>NC_137908.1:26114404-26119404 GCF_963457725.1 Sprattus sprattus | reverse complement strand
TATAGGACCTGATTTACTAAGATTGCGACCGCAGCTTAATCTGCGGTCGCACATTAACGCACAGTGTCTTTGCGCATTTTCCGTGGTATTTATTTAAGAAGAGAAAATGAACGTTCAGCGAAGAGGAGATAGTTATATTGGTTCACGTTCGCTCAATCACTGAACCTGATTCAATTTGTGCGCTGCTATATTGTTGTTCTGCCTGCCATCACCTACAGCGAGATGTTTAAAAGAACACGATTATAAAGAATTTGCTATTGGTGGCATTAATGCATAAACTGTCTATTATAACAATATAGATGTGTACATGGCGAGATTAATAATTTCTACAAGGGACATGGGTTCACTACAATATATATGGACGTGGGTGCAATCAATGGTTCCAATTACGTTCTGAAAGTTTGCGATTTCAAAAAAAGTCCTGTTTGATGTCTCTAATTTCAGCTATGTCAGTGGGGAAATGTATTGACCAGTGCGCCGTAGCAATGTGTCGAGTACCTGGGTGAATATTTGGCTGAGTGAAGGCTGAGATATACCAACTGCTGATGCTATAACTGTTTGAAATGATCCGATGCCAATATTTGCAATGTTGTCCGGAGTTTAACAACTGATGGAATGGAATGTGATCTCCGGTTGGAGGGTTCGATGTCGTCTCTGATCTGGTTCAGTAATTGAAGTATTGCGTGGCTGGTTAACCTGTACCGTCTAATGATTTGTGGTTCGCTTAACTGAAAAAGTGTTATACGAGTTGAAAAAAATATTTCTGTGCGCTGTCTCTGTCTATGTCTTCGCCTTGCTCTTATAACTGCTGCCATATCAACGTTTTCAGACTCAATTGAAATGCGCTTCCTGGTTAAGACGTGCTTTTATGAGGCAGAGAATTATCCCGCAAATTAGAGACGTGCGCTCGCCCCTTCCACACCCACAAAGCGTTAATATGCGGCTTTACTCAAATGCGCCCCCTTAGTAAATACCGTTTTATGTTTACGACCGCTATTTTACGCCTGAAATGGGCGCAATCCTGTTAGTAAATCAAGCCCTAAGTATAAGAAAATAAAAAATAAAATCAGAATTATTTAAAACAACAGCACTGAGGCACATCCTTAGCATCTGAAAGACAAATGCTGGGTTAGTTTCAAGTCCTCTTGAACACGGTTCCATTTATGTGACCGTGTGTTATGGATTTTAATTTTAAAAGTGACATGGGATAATTAGGCAGTTTTCCCACTAAGGCTTTATAAACAAATAAAAGACAGTGTTTTTTTCACCTGTCTGCTAGAGGGGACCAACCAATAGATGCAGGTAGAGGAGGATAGAGAGAGGGATAGAGAGGTCCCAAAAGTCCCCAGTTGAGAGGTTCTTAATCATTCAATTGCAAAGCAGTTAGCATTTAATCAGGGTGGCTTAATGTAGCATGTTGATTGCCTGGGGCCAACGTAGAACCTACTGAGAGAGAAAGGCCTGGAGGCCCCATGTCAATCCCTAGCCTTTCCTGCTCTTAGATGCCCAAGGCGATGCCCATGGGTCTGGGTCAAAAGGTGAGCAGAGGCTCTGCAGAGCAAAGAGACCCATAATTATAGCAGAGCTTAGTAAAGGTGTCCCAGATGAATAGCAGAATTTCCATGACTGTGGCTGTCCTCAGTGCTAGTTCAGGTGTTCGTATTGATTCTTTGCCTGTTTTGAAAATGTATAATCGACTGAGTAGGCTTTACGTGTGTTAATGAGGGAGTCGGTGCAGATGTGCCCTTACAGGCACACACACACACTCACACACATACACACACACACACACACACACACACATACACACACACACACATACACACACACTACACACACACACACACACACACACGCGTGTTTACACAGATGTGCTTACACACAAACACAGTCTATCGATCGCCAACACACACACACATACACTGAGACAGGTCAATATTTCTGCATAGGTTTTCCTCAGAACATGTGTATTTCTGTGCCTGTACTTGCACACACAAACAGACAGACACACAGACACACAGACACACAGACACACAGACACACACACACACACACACACACACAGACACACACAGACACGCACACACGCACACACACACACACACACACACACACACACACACACACACACACTCACTCACTCACTCACTCACTCACCATGCATTCAGTTGAACACTTAACTCTAATGACTGATCCTCATCTTTCTTCCCAGAGCAAAACTGCACTGCGTGTCCAGATAGCTGTGCCATGACCAGAACCGGTGCTTTGTGCTACTGCAAGGTGGGATATGAGATCAGCGAGGACGGAAAGACATGCAAAGGTGTGGAACGGACGTGCACACACACACACACACACACACACACACAGCTTCATATAGCCATGACTCCAACAGACACATGCTGGGAAACACACTCTGATCATCTGTTTAGTTCTCACACAGACACAGAATACTGTAGATGTCTATAACACACTCTAACCCCCCCACCATACACACACACACTCAAAATATCCATGAGCCCCATACAGACTTTTTTATGTGAGGTCTCTCCTTTTGTTGTCTGGCCTGTGCTGCTGTAACTCAAGGTGACTCCGGAGCATAAGCACACACACTCACATACACACACACACACACACCAGAGCCTCTTCATCAGGGGATGGCAGCTTATTACAGCAGCACAATGTGTCTGGCACTGTGTGTGTTTGTGTGTGTATGTGTAAACTCTGAATTGCTGCTCCTTGTGAGAAGCACACACGCTCACACGTACACACACACACATACTTGATTACTGATGACCTCTGCATTGCTGTGTGTTGCCATCTTTAGCTGGCACAAAGAGGCACAGATGTAACTCCTGTTCCTATTACTCCTGCCAGGGCACCGTATATTAGACGTGAGAGCTCTCCTGGGCTACAGCCTCCCTGCCGCTGAAAGCTTTAGTTGTTGCCTGGGTGGTGGGGTGTAAGGCAGGTCACAATCAACCAACACCAACCAAGCAGTTAGATCCATCAGCCAGGAAAGCACAGGGGGGTCGGAGCATTCCTCACTGCGTCCATGGGAAGATGCGCCAGCCTCCTGCTGGGGGGTTTGTTTGGAGGAATTTGGGGCCACAGCGCAACCTTTTCCGGATAACAGACGGACGAGATCTGGACCACGTCACAGCCGATTCTCTTCCCAGAGCCGTTTGCTTGCTGTCTGGGCTGGTTCTCTGGTACACACAAAATTCTGGCGAGTCCAGTTTTAATGTAAGGACGGTATGTTCTCTCGCCTTATAAAAGAAAGATTAAGACCATTCACGGCTTCACGGCTGAAGGAATAGACTGAATATGAATATCAAGGTCTCAGCACCGTCTCTTAAGCAGTGCCTTGTGCAACTCTGTATTTCTGGGTGCCTTTGAGTACCTGGAAGAAGGAGAATGGTGTGGAAACACCATGGTGGTACCTCATCAGCAAAGATAATTGCACGGTGAAATGATCAAGAGCTTAATGATTCTCTCACTGAGCCTAGTCAAGTCTGCTGTTAATCTCTTTTGTGTTGTACTATTAATGGAGCGTTACATCACTTCACACCGGTGAACACACAACAATCACTCACAGTTTCTTTTTTAATCTAAGGACCCATTCGTCTTGGGAAGTGTATGACTAAATGTGTTGTATATATATGTACAAAAAATAAACAACAAAACCTTTTTCAAATATAAAATGTAGGTAGTGAAGGTAGTGTGTTTCAGACAGAGAGTGAAAGCTCTTCGCATTCAAGGTACAAGCTCTCAGAATATATAGCTTTTTACTTACAGAAAACAATAATGTATATGTATTAGTATACATATGTAGAATGTACACAGTGCAGATATTCATAATACTGTGTATTTATATGTGTATGTGTGAGACATCGTTCAGTGAATTTAGTTTTGTACAAAAATGTTTATGAAGTATTCAATGTCTGTAATGGAAACCGTCTGTGTGTGGCGAAAAGACTTTGGATGATCTTGTGTGTGATGTGGATGATGTCATGTGTTCTCTCCTGTCTTGCTGACCTTTGACCCTGTGTGTGATTGGTCAGACTTTGATGAGTGCACGCTGTATGGCACGTGCAGTCAGACGTGCACCAACACAGAGGGCTCCTACGCGTGCTCCTGTGTGGAGGGGTACCTGCTGCAGCCTGACAACCGCTCCTGCAAGGCCAAGAATGGTATGCTTCTACACACACTCTCTCTCTCTCTATCTCTCACAGACACACACACACACACACACACACACACACACACACACACACACACACACACACGTACTTACCTGCTACAGCCTGACAACTGCTCCCTCGAGGCCAAGACAAGTACACTGCTTCCACCGCATTAGCCTCACCTAGTGACGTCCCAAAGGGGAGCAGAGCTGGTACTAGGGGAAGAAATCATTCTACATGTAAAGTTCTAAGGACTGCATTGATCGATTTGAAAGATGAAATATGTACCGTACATCAATCACAGACTGTGCCTTAAGTTGGCGGTAGAGCAGTTCAGTGGTGAATAGTAAGGCTGTATCCCATAGATAGAGTACTTCTGATCAGTGGTGAAGAGTAAGGCTGTATCCCATAGATAGAGTACTTCTGATCAGTGGTGAAGAGTAAGGCTGTATCCCATAGATAGAGTACTTCTGATCAGTGGTGAAGAGTAAGGCTGTATCCCATAGATAGAGTACTTCTGATCAGTGGTGAAGAGTAAGGCTGTATCCCATAGATAGAGTACTTCTGATCAGTGGTGAAGAGTAAGGCTGTATCCCATAGATAGAGTACTTCTGATCAGTGGTGAAGAGTAAGGCTGTATCCCATAGATAGAGTACTTCTGATCAGTGGTGAAGAGTAAGGCTGTATCCCATAGATAGAGTACTTCTGATCAGTGGTGAAGAGTAAGGCTGTATCCCATAGATAGAGTACTTCTGATCAGTGGTGAAGAGTAAGGCTGTATCCCATAGATAGAGTACTTCTGATCAGTGGTGAAGAGTA
>NC_137908.1:26089404-26101904 GCF_963457725.1 Sprattus sprattus | reverse complement strand
TGCCTAATGGTCTAACTTAAGGAACCGATCAGCAAGGTGTGGCCATTTTTCACATGTCGTTGTGGAGTTTGTGTATGGACAGCTTGTCCGAGGACAGAAGCAGCGGAGGAAGGTGGGTGGTTTGGGTGTAGTCCAGGGTGGGCTTGTTATTAAGGACTATAAGTACCGCTCCCAGCCCCACGTTGTGTTTAGTCTAGTTCTAGGCAGACTGAGTGCCGAGATGACCAATGTCACGATCCTGAGCTCAGGGAAATGACAAAGAGTGAGTGGAATTACTCCCTGCAAGGGACTACCTCCCTGACACTGTGTGCACGTGCCTGTGTGTGTGTGTGTGTGTGTGTGTGTGTGTGTACATGTGTGTGGGTGTGTGTTTTGGCTGTTTGCAACACCGCATGTTATTGTTGCCTAATTTGGACCCTCGTCCGGCTTGTAGCCATGAGTCAGTCCTAACAGCCTCCTTGCACACACACACACACACACACACACACACACACACACACACACACACACACACACACACACATACACACACACACACTGGCTCCCCATGGCCACATGTTCATGAAGTGTCTCTGGACAGTTGAGGTAAATAAACACGGGGCTAGTGGGCGGGTATTTACATTAGAGATGGGGGTGGGGGGGTGACTGCTGCTGCAGGGCATGGCAGCCATATGTCTGAACACTTCAATGTGTCGGGGCCTTAAGGTAGCCAGACAGACACACATTATCATTATCTCATCCTTGTGTGTGTGTGTGTGCGTGTGTGTGTGTGTGTGTGTGTGTGTGTGTGTGTGTGTGTGTGTGTGTGTGTGTGTGTGTGTGTGTGTGAGGTTTTTCTCTCAGTTGTTGCACAGATGTTAACCTAAAAGAAAGGGAGTGAGTGTCTTAATGTTTGCATTCTTTCACTCCTCTCTCTCATCCTCCCTCTCCCTTTCTCTCCTTGCTTCTCCCTCTCTTTCATTCTCCCTCTCCCTCTCTCTCCTTCGCTTCCTCCTTCTCTCTCACTCTCTCTCTATCTCATCCCCTCCTTCTCTCTCTCTCTATCTCTCTCTCTTTCTCCTGTACAGATGTGGAGCAGATGGCCATTGACTGGCTGACAGGAAACTTCTACTTTGTGGATGATGTGGATGACCGTGTGTTTGTGTGTGACAAAGACGGTACCACCTGCGTCACCCTGCTGGACCAGGAGCTCTACAACCCCAAAGGCATCGCACTTGACCCCAGCATGGGGTGAGGGGGCATGCATGCACACACACACACACACACACACACACACACACACACACACACACACACACAAATACACACAGACACTAACTCTCACTCAAAATCTCCCCCACAACACACACACACACACACACACAAATACACACAGACACTAACTCTCACTCAAAATCTCCCCCACAACACACACACACACACGCACACACACGCACACACACACACACGCACACACACACACACACACACACACACACACACACACACACACACACACAGACACTCACAATCTCCCCCAAAAAAACACACACACAGACACTGACTCCCACTCAAAATCTGCCCCATAACACACACACACAAAAACACACACACACTCATTCTCACTCACAATGTCCCCCTGCAATGCACATACACATGTGCGAATGTGCACATACACACACACACACACACACACACACACAAACACACACACACACAGTTCTGAGTGTTTATTTCCGTTGGTAAGGTCTCTAAATTTATAAACAACCTTATTCTTCTTTAAACACTTTGGTTTTCATGAGGGCTGCGCTAGCATGTGATTCTAAAGAGGCACTTAGCCGCTCATGTATATTTTAGTTGTGACCATTACTTCCCATCTCTCTCCCTCTCTGTCATTGTCTCTGCTTCCCCTCTTTTATCTCACTCTTTTTCCCTCATTCTATTTTCTCTCTCTCTCTCTGTCTCTCTCTCTGACTGTATCCCTCTGTTTTTCTCCCCACTCACCACTCCTCCTTTTTTTCCTTACTTTTTCTCAACCACAGGAAGGTCTTTTTCACCGACTACGGTCAGATCCCGAAGGTGGAGCGCTGTGACATGGACGGCCAGAACCGCACCAAGCTGGTGGACAGCAAGATCGTCTTCCCCCACGGCATCACCCTGGACCTGGTCAGCCGTCTGGTGTACTGGGCCGACGCCTACCTGGACTACATCGAAGTGGTGGACTACGAGGGAAAGAACCGCCAGACCATCATCCAGGGCCTACTGGTCAGTAAGGGTTTCGGGCCATCATCCAGGGCCTACTGGTCAGTAAGGGTGTCAGGCCAGTAAGAGTGTAAAACCATCATCCAGGGCCTACTGGTCAGTAAGGGTGTAAGACCATCATCCAGGGCCTACTGGTCAGTAAGGGTGTCAGGCCAGTAAGAGTGTAAAACCATCATCCAGGGCCTACTGGTCAGTAAGGGTGTAAGACCATCATCCAGGGCCTACTGGTCAGTAAGGGTGTAAGACCATCATCCAGGGCCTACTGGTCAGTAAGGGTGTAAGACCATCATACAGGGCCTACTGGTCAGTAAGGGTGTAAGACCATCATCCAGGGCCTACTGGTCAGTAAGGGTGTAAGACCATCATCCAGGGCCTACTGGTCAGTAAGGGTGTAAGACCATCATACAGGGCCTACTGGTCAGTAAGGGTGTTAGACCATCATCCAGGGCCCACTGGTCAGTAAGGGTGTAAGACCATCATCCAGGGCCTACTGGTCAGTAAGGGTGTCGGGCCATAATCCAGGGCCTACTGGTCAGTAAGGGTGTAAGACCATCATCCAGGGCCCACTGGTCAGTAAGGGTGTCGGGCCATCATCCAGGCCTACTGGTCAGTAAGGGTGTCGGGCCTCCGTACAGGGTGAGTGAGTGACCCAGGCTCGTGGGCTTTTAGTGTGTTCTGGACAGGCAGGGCCAAGTAAGGATAGATGCGTCTGCTGCTCATGTGACGTGTGTGAGGTCAGGTTCGGTCATCTTGGTTTGATGCCAATAGGTCATGTTGCAGACACTTTTGTACCAAGCCAAGTGCAGTATGGATATGCATGTTCATCAGTAGGTAAGTAAGTAAGTGAAGTGTATTGCTTTGAGACATTTAAACCAAAGTGCTGTACCAAAGGACATTAAAGTCAAAAGTTAAAAACACAAAAGAAACATAGCAATTACAACAATAAACAACGAGGGACAAATACACAATTCTAAACATGACAACAGATTTATAGGCTAATGAATAGAAATGTGTCTTTAGCATAGAGTTAAAAACAGAGGTGGAGGAACCATGTCTATTATCTAACGGCAACTGGTTCCACAGCTGTGGAGCAGCAATGGCAAAGGCTCTGTCACCTTCGAGTTTGAGTCAGATCTGAGAGACCCAGGGGCTGAGTGCCAGGGAATAAGGTCTGCTATATAAGATGGGGCCTGACCATTGAGAGTGTGAAAGCAATCACCAAGGTCTCAGATTGAATTCTGAAAGGAACAGGGAGCTGATGACGAGAGGCTAGGACCAGGGTGATGTGCCAGTTAACAGCCTTGCAGCTGCTTGTGGCTCCATAGGTTTGTGCCCTAGCTGCTCTACCAGTTGAGCCTCAGGAGCAGGCTCTTTCACTGGCCTTCAGTGTGGCTTTGCCCCCCTCTCCCTCCCATGTTTCAAGTCAGAACAGGATGATCTAGTTAGTTCTCCTCAGATGGTGGTTGCTGTCAGTCATGTCAAAATTGGCTTGTTACAGATGCCATTTTCTTTCTGTGACAGCCAGGATGATGGTCATTTCTATTCATTAAGTCTGTGCAAGTCTTCTCTTCAAGCCCGCTCAGTGTCATTATCAGTAATGTATGAATGATCCTCGGGTCGAAGTGAAATGGCCACAATGCCTGTTAGTGGCACAATAAGCTAGAGAGAGAGATGCCACTTTCACCCTCTTTCTGTCACTAATGTGTCTATGTTGGCCATTAGGTCACTCTCCCAGTGTTTTACAGTACAGTACTTTCAGAGTAGTCGCTCTATAGTGCCTTCTCAGTCTGTGTTCAGTGTTAATGTCTTTGTTCGATGGACTGCCAAATATGACTCCTCAGAATCACACAGGTCACACAGAATTATAGAAAACAGAATTTGATGTCACATCAAAAGAATTTGTGGATTTAATGCAAGCAAGTTGGGAATGACTTTCTGAAATGCATGTAAACGTACAACGGGGGTAGTATTACGTAAATTCTAGTTTATCTCTGACCTAGGCTCTCAGTGTGTGTGTTTGTGTGTGTGTGTGTGTGTGTGTGTGTGTGTGTGTGTGTGCCTGTGTATGTGTGTGTCTTTTTGGACATGAGCAATGTGAAACAAGTTCTTGAGGCCCCCACTCCTCTCTCCTAGATTGAGCACCTATATGGCCTAACAGTGTTTGAGAACTACCTGTACGCCACCAACTCGGACAACGCCAACATGCAGCCCAAGACCAGCGTGATCCGCATAAACCGCTTCAACAGCACCGACTACCAGGTGGTGACGCGTGTCGACAAGGGCGGCGCCCTGCATGTCTACCACCAGAGGAGGCAGCCCCCAGGTAGGGTTAAGGTGCCGCCTCCATGGCCGACTCCCCGTGCTGGAAAGGGTTCGGTGGGGATGTCCACGTGTTGTAGAAGGGGCTCATGATCATCACTGAGAGCTTGTGGGACTACATACTTACCCATAATGCATCAGTGTGTAGGTCTCTGGTGTTTGACATTTTCATGATGATATATCACTGCTGAAGCTGAAACAAGCTTGAGTCATGAAACAGCCCATTGTCTAAGAGCAGTACTCCTTGAGTACTCCTTGAGATAAAGACTGTTTTGAGAATAGTGCATGACCTAGACAATTACTTACTGAGGTGCGAGAGCCCCATTGTCTTTCAGCAACTCTGATATATTATTGATTAGATTCAGCCTGAAGCCTTGGTGTTTGTGTGCGAGATGTTTTTGGGGTGTCCCTCTCATCCTCAAAAAATTGTATCTATCCCTCTCCCTTTCTTTCTTTCTTTCTTTCTTTCTTCCTCTCTCTCCCTTCTGTAGTGCGGAGCCATGCATGTGAGCTTGACCAGCACGGGAAAGCGGGCGGCTGCTCAGACATTTGCCTTCTGGGGAACAGCCACAAGACCCGCACCTGCCGCTGCCGCTCCGGCTTCAGCCTGGGCAGCGACGGCAAGTCCTGCAAGAGTGAGTACCACCACCACCACTAACACCACTAACACCACCACCAACACCACCACCTCCACCAACACCAACACCAACACCAACACCAACACCAACACCAACACCACCATCACCATCACCATCACCATCACCATCACCATCACCATCACCATCACCATCACCATCACCATCACCACCACCACCACCACCAACACCAACACCAACACCGCCAACGCCAACGCCAACGCCAACGCCAACACCAACACCAACACCATCACCACCACCACCAACACCAACACCAACACCAACACCAACACCACCAACACCAACACCAACACCAACACCAACACCATACAGACCTGCCAACATGTACGCATTTTGCGTACCTGGCACGCATTTTGACATCAAAGTACGCTGGTACGAGTTGATGGTCTAAAAGTACGCAAAACCTAAAAAATATATATCTTTTTTTTTAAGAACGCATAACGCTCAATAATGCATTGCCGGTTTTCAATGGGTTCAAACTTCACAGTCTGTCTCGAGTCACCAATGCGTACATAGGCAGCTGCAGCAGAGCAAGAAGCAGAAGAGGAGTTTGACCAATCACAGACCCCCTGCCGTTACTATCCCCTGTATGACCATCGAAATCAGAGAATACTAGGTTACTCTGCGGTCAGAGGAATCAACCGCTGTTTAAGTGTCAGTTAGCGATTTTTCATTCATGAATACTTACCTAACTCTCCCTTCCCGACCACACCTGGCCAATTCTTCAAGTGAGGACATTCAAAAAAATCACTTAAAGGTAAACTAACGAGTAATGTAGAGATAAGACGTTAAAAATGTATTTAATTTTAGCCCAACGATGTTAACCATGTGGTTTTCGTGTTCGCCATCGATTTAAAATGGCAAATACATCTAAGTGTCTTGGCTGTGTTATAAATGGTTTGACTTTACGCTTTTGGGGTTTTTTCAAACTACTTATTTTAGACAAACTCTTGTAGTATGTTACCATGGCAGAACCACCGGATAAAATAAAAAGATCGCAAAAAATCATTGATAGTTACCGGGAGAGATGGCCATGCCTCCGTTCTTTTAGACATCCCCACCATGCTTTCTGCACAGTGTGCAATGTCATTATTGACATCAGTCACCAAGGAGCAACAGGTAACGAACACAGTGAGATGCATATTATCAGAAAATCATAGGCCTATCTGTCAAGTTCATGCTAGAGGTCCGCGGCAGCCTTCCACGTACAGTGTCCACACATGCTTACGCACAGCTGTTGTCATGTCACAGTGTAAAAGGCTATATGTTTCTAATAATAATACAAATAATAGGCTAATGATAATAGCAGACATCCAAAGTCTCCCGGAAGTTCCGGGAGTCTCCCGCATATTGATAACCACTCCCTGATGCCCTCAAATGACTTAAAATCTCCCGGAATCTAGAGCGAGCGACGTGCTCCAAACTGTGTTAGCATCTGTGTAGCGCGCGCACGACAGAGAGGGAGAGGGACCTGGAGACTGTGCGTGTGTGAGGCAGTGTGCGTGTGTGCCTCAGGAGCATCCTGATTGGCCTGTTTCGGTAAGTAGAATGATATTATGCTTTTATAACTTTTAGGGACCACAACAGTAATACGTAGGCCTAGGGGGGGGAATACCTCCCTGAAATGACTTTTTGCAGGTTGGGATGTCTGTAATAGCCTAAAAAACTCTTCCACTGACTAGAATTTAATTAAATAATAAAGAAGCAAACACAGCGCCATCATTTGGTCTTAGCAGTTGTCTAGTCCTGGTATCACATGTAATTGGGCTTGCATTCAAACATCAGACGTGGGGAGAAAAAAGAATGATGAATCATGACACTTGATAGGTATGAGGTAGGGAAAAAATACAACATGACCATTGTGTGAGAAGTTCCTAAGGAGCCTAGAGTGAAATAACATCCCAGGCTACAAATTTGTTGTCACAGTTATCACTTATAACTGTTATCACAGTCTTTTTATTTTATTTCATTAGGCCTTCTAAAGTGGTTCAGAACTGCATTATGTATTAGCTCAGAATGTCGTCGATTGGTTCAATAATGCAACAACAGCATTATAACTAATAAAATGAAGGCCACACAATCTTGCCGCGCCCCGCACCGCACCGCACCGCGCCGCACCGGGGTGGTACTCAAACACATTTTCCAATGTTGGCAGGTCTGCCATCACCACCACCAACACCCCCACCATCACCACTAACACCAACACCAACACCACCACCACCAACACCAACACCACCAACACCAACACCAACACCAACACCAACACCACCACCACCAACACCAACACCAACACCAACACCAACACCACCACCTCCACCAACACCAACACCAACACCACCATCACCATCACCATCACCATCACCATCACCATCACCACCACCACCAAACCAACACCAACACCAACACCAACACCGCCAACGCCAACGCCAACGCCAACGCCAACACCAACACCAACACCATCACCACCACCACCACCACCAACACCAACACCAACACCAACACCAACACCACCACCACCAACACCAACACCAACACCAACACCATCACCACCACCAACACCCCCACCATCACCACTAACACCAACACCAACACCACCACCACCACCACAACCACAACCACCACCATCACAACCATCACCACTTACACCACCACAACCACCACCACCATCACAACCATCACCACTAACACCATAAATACAGCAAAACAAATGGAAATGTTTATTAGGTGCCGTTTATGGAGCATTGAAATGATAAATATATTACCCAGAGACTCTTTTGCAAGGGTTGCCTTGTTGTATTGTTACTGAAAACAAGCAACAATGTGAGTTGTGGTGAGTGAGGGTGTGAATTGGTTTGACCACTCTTGGGTGCAGCCTGCTTCCTAAATGTCATTAATAGAAACCACAGAGGAAAGGTAGCCACTGAAGAATCTGCCCAGGTGTATTAACTTACTTTCCACCAATCAACTTCGGGCTCCACGTGTGGCACGTCTGTTGGAGAGAGAGTGAGAGAGACGCCTGTCCGCTCCCAGCCACTGTCTCATTAATCAGAACGAGACCCTTCTGCTCAAGAGTGAGACGAGGCTCTGACAGAAATAGAGGAATTGATTGTGTTATTGAGCCAAGTCCAAGGACGCCCCCCCCCCCCCTCCCCCCCCCCCCGCCATTTCCAAATTTCAGGGGTTCTGTGGCCATGCAAGCAGTGATTAATCAGGCAAGGCTGGGGCAAAATGACCTGAGGAAATGCTGATTCATGTGGAATGAAGGGCTCGGACTCCTATCTGATCGGTGTGGATTTCTTCGGTCTACTGGGTGGAGATTGCCGGGGTTGATCGAGGCGCTGTAGAGATTATTATTGATCCACGCACACTCCCACAGACACATGCATGCGCATACACACACACACACATACACACACACACACACACACACACACACACACACACACACACACACAAACACACAAACGTTGGGGTATAGAATGTCATCAGGCATACCCTTCAGAAAGTGTAGAAGCTCATCAGTTATGCCCCTTCTTGATGGAGGAAGAGAGAATAAGAAAGAGAGAGAGAGAGCGAGAGAGAGAGAGAGAGAGAGAGAGAGAGGGAACGAGAGAGCAAGAGAGAGAACATCATTACAATGCTCACTGATTGAATTCAGCCTTCTGGGATTTAGATCATGTCACGAGCGGTTAATTCTTATTCATAGGACACGGCGCATAAATATGGGCATATAAAATGGTGTTAATGGTGTATTTTCATTGAAGTTGTCAGATGTACTACTGCTGTTTGATGATGCATGGAGAGTGCTCTATGGACAGCCCCTTTGCTTTTAAACCCTTAACAGAATTAGTCTCTACTCCTCTCACAAGGTCTCAGACACCAGGCTGTGGAGCCCAGTGCAGAATCTCGCCATTGAATGCGTGTGTTTTTGTGTGTTATTGTACAGATGATCAGTGCATGTGTAGGGTCTATATAAATTTAGCAGTATTTGTGTCTGCTATCAGAGTCTATTGGGCTAAAGCTAGGTGTGGGAAAGGCTATGGGAGTCTGAACCTCTAGCCCTCTGATTGAGTGGAGTTCAGCGTAATAGTGTAATATTGAGAGCCTTTCTGCTGCTCCTTACCTTATGTGTGCTGTCAGGTCATTGGAAGATGCCCTTTACCCGGCTCCATTGCTCTGCGGTCTCCTTACCCATCCAGGTTTTAGATTTCTTTCAACATCGAAACTTAAGGGTTAGGGTTAGAGTGTGTGTGTCTGTGTGTGTGTGTGTGTGTGTGTGTGTGTGTGTGTGTGTCTGTGTGTGTGTGTCTGTGTGTGCATGTAGAAATCAATGTCAATGTACGTGTCAGGACTTAACTCCTAGTTACAATGGTCAGTTCCTGTGCATCCATTGAGGTGAGGGCAGGTTTAGTCCACAAGCCCAATCCTCTCTGTCCTGCCTGAGTTCAACCAGTACATGCGCTCTCCAGCTCCCAGCAAACCTGGCGCCTTGTTGTCTGTGAATCCCCCTTAGATTGTGTAAACAAAGACAAGTCTCCGCAAAAGTGATCGAGAGATGCAAGAATGCAACAAGGAATAAACAACACGAGCCATCTGTCTCTCTTCTCCAGTCGACTTCACAGTTTGGGTTGCACCACTGCATGTGTGTGTACCCCTCTCAGCGCAGTGTCTGTCTGCCTCTCTCATCAAAATGACTGACCTCCTGTCCCCCTCTCCTCCACAGAGCCAGAGCACGAGCTCTTCCTGGTGTATGGGAAAGGTCGGCCCGGGGTCATCCGCGGGATGGACATGAACGCCAAGGTGCCGGACGAGTACATGATCCCCATCGAGAACCTGATGAACCCACGGGCCCTGGACTTCCACGCCGCCAGCGAGTTCATCTACTTCGCAGACGCCACCAGCTACATCATCGGCCGCCAGAAGATCGACGGCACGGAGAGGGACACAATCCTCAAGGAAGGTAGAGTACCAGCGCGTCAGGGAATCTGGAAGTCAATCCTCCAATACAACATGGCTTGTGACCCACTACAGGCCAATCCAATTCAGTGACCCTTCTCATGGAGGTCAGAGTGCCTCGGTTGCCTAGAATCCTGGAGCAAGCGTGGTTCAGCCCACAGACACTTTTTGAGTTTTTGATGTATGGGGGTGTATAGAGATACATAGGTTCCTGCGTTCACTGTGAAATTACACTGTCTCACACACACACCCTGTCATTCTCTTTCTTTCTCTCTCTCGCTCTTTCTCTCTCTCTCTCTCTGTCTCGCTCTCTTTCTGACTCTCACTTTCTAACTATCTCTCTCCCTCTCATTGGATTATGACATATGTTATGTTCAGCGAGCTTGCACTTCTCATATCTATCACCCTCTTGCATAGCTTTATTCCTGCACACTTAGTCCTTGTCTCAACAAGCCAGGGGTGTCCAGCCATAGCAGGCGCAATCACAAAGACTAATGCTGTGTTTATTTTCAGCAGCAGGATCCCTCATACTGGATGGTAGCAAAACATACATTTTCTCTGGCGACAAATCCAGGCTGCTAAAAATGACCTGTCAGCACGCTGCTGTTGTTGTTGTTGTTTGTTGTCTCTGTGCCAGAGACTGATGTTGGCTCCGTGTCTCTCTGTCTCTGCCTCTCTCAGGGATCCATACGGTGGAGGGCATTGCAGTGGACTGGATGGCTGATAACCTGTACTGGACAGACGACGGGCCTAAGAAGACCATCAGCGTAGCACGGCTAGAGAAGGCCTCTCAGACCCGGAAGACACTCATCGAGGGGAAGATGACGCACCCCCGAGCCATCGTTGTGGACCCCCTACACGGGTGAGTCTGAGATTGGGTGCTGAGGTGGTGTTGGGGGGGGGGGGGGGGGGGTCGGCACACCAACACTATGACCCATACTCACCAGTTTACCTGTATGACCACAGAATATTATTTATGTATTTGTTTGTTTATTACACAGGTACCAGAGGGACTATAGGGTGGAGATTTGGCTCTAGTTTAAAGTGGTCCTTATTCCTCCAGGCATTCTGCTGTGGTTATCTGGGTTTTTGTGCTCATTATTACTTTACTGCATATTAATACATGCAGTAGAGATGTAGGTGTTTTAAGATTTGTTTATGAGTGTGTAAGCCTTTTCTTCTCACTGGGGGGGGGGGGGGATCAGGATATGGTAGAGCAGCACACACAGCAAGTGCTGAGAGGACAGATCCACGACACTCAGTCATGAGTATCTCTGTTTAATTGCTTTTGACTTTTTTGGTGTAATTGTGTGTGTGTACGTCTGTCTTTGTGTATCTGTGTTCCTTGTGTGTGTGATAAATAGTATGTGTTCATGTATGCAGGAGACAAGAAGAGTAAGTTCATTTGTGTGTGCAAGTGTGACTTTTGTGCCCTGCATGTGTGTGTTCCTGCATGTGTGCGTGTGTTGATGTGATGTGTGTGTGCGTGTGTGTGTGGTTGTTTGTGTGTGTGTGTGTGTGTGTGTGTGTGTGTGTGTGTGTGTGTGTGTGTGGATGAGTGTGGATGTGTCCGTGTGTGTTTATCTGTTTGTGTGTGAGGTGACCTAAGGGAGGTGACGTGCAATTGTGTGTGGCAGCTGGTGTCCTGTCAGGACTGTCATCTGTTCCCCAGACTTGCCCCCAGCAACCCCCTCCCCCCCCCCCCCCCCCGCCCCACCACCACACACACACACACACACCCACACACACACTGCCCCCCACCCCCACCTCCCCAACACACTCATACACACACCTAACCTCCCGCACCTTGTCTCTCAACAATTACACTACTCCTCTTTCCCACCCACCCCCCCCCACACACACACACACACACTTCATCCCTTAGTCCTTGCTGACAAACACCTCTGTCTGACTTATCCAACACCTCCCACCCATCCCTACTCGTCTCAACTCTGGCGTTGATGTGACACACAACTCACACAAGTACTCATACACACACACATACACGCACACACACACATGCACACACACACACACATGCACACACATATACACACACACACACACACACACACAACACATGCATACACACACACACAAACACACACATAGTCCTCCATTGCTGAAGTCTGGTGTGTTTTAGGATAGCAAACGTCTGTTAGTGGCAAGTACAAACAGCCACGGGGTGAGGAGGCGTCTGCCCCACTAACATACACAATCAATCAGGGCTCAGCTAGAGTGTGTGTGTGTGTGTGTGTGTGTGTGTGTGTGTGTGTGTGTTGTGTGTGTGTGTGTGTGTGGTGGTGGAGGGCTATAATGGCCATGATG
>NC_137908.1:26044922-26082422 GCF_963457725.1 Sprattus sprattus | reverse complement strand
GTAATGTCATGTTTCCTGTGTCCTCCCTCTGTCTTCCGATTGGTTCTGTGTTGCAGAAAAGGATTGTGGGGACGGCTCTGATGAGTTGAATTGTCCGAATCCAACCGGTTAGTGCATAGATCGACATGCACCATATATGAACCATGTCCGCCAGGAAAACCCAAGCAATGGGATGCCATTGGCTGTTTGAGAGAGTAGGCGTGGCATAGGCAACTGAGAAAGAGATGATTGGCTCTCTGCCAAGTGCTGGACTTGAACAGATGCATAGACATAGTGAATGTCTTTATTTATCTTTTATCTGATTCATTATTTGAATATACGGCCTTTTAGAATTCTGTGCCGATTCTGTTCTTAAGTGCATAGTATCTTAGAATTGCGAGCTAATTATGGGCAAAACGCAATCATAAGAACTGTTAAAAAGCAGGCATTTGAGTAAGTCCAGCTGTCCTCTCTTCAGGAAAAGATAATTAGTTTAGTACATGAGTGAACGCTCTCACACCGAATGACTGTGATGCAGCCAATCCCTCCCCCCCATGGTGCATGGTCTGATCTATGCAGTTTCTGTGATTTACTTTTTTCTGTATTCATTCTTTACCATCATTGTCTGTTTTATGTGCCATAAGGCTTTGTTTATCCATTGCTGTTTGTTTTTGTAGATGCCATGTGTGTGTGAGTGGGTGAAATGAGTGTTTGTTTATGCTGCCTGAGTAGCAGAAATGTGTGGAGCGCAGTACAAATCTGACATGAAGATGGACTGGAGTGGCCTGTTGGGCTGTTGCCAGTTTGTAAAATCAGAGGCATAAAAGTTTGTGGGAGGCTCTGTGTGTGTGAGAGAGAGTGTGTGTATTTCAGCATATGTGTGTGTGTGTGTATAAGAGTGTGTGGGTGAGCATTGTGTTTGTATGTTTGTTTGTGCTTGTGAGTGAGAGAGAATGTGTGTGTGTGTGTGTGTGTGTGTGTGTGTGTGTGTGTGTGTGTGTGTGTGTGAGAGTTTATTTGAGCATATGTGTTTATGTGTTAGAGTGTGTGGGTGAGCATTGTGTTTGTATGTTTGTTTGTGCTTGTGAGTGAGAGCGTATGTGTGTGTCTGTGTGTCTGTGTGTGTGTGTGTGTGTGTGTGTGTGTGTGTGTGTGTGTGTGTGTGTGTGTGTGTGTGTGTGTGTGCGTGTGTGTATCTGTCTGGCGTTTGTGTGCGTGTTTGAGAGTGAGAGAGAGAGTGTGAGTGTATGCTTGTGGGAGCGTGTGTTGTGTGTGTATGTGAGTGTGTGTGAGTGTGTGCACTGTGTGTGTTGACCACACACACACAAACACACGTTGCAGCTGAGTTGTTGACTGTGTGTGCGTCGTTGCAGATAACGACTGCGGGGACAACAGTGACGAGGCGGGCTGCAGCCACTCCTGCTCAAGCTCGCAGTTCAAATGCAACAGTGGCCGCTGCATCCCCGACTACTGGACCTGCGATGGCGACAACGACTGTGGCGACTACAGCGACGAGACCCATGCCAACTGCACCAATCAGGGTGAGGACCTTAACACTCCCTCCACGATCACACGAGACTCTTCTAAATCATCCAATCAACATAAAGCCTTGTCTATATTTTTAGACTCAGAAGTGCTAATTACCCCTCTGGCTGATTGCACTGACAGAGGTGATGGTTGCACCAAAATCCTCAACCCCCTGTGTAAAGACTGATTATGATTTGGAAAGGTGTATAGACCCCTTTAAGAGGTTTAGATGAATCATTAATTCCACAGACGGACCATGAACGTCTTGAAAATGACAACGTAATGATAACCACACCTGGTTGTACTTCCAATTGAACAAGCATACGTTTAAAGCGTTTCTTTCTCTCTATCTCCATCTCTCTCTTCCCCCTTTGGCCATGTGCTGTATTGAGTTTGAGGTAAAGACACTAGTATGTTGTTTCCAGACCCTTTGTATCTTAATCCAGCCTCTGGCCCAATGCTTTCACATGTCTTGTCTCTCAATGTCATCACTTCATTTTGCCACTGTGTTCCTTACTTTCTCTCTTCACCTCCTTTACTCACTCCTTACATGTGTCTCTCCATTCTCTCTCTCTTGACCTCTTTTACTCACTCCTATACCTCTCCATTCTCTCTCTCTACCTCCTTTACTGACTTTTTACATGGGTCTCTCCATTCTCTCTCCCTACCTCCTTTAAACACTCCTAAATGTATCTCTCCCGTCTCTCTCCCTGCAGCCACTCGTCCTCCTGGCGGTTGTCACACCGATGAGTACCAGTGCCGCATGGATGGTCTGTGCATCCCCATGCGCTGGCGCTGCGACGGGGACACCGACTGCATGGACCTGAGCGACGAGAAGAACTGCGATGGCGTCACGCACATGTGTGACCCTTCCGTCAAGTTCGGCTGCAGAGACTCCGGTAAGTATGGCAGAAGGGGGGGATGTGGGTATTGTAGTTTTTGAGGGAGGTGAGATGTGTAGAGTAAAGGGTAGGAAGGTTGTCGGTCCGAACGTTTTGCTACATATCGCTCTCATGCTAGTTCACATTGTTATACATTAGCTATCTTATTAATGCTCATCATAAATCAGGTAACATCGACTATGCTGTTTGGTTTGAATGATAATTCTTTTTCTACGGTATAGTCATCTACAGTTATGTAGTTGGAAGGTTTTCTAAAAGTTAACCACCATAGTTTATGTAATTTGTTGAGGCAGGTTGGCTTGTCTTAATTCTGTACTCTTTGACCTTTGACCTTTGTGCAGCACGCTGCATCAGTAAGGCCTGGGTGTGTGACGGGGACAGTGACTGTGAGGACAACTCGGACGAGGACAACTGCGAGTCGCTCATGTGTAAGATGTCCCACCGTGTGTGTGCCAACGACTCCAGTATCTGCCTGCCCCAGGAGAGTGTGTGCAACGGCCACGTGGACTGCCCTGACGGCTCTGATGAGAAACTCTGTGGTACGCGGAGGAGAACCTCACTTTTCTGAGATTTAATATCCCCCTCATACAATACAAAAAAACATATGATTATGAAACTGTATGGCAAATACCTAGACGTGGAACATAACCCAATCAAGGGTTGGTTTTGTATGGCCTGATGCAGGATATGGGAAAAGATAGGATGTGATTAAATAAAATTGTGTTTAATGATAACGTTTTAATGTATCTGCTTCCCTTTATCAATCACTGCCTCCTCTTCTTCCATCTTTTCTTCTCTCTCTCTCTCTCTCTTTCTCTTGCTAAATTCTATTACTCTCTCTGTTCCTCTCCTCTTCCTCTTTTTTTTTTTCTCACCCTTCCTTAGACCTGTGCCAGTTGGTTAACGGCGGCTGCAGCCACAACTGCACGGTGGCGCCCGGTGAGGGCATCCTGTGCTCGTGCCCGCTGGGCATGGAGCTGGGCAGCGACAACAAGACGTGCCAGATCCAGGGCTTCTGCGCCAAGCACCTCAAGTGCAGCCAGCGCTGCGAGCAGGACAAGTTCAGTGTCAAGTGCTCCTGCTACGAGGGCTGGGTCCTGGAGCAGGACAAGGAGAGCTGCAAGAGCACAGGTGAGAGAGAGACAGAGAGTGGGGGAAGTAGAGAAAGAGAGAGTGAGAGAGAGAAAGAGAGAGAGAGAGGTCCTAGAGACAGACAAGGAGAGCTGCAAGAGTACTGGTGATGGAGAGCGTGGGAGGGATAAAGAGTGGGAGAGATTGACAGAGAGTGAGAGAGTGAGAGAGTGAGAGAGAGAGAGAGAGAGAGAGAGAGAAAGAGAGAGAGAGAGGTCCTAGAGACAGACAAGGAGAGCTGCAAGAGTACTGGTGATGGAGAGCGTGGGAGGGATAAAGAGTGGGAGAGATTGACAGAGAGTGAGAGAGTGAGAGAGTGAGAGAGAGAGAGAGAGAGAGAGAGAGAAAGAGATGGGTCCAGGAGCCAGACAAGGAGAGCTGCATAAGCTGGTGAGAGAGAGAGAGCGTGGAAGAGATAAAGAGTAGGAGAGGGAGAATCAGGGAGAGAGATAAGAAGAGTGTGGGAGAGAGAGAGAAAGATAAAGTGTGGGAGAAGGTTAGAGAGTAAAAAAAATGGGAGAGATGCATGAATAGGGGTTCACCTTAATTTAGGAAGGTGAAGAAAAAGTGAAGTAAGAAGCCTGAGGAAGGAGAAGTTGAGGGACTTGAAAGAGGGGGATGAAAAGTGAGGGTCAATGAATAAGAGGGTTCAACTGTGACTGGGGGAGCGAGGGGGGGTTGATAAGGGGAGAGAAAGCAATGGGTCTCACTACCAGGGCAGTTTGTGTGTCACCGGGTTCAACTCAGTTGAGGGAGGAAGAGATGCAACTGAAGACTTTTTCCATGATGGAGAGAGTGAGAAAGAACAGGGGAGACATAGAGGAGTGGTAGGCTTGGAAACAGATGGAATTTTCCAGAAAACAACAAAAAGAAGAGATGAAACAGACACTCCCAATCGGAGACAGTAGACAGCGCAGGACTTTCCCAGACAACTGTGCTCTCACCAAAGCTCTCTCCAGGAATAATTTCACAATAACAATCACACAAGCAGGAGATGGAGAGAGAGGAGAGGAGAGGAGAGGAGAGGAGAGGAGAGGAGAGGAGAGATTGATGACAGGGAGGGATGGGGATCAGAGAAGTGGTCTCTGGGTTTGGGATTAGAGGTGACAACCATGACGAACACTGAATCCAAACCATCGCATTCCAAATTCCAACGGACCCTCAACAAATCTGTTTTCCCTCTCATTTTTTTCTCTCTATCGTCCATCTTATTTTTAAGGAAATGGTGGTTTTCAATCAGGAATGAGAGTGGGAGGGAAGGGAGGAGAGGAGAGGAGAGGAGAGGAGAGAAGTGAATAGGGGTGAAGAGAGCGGGGGAGCGTACTCTTGGCAGGAAATGGTTAGGTTGGGTTTGGTGTGGTTTCTGAGTGGGCTTGCAATGTGAGAGGACCAGGAAGTACAGGGGATTTGCTTTGGCAGGAAGTCGTGTGGCTTTTTTTTTTTTTTTGTCAGTGGTCACGTAAACCCAACTAGTAGAATGGAGTGTTGACATGATGGACAGCATGGTGTGTGGAAGAGGAGAGGAAGAAGAGATAGAGAAGGCTGCAGATGAAAGGAGACCACAACATACACCATACACAGAGAGAGGGAGAGCGAAAGAGACAGACAGAGAGCGAACTGGATTTCTAGAGAGAGGGGGTAGGACAAAGACACTAACAGACAGTGAATAAGTCAGTGAAAGAGTGAGAGACAGGACCAGCATGACAGCGGTGACATTTTCTAGAAAGAGCTCGAAATGAGGAAGGAGGCAACGAATTATTGCCAGAGAATTGCCATCAGAATTGCCATCAGACCGTTTTAGGATGAGCGTCTACCATACTGTGAGCACATCAACCCATCTCACCACTCACCCCCCGCTCTTCCCACAGTGCTCGCCTGCGCAACATGTCGCCACGTCTTGCCTTGCAGCTTGCCTGCTCGCTAGAGATAAGACAGCCCAGGACAGCCTGTGTAAATCCTCATTAGCTCAGGATTAAAAAACACTAACTTCAACCTGCCCATTATCCTATTTCATTAAGAGGTGAACAAATGTGCTGTGTTTGACTTTATTACCGGCTCTAAATGAAGGAGAAGTCCCTTCATATTTCAGTGCATTCCCACCCACCACAAGGGGGGAAATGGGTCTGTCTCCAAGCAGACATGTTTTGTGAAATTATCTTGTTTAAAAATGATGTCGGCGGCAATTAATCACGTCCACTGGAAAACTGCCACAGGCCTGAGCTGTGTGACGTCTGTCTGTGTGTGGAAGCAGACATGTTTTGATTTTAGAAATAAGAAGGGGCAAGGCAAGTCTTGGCTGGTTTTCCGGTCATCCTAGAGGTGATTTCTGATGAAGTGTGTGTCTGACCTTGATGGAGAGGAAGCTGGTGTTGTGGGGACTGAGCTGCAGTAGCAGATGTCGGGGCGCCCCCCCCCCCCCCCCCCCCCCCCCCCCCCACCAGGGGCTGGGTTTATTCACTGGGGCCTCTCGAAGAAGGAGCCGCACTGATGAAGGATTCGTTCTGCCCTACAGCGGTGGGAGTGTATGTGGGTCAGGGAGGAGTCAGGGCTGGTTTGGTCTCTGCTCATAGCCCGACTAATAAGACACAGTCAGACCAGAGTGGTGGTGAAAATGCCGATAACGATTATAGTGATGGTGATGAACAATAGGAATGGTGAGGATGATGACCATGACGGTGCTGATTGTAACAATATTGTTGAGATTTATGACCCTGATGGTATTGGTCATAGATGATGGTGATGACCATAATGGAGTCAGTAGTGATGACACTGATGGTATTGGTCATAGATGATGGTGATGACCATAATGGACTCAGGAGTGATGACCCTGATGGAATGACTCATAGATGATGGTGATGACCATAATGGAGTCAGTAGTGATGACCCTGATGGAATGACTCATAGATGATGGTGATGACCATAATGGAGTCAGAAGTGATGACCCTGATGGTATTGGTCATAGATGATGGTGATGACCATAATGGAGTCAGTAGTGATGACCCTGATGGAATGACTCATAGATGATGGTGATGACCATAATGGAGTCAGTAGTGATGACCCTGATGGTATTGGTCATAGATGATGGTGATGACCATAATGGAGTCAGTAGTGATGACCCTGATGGTATTGGTCATAGATGATGGTGATGACCATAATGGAGTCAGTAGTGATGACCCTGATGGTATTGGTCATAGATGATGGTGATGACCATAATGGAGTCAGTAGTGATGACCCTGATGGTATTGGTCATAGATGATGGTGATGACCATAATGGAGTCAGGAGTGATGACCCTGATGGTATTGGTCATAGATGATGGTGATGACCATAATGGAGTCAGAAGTGATGACCCTGATGGAATGACTCATAGATGATGGTGATGACAATGGTGATTGCAGAAGTGCTGATATTGGTGGTGTGAGGAAGCCAGTGAAGAAGCCAATGGTGGACATGGATTATAGGGGCCAATCAGGGTAGACCCTGTTTGAAGTCAGCCATTCTACGAGTTAGAACAAAAACACAGAACCAGATGGTATTGCTAATGATGATGATGATGAGCCAAGGCTGCTCTTCTGTCGCTGTTATTGTTATAGCAGGTAGCTACAATATGCAAGTTGTAGCCATCTTGGCCCACCTAAATGAAAATGAATCCTGATGGTAGTGGCCATCGATGATGATGATGATCTCTCCCCCCCCACTCAGATCCTTTCAAGCCCTTCATCATCTTCTCCAACCGTCACGAGATCCGCCGGATCGACCTGCACAAGGGCGAGTTCAGCGTGCTGGTGCCAGGCCTGAGGAACACCATCGCCCTGGACTTCCACCTCAACGAGAGCACCCTCTACTGGACCGACGTGGTAGAGGACAAGATCTACCGCGGCAAACTGTCCGAGAGCGGAGGTGAGTGGCCCCACAAGACAGCAAACCAGTTCTGTCATCTGGGTGCGTTTTCCTTAGAGGTAGTCAAGAGAGTCAAAAGTAGGCTAGATATGCAATTCAGCAAGAAATGCAAAGGCTGATTGCTCAACATTAGCAGACCCTCGCCCAGACAATCAGCATCAATTATAATTATCAGCATACAGCACACTGCATTCAAAATTAGATGAGTCATCAACGACGCTCGTCTGGGGTATTTTTGAAGTAAATGAATACAGATTATATGACTAAATACCAGCCCACTTGCTGCCATTGTTCTCTGTGATTCAGAAATGTCATAACCCTCTTTATTGCAAGTCTCTATCACAGCTATTGTTCCAGGCTTAAACAGTCCGGGAAAACCGAATGTATAGAATGGCTTGTTCTAGAATGTATAGAATGGCTTGTTCAAGAATGTATAGAAAAGCTTGTTTTAAAGCGAGTAATCGCAAACAATAACACGGATACCACCCAGTAGAAGGGAAATGGTTCCACAACAAAGCAATACTGCACTAAAGCCACATGACAGATCCTGTTGACCAGGTAACAGTATTTTATGTAATATAACTTTATAAAACAAACCCATGTATTAATCACAGTTCAGTCAAGGTACATCATGGTGTCTTTAAAGTTGTATAAAGAAAGAATGGGCATTTAAAGAAAAAAATACTACACCCCTCTCCGCACACACACACACACACACACACACACACACACACACACACACACACACACACACAAACACCTCATTAACACACACAGTGAAACCATCTATTGAGCATTTATTTGGTATTATGTTGTCTGTGGGAATGGACACCAAAAGTTAAAGTCAAATCGTTCTTCAATCCCCCAGCGACCTTGTACACTAATCTTTGAAGTGGGAATCACACTTTCTCCCCTTTGTTATCAGAGAAAGTCCTTACTCAAACTGTCCCATGTTAGGATATTTTATATCATCCACAAGTGGTTGTGATCACTTTCAACCCAAGACAAACGTTTATTGGTGAGCTGATTTTGACACAATAACCTTCGCTTTAGGCTAGCAAACAGTGATTCCTGGTTGCGATGGTTGTCTTGTCTAGTTGCTATACTAGCTAACTTGCTAGCTAGCTAAGAAAACGTTTAAATAAACCTTAAAAGTTCCATTTGATGAAATGGTAGCTATTTATCTAGCTTATGTCAAAGCTCTTTAATTGAACTTATGTCCTTATAATAGGATAAGATAGAAACCTATCACAGGGTGCCTGTGGAGCTTTATTTTAACATGAGACATGAGTTCATCTTACACAAACTGTTGAAATGGTTCCCTAAGCTACAGATAGCCAGGATAGTTCATAGGTAGGTTAACTAGACCGTGCATGTTGCAGGTTCACGCTCTGTAGCATCCATCAAATAGGCTACGGTCTCTGGGAATACACAACACCTGTTATGTCATGGTTATGGAAGACTGTTCGTGAATGAAAATGTGTTATCTATCCCATGTTGTTTTTACCTGATGTATGAATGGGATTTGTATGTGAAAGACAGAGAGATCCAATCACTTTACATGGCAGAATTACTGTGCGGTTCTTTCCAGGTGAAGACAAATGCATTCCGCAATATAGTCCACATCCGAATATTAACTGCAGGGCTGCAGAAATGTTACAAAATCAATTTATAAACGGCGGTTTATAGTCAGGAAATTACAGGTGTGACTTTTTGATTGGCAGGTTAGTGACCTGCGGTTGATTCCCACTCTCTCTTCCCATTGGCTATCTAGTTGCCTGATTTTAGGTCTAGAGTTTGGAACCTTGTAAACCCTCCGGAACGGTTTGGTAATACCCCCTGTCCACCGTCATGGAGAAGTGGGTTGCATTGCACAAAACACTGCACTGGATCTATCTTTTCTGCTCCTGTTTTTATGATCCTGCTATGGGTCTTGAAAATCCTGTGGGAGCGATATCCTTGCAAGTGCGATGCCTGTGCCTGTTTTAAAGAGACAAGACAATGAAGCAGGGACGAATTTCTTTCCCATCACAAAAGACATGCACAGTCTAACCAACGTCATATCCAGTTTATTAATACGTTTCTGTTCAAAACAAGTTACATAATTGTCCTTGGCTGAGACTTTCAAATGTGTGTGTAATTAAGGTTCGGAAGCCTCACTCGATTCAAAGAGCAGAGCCCCACTTGCAAGCTGGTAAATAAAGGATCTTTGAACTTTGCTGCAGAGTGTTCACGTCTGACTAAAATATTAAGAGTGAATTCTTTCCCACCACAGTCCCAGCAGGTCCCAACCCCGTTGCGCTCCAGAGATGCGGAGTACAATTGCTAGTCTTTGATCATTTTCCTTCTGAGGGTAACTTAAGTTTTCCCCCCTATGAGGTGATTAAGGTTGCTTAATTGTTCACACCGGCAATCATACACCAATTCGTTTTTGGATCAGGGGTTTCAGATTTGCTGGTTGAAGGGATGTCACATCTTACCATATCATTGTATCTCCTTGTCAATGTTGAAATCTGTGAGTGCTGAGCTTGTGAGACCCAGCCCCCTGGGAATATTGGATAGGCCCATCTCATTCACAGCCATCTTAACGTCCGTACCAAAGCCAGAGGCGTCCAGCTGGGAACTAAAAGACCACCAGTGGAGAGCAGCAGTGTCTCCTGCAGGATGAATCGAATGAGCCGTAAGGCAGGATTGGAAAACAAACTCTCCACCCACAAGCATTTCAAGAGGGCCAAAAATATAATATTTTTACACAAAAGATCTCCGGAACCACCTGCTGTTTTCTATCCAAATGTTTCATCACAGTGTGCGGTGAAATCTGGTTACCTTGTTATGTTTGCAGCTCCCCAGCAGGGTGGCTGGAAGGGCACAGAAGCATCTGCCGTACCTACCAGCAGCCAGGCAAAAGCAATCAATCACAGAGTGCATAGCGATCTCACGGCAAGGCAAAGGCAATCAGTCTAAACTACAGGCCCGCTTTCAAAAGGATAAAACAATCAATCGAATCAAATCTGTAGAGCAGGCTCTTGTCTATCATCACTGAAAGAGATCCAAATGACTGTGTGTGTGTGTGTGTGTGTGTGTGTGTGTGTGTGTGTGTGTGTGTGTTTGTGTGTTTGTGTGTTTGTGTTTGTGAGTGTGTGTTTGTGTGTGTGTGCCCACCAGCTAACATAATAGCCAGTGTGTTGTTTGCCCATTACAGCCATAGGATGAAGAGATGAGATGGTGGGTGTAAAGCAGATAGAAACATAGTGGTTGTCCTCCTCTGCTGCACCCATCTCTCTCGGCATGTCCAAACATATCATAAATAGGACAGACGTGGGGGTGGGACGGGGACGGGGAGTGAGGAGGGAGTCATTGCAGACACCTCGACATGTGTTTCTGTGTGTGTGTGTGTGTGTGTGTGTGTGTGTGTGTGTGTGTGTGTGTGTGTGTGTGTGCCTGTGTGTAAAAATCAATCGAGTGCTATTGAGATGAGCAGACAAACAGGTAGACCCACTGGAGCAGCGCTGTGAATATGAGCGCCGCCTCATTGTGTTTCAGTTTGGGGAAATAAACCCGAAATGAATTGAAATTCAGTTAGCCGAGTCCCCATAGGAAACAATACGCACAGACAATTGAATTTCCCTCCCCAGAAGGTAAATTGAATGAACGTCAGCCCTGATGTTGGGCTGAGAAGGGAAATGAGACAGGTTGGCCACTCTAATGTCTCCCCCCACATGGCCATAGCATTGCAGCCTACAGGCAACGTGTCTATTTGAACTGTCAACATTTCAAACACTTTTGTGAGAGCCCTCAGGTAGCAAGCATATGTCAGCATTTTATCTTGCTCAGCACATTGCAGCATTGCATTTATCTCTTGGTAAGTAATCTTTCTCTCTCTGCTTCTCTCTCTCTGCCTTCCTCCATCTCTCTGTCTCTCTTTCTGTCTCTGTCGTTTTCTGTCTGTGTGTCCTACTGTCTGCCTCTCTCTCTCTCTCTTTTTCTCTCGCCTCTCTGTCTCTCTATCTCTCTCTTTATCTGTCTCTCCTCTGTCTCATCTCATCATCCCCTGCAGTCCTGCTCAATTTCGATGTGGTCATCCAGTATGGTCTGGCTACTCCCGAGGGCCTTGCGGTGGACTGGATCGCCGGGAACATCTACTGGGTGGAGAGCAATCTGGACCAGATCGAGGTGGCCAAGCTCGATGGCACCATGAGGACCACCCTGCTGGCTGGAGAGGTGGAGCATCCCCGGGCCATCGCCCTCGACCCCCGCGAAGGGTAATTTTTTTTAAACACATTGTTGCCATGGAAACTGAGAGGAAAATACACGCCTCTCTGTGTCTCCATAGAAAGATTCAGCTGAGGGGAATTCAAATAAGTCTTTTCATGAACTGATTCTCTGGAGAACCTGGGATGGTTCCTCAGTGTATACGTGCTGAATAAGTTCTAGAATGCATTGTGTATTCTCAGAGCGGACTAAAGACAGGGCTACAGTCATTTCTAGCAGTTGTTGTACAGCGGCCATTGACTCTCATTCTGAGGATTCTCAGTTCAGGTGACACTGGCCTGGAACTAGAGAAATCTCCTCAGCTGGATGGGTTTAGAGTAGAGGTTCTGTCTGTTATTCCTTAAGCAATACTACCCTTTGCAAGCTGTGCTTTTCTCTTTGTTCCATTTTCATGTTAGCTCTCCTTCTCTGACATCTGTTCTTCATTTGGTTGACTCCCTTTCTCCCTCCGTTGCTCTCTCTCTCCCTCCTTCTCTCTCCCTCTCTCTGTCTCCCTTCTCTCAGTATCCTCTTCTGGACAGACTGGGATGCCAGTATGCCACGGATCGAGGCTGCCTCCATGAGCGGTGAGGGCCGGCGGTTAGTCCATAAGGAGACGGGCAACGGCGGCTGGCCCAACGGCCTCACCGTTGACTACCTGGAGCGCCGCATCCTCTGGATCGATGCCAGGTCAGGACCAGAACCAGAGCCTGCAACAGTGGACTCTTTGCTTTTTTAACCCCCCCTATACAAACAGATGTGCAGTGAAACAGACACAAACATATAGGGGTGGGAATCTCTTGGCACCTCACGATTCGATTCCTATTCAGAGGTCAACGATTCGATTCTAAATCGATTTTAAACCGATTATCGATTTCAACATGAAATAGATGTGTAAAAAATAAATAAAAAAATTACTTTTTTTTTTTTGTACACATCCATTTTATGTTGAAATGCAAGCTGCATCGATTATTGCATCGCTCATAGAAAGTCAAAATTGTGACAAGAAAAAGCTTTTTCTCTAATAAAGCAAATAGAGAAGGTAATTCATCTGTTGATTTTCTTTAATTATCAAACACAAAGGTTTTTAAGGTTTTTTTTATTTTTTTATTACAAAATCGATTATAAACTTTACTGAATCAAGACAGAATCGTTTTAGAGAGAATCAAGAAAAATTGATTAATCGATTTTTTCCCCCACCCCTACAAACATACACACACACACACACACACACACACACACACACAGAGACCCGCACTCGCATACACACACCCATACTCTCAAAGCCTGCCTGTTTTTACCCCACCCCTAACCAAACAAACAGACACACACACACACACACACACACACACACACACACACACCCACACACACACACACACACACACACACACACACACACACACACACACACACACACACACACACACACACACACACAAACACAATCAAACATCCTTTCTATACTTGGGATACTTTCTCTACTTTCTATACTATGCATGAGGTAGTACACCACTTCATTCTAAGGCTGCCTCCCAGCACAAAGCAATGCAGAAGCAGTGTTCAGATGTTGTCCCATTTGCATCATCGGAGCATCAGTGAGGCATGAGTGGAGCCACTTCAGCTTGGATGAGGCTGTATTTCCTGAGACACTCAGTGGGGCCTGGCAATGGAGACGCTGTCTTCCGTGTTTTATTAATCAGGGCAGTGTGTGTTTTATGGTTGTATCAGCCTGCCAGTTCAAGCGTTTTACAGCCTTTCTAATGAGACACTGGCTTTAGGGGCTCGTTTGCCAACCGTGATGGTTGTATATCACGCTGGAGACGGCCAGCCAAGCAGCCACGCCATACCGATCGCCCAGGGCGGTGAACACTTTTCGTTTCACTCTTCCATTTATTTGATTTAGCAGACATTTGTATCCAAAGCCATTTGCACTACAGATGCGTTTTCCCTTCAGCATTTATATTTCATCACTCTGCCTAGGTATCAAACCCACGGTCTTGCTAGAGCACTTCTAGATTTCAATAGTTCTCATTCTTGTATTTCCAGGTCTGATGCTATTTACTCTGCCAAGTACGACGGTTCCGGGCTGATCGAGGTGCTGAGGGGACACGAGTACCTGTCGCACCCATTCGCCGTCACCATGTACGGGGGAGAGGTTTACTGGACGGACTGGCGCACCAACACTCTGGCCAAGGCCAACAAGTGGACCGGAAACAACGTGACGGTGGTGCAGAGGACCAACACGCAGCCTTTCGACCTGCAGGTGTACCATCCCTCAAGGCAGCCCCAGGGTAAGACGCACTGGATGCTCTCTTAAAGGTGCAGTCCTCGATACTGGTGAAAAGATTGTTGATGTTTGAGCTCAACAGCCAATCAAACACCCCTCCATTCCATCCCCCGGAAGCCACGTTGTTGATTGGCTGACTCATGTATAGCTCGGTCCACGTTGATTGTTTCCCATTATCAGAGCCAAGGTGGTATTCCCAAGAACGTGGATTAGTGACAAACCTTGCAAAACAAAACCATAAGGCTCTTCTATTAGGAGGTTCACCACTACGAGTGAACTTACCCAGGTGTGACACTAAACCACATACCCCCCTGAACTGTACAGAAGCTTTAATTCATCATCTAGGACTGCACCTTTACATTAACACGTGCAGAAAACTCAAGCCTAAATATACTCACAAAAATAACTTAAAAATACACCGGGAAAAAAACATGGCAGGTGTTTACGTTTGTTTTTGGGGTCCCTTTAAAAAAAAAAAAAGGTTGTCTGAAAATGGAGTGAATTATAATTTTTTCATTCACTTGAATAAATGTGCTTAATTCCAGACTTAACACTTATACTTACACTAGCCGAGTTAAACGTCAAGACGCGTTTTCTTGGCTAAAGTTGTTACCTGTCTGTTGCTGTGCTTGAGTAAGGCTGTCTTGGCGTGTTATCCTCCCAGACAGCTCTGCCATTGACCCCCACTGTCACCTTTGGCCTCTTAGACCCCTGACCCCCCGGATGGCCAGTCACTCCACGTCAGGAAAGTTAACAGACTGACTGTGTCACACGGCGTGACTCCTGATTACCTCCTGCTTCAGGCCTGCTAGTGTAGGAAGGACGGTTTTACGACTGGTGTGTGAACTGTTTACTCAAAACAGCCCGAATGCTTGAGCGTGATACAAAACGTTTGGGTAATGCTCCATCAGGGATTATCTAAATTGCTGAGAGCACTCTTAGTCTTCTCACATCTAATGGAGCAGCATGCCTGTTACCTTTCAGCGCCTGCTCCTCTTTAATTACAGAGAGCCAACATGCCTGGCTAGTCTAGACAGCAAAATATTCTCACAGTAAATTATGTAACAGCTTGTCATCCTAATACAGTATAATTGCATAGTTTGTTGTACTCAACGAGTTCCAATAATGTTATATGATTTAGTGTTTGGATTCATTTGGTTTAGTATTACAAGTTTATAGTGGCTTTGTCCAGCCTGACCGTTTCCAAACTGTAGTCACTGTCTTAACACGCATGGTCATGTCAGTTACACAAGGAGAGAATGCATGTACATCGCCATCTTTTACTGGAAAGAGCCAGTGGGCAAAGCAGTTCATATGATAACCAACATCCGTAGGGATCCAGAAGCAGTGTGGTGCACCACTATATCAGTATCAAACCCCTCGCCTTGGTGATGTTAATATTTAGAGAGGAAGACCCTCCTATCCAACAAGAAGGTAAGAGAGATATAGGGTGATTCACACAACTAAGAAACTAAGCAGTCAGACTAGACATAAATAGTCATTACTAGAACGGTAGAAAGCTAAAGTACAATAACACGTGGGTTAGCTCTGGGACTGTGAGCTATATAAGTGAGTCTGGTTTATAGTTTTGAGCTGTATTATAGGGGCTGATTTGGGCCATTTTTTTCATGAACTAGCCATCTCTGGTGCCCACCCTCTGCACGTCTGCTGGGAGGAGAGGGGGATTATGGGGGAAGTGGCAGGGGGCTGTCATGATTGGCGGCTGGAGTTATCTGCCATGTCAGCGCAGGAGTGCTGAGGGGCCGCGGCCGTCACCAGTGTTTATCTGGCGAGGAAGGGGAGTGAGAGAAATGGCATAGGACAGCTGTTTACTCACACGCTCACGCTCACCAGGCAACACACACACACACACACACACACGCACACACCCTAATGATGGGGATCAGCCAACATGTGTGTGTGTGTGTGTGTGTGTGTGGTGTGTTTGCTCTCACACTTCTCTCCTTCTCACAGTCTTTCTTGTCCCTCATAAGAAGGGTGCTGCATCAAGCTAGCACTGGTACTGTACAGTCTACTTCCAGCACCACTTTTATTTCTGATTTGTTTATTCCTGAAGGAAGTTGAGCAGATCACATGCTCAGCTGAGAGACATACTGTATCTTTAGCATATTCTGACACATTCTCTCCCTCTATCATCACTCCATAAATTACTGAATGTATCTTTCTCCCCCCTTTCTACCACTCTCTCATTATTCCTTCCCCATGTGATTCTCATTTTGTTGTTCTCTCTCTCTCACTCTCTCTCTCTCTCTCTCTCTCTCTCTCAGCTCCTAACCCATGTGAGGGTAATGGAGGATTGGGTCCATGCTCCCACCTCTGTTTGATCAACTACAACCAGACCTTCGCTTGCGCCTGTCCCCATCTGATGCGTCTGGCACAGGACAAGCACACCTGCTTCGGTAAGACCTGTGTTGCCATGACAACAGTCAATGCTTGCCTGTCGCCAAATTGACCTCTGTAATCCTTCACCATACCTTCTTGAATGGATCAAATACGTTTTAGGCAGATTCTTCAAGTGTTTTCTCAAATAATTTAACATTGTTACATTAATTGTGTCTCCGATCAAAAATGACTGGGCCAAAACTGTACTACTTAGTTTTATGAGCGAAAATGAATGGATTAGTTGTTAGATGTCACATTTAATGCAGTCAGTTGAATGTTAATATCAATAGGTTTGCATTTTCATCATAAATTACACTGGTCATTTTTGACCTAATTATTATGGGGTACAATTACAGATTTTATTATGTATATTTTATGTATAATTTAAATTTGTGTTTAACATAAATAATCCTCAGATTTAGATTTGCACTAGTTACTGTATGTTAAAATATTGTGTAAATGTCCCTTATTTTGAATAAAACCGATCGGTGCATCATTAACAGGGGGCTTGAAAACTAGAAATGAGATTCAATTGTTAAAAAACTGTTATAAAAACAATTACTTTCATCTTAAGAGAGCTTTAAATAAATAAGCATTATTAACGTTTATATCAGGCCAGTAAATTCCGACCAGAACCACAAGTATAACCATGTTGTGAACACAGCATGAGGGAAGAAAGTGTTGCATACGCTGTATTTTGAAAAAGGGCCTTGTTTAAGTGGACACTCAATGCTAAACTACGGCAGAATAATTTGTTTGAGTGCAGCAATGCACTTCGACCATAAAGTAGCCTTGCCCTGTCCATTATAAAGCTGTTTACACACACACACACACACACACACACACACACACACACACACACACACACACACACACACTCTTACTGACAGAAAGGTCCAATGAATCTCTCATCTTTCATCTCTCCTATCTTCCTCCTCTCCTTCTTTCATACTCCGTCAGTTCAGTTTATTTGTCTTTTCCTGTCTCCCTCCTTCCTTCCCTCTCTTTCTCTCTCTCTCTCTCTCTGTCTCCCTACCCCTCTTTTTCATTCTCTTCCTCTCCTTCTCTCCCGTGTGTCAGCTCTGTTTGGGTTGGCACGAGGTAGATACAGGAGTTTACACAAAGCTTCTGTCTGCTTCTGGATTACGTTCACAGAGCTCACAGAGTCTGTGTGTGTGTGTGTGTGTGTGTGTGTGTGTGTGTGTGTGTGTGTGTGTGTGTGTGTGTGTGTGTGTGTGTGAAATGAGAGAAAGGATACGGGATTGTGCCTGTGGGTGCCTTCTAGGCTGCCTGTTTTGAGCGCAAACAGTGTACTGTGTGTGTATGTGCACTTTGGGTGAGTGTGTACTGTATGTGTGCATGTGTGTGTGGACCACGTACCACTTCCCGTGGCATACTGTGTGTGTGTGTGTGTGTTTGACTTGCTGCTGTATGCTACCTTTGTGTGTTTGTCACACACGCTCCTCTCTCTGTCCAATCAGAGTCTCGTCAGTTCCTGCTGTACGCCCGTCAGATCGAGATCCGCGGCGTGGACCTCTACAACCCCTACTACAACTACATCATCTCATTCACCGTGCCCGACATCGACAACGTGACGGTGGTGGACTACGACGCCCAGGAGATGCGAATCTACTGGTCGGACGTCCGCACGCAGACCATCAAGCGCGCCTTCATCAACGGCACAGGCGTGGAGACCGTGGTGTCAGCCGGTAAGGTCCTGTGTGAGGTGTGGGGTCACACGTTGCATCACACAGGTCACGCATCACATTCCCACTGATTGAAAAAAGAGCAGGTGGATAAATCTGCCTGTTGAAATTTGCAAGGGCTGTGTATTCTGTTGCTTATCTAAGTAGCTTAGCCATGTATTGCGGATTCATTTTGGTAAAACAAATGTATTTATGTAGAATCACAGCATCGAAAGGTGCTTCTTGTCCTACCTGAGTAAGTGAACCATTAAAGGTTTCTACGTTTCTGACAGACAGGGAGTATTTTTTATGGATAAAGTTCCAGCAAGTGCTCATTATCTAAAACTTCATGCAAGGCCCTGTGCTACCAAGAACTGTTGTAAAGTTACTTGTTCAAAGAATTCTACAAAGATTCCTTCATCACAAAGTTCTTTGGAAAGTATTACATGACAACCGAAGATCTCTTTTTCTACATGTGTGTGATGTTCACAGTATACAATCCTAAGCACACACTCTAGCACTTGTTTACCCCTATATAATTCCTCTTGGTCGTAACATCGCTGTCACTTCCTGTATTATGATTGGTTCTTCAGACCTGCCTAATGCCCATGGCTTGGCGGTGGACTGGGTCTCTCGGAACCTTTTCTGGACCAGCTATGATGCAAACAAGAAACAGATTAACGTGGCTCGCCTGGACGGCTCCTTCAAGAATGCAGTGATCCAGGGCCTGGACAAACCTCACTGCCTGGTGCTGCACCCCATTCTAGGGTGAGTAGTGTGGGCACACAATTCATTATTATTATTATTATTATTATTATATACATCAACAAATGTGCCCCTACACACATACCCAAATACACACACATGCACACAAACATGCACATGCATGCAAGCCACAGTAGATAGATCCTAACTGTCTGTTACAATGGCCACACAAACAATTGCACTTACACAGAATCAAACACACACAAACACACACACACACAAATAAACACAAACACACACACACACAAATAAACACAAACACACACACACACACGCACACACACACACGCACACACACGCACACACACATACACAAACACACATACACACACACACTCTCATATGAACCCTTGTGTTGTCTCAGCTTCTTTAATACCACTCTGTTTTCAGCGGCGGAATCTTTCACCTCTTTGCTGACCTCTTCCTCTCCCTCCTTCTCTCAATCTCTTTCATAGTTTGCCCACTTCGCCTCTCTGTCTCCCCTCTTCCCTTGTCTCATTATAAATGAGAGGGGAAATGCTCCCTCCACTCCTTCTTAAATCACGAACAGACTTTGTGGTGTGTGTGTGTGTCTGTGTGTCTGTGTGTGTCTGTGTGTGTGGAACCAGCTTATAGGAGATGTTTTCATGAAAAACGCCTCTTCGTTGTTTTCTCTTTTCGTTTAATTTCTTGCCTTCTTTTAAAGACTTGCAGAGCTGGAGGAATGTTTCCGGCGTAGGCTTCTCTTGCGTTAGAGAAAATGAGAAGCAGATGCTGTGTGTGTGTTTGTGTATGTGAGTGTATTTGAGAGAGACTGAGAGAGAGAGTGTGTGTGTGTGTGTGTGTGTGTGTGTGTGTGTGTGTGTGTGTGTGTGTGTGTGTGTGTGTGTGTGTGTGTGTGTGTGTGTGTGTGTGTGTGTGTGTGTCGTGCATGTGTGTGTGTGCGTGCACACTTGTTAAGAACAGAACTATTTTGGGATTCATTTGCAAACAGTGTGTTCACTGTACTTACTTGAAAGGAAAGAGAGGGAGGTTCGAGTGGGCTAGTGAATGGATTTAAATGCCACCCCCTGCATAGATCTGTCTCACACACACATAGACACACACACACACACACACACACACACACTCACACAGAGGCAAACATAAGCAAACACTTAGGCAACTACGGAAACAAAAAGCCCAAATGAATGGGGCAGAACATACACACAGTCTGCCATGCAGGCAATCACGCATGCCCACAGTTCCACATAAACACGAGTAAACAAGCTGCCTAGATATGGCAACAGGTAGAACTGAAGGAACACTCTCACACACAGCACATGTGAGGGCCAGGCCACTCTATTGACCTCCTCTTGCTAATGAAACACAGTCTGTCTATCCATCTCTCTCTCTCTTTGTCGCTCTCGCTCTCTCTTTCTCTCTCTCTCTCTTTCTCAATTTCTTTCTTTCTGAGTGTGTGTGCCAGACAACGAGGAGGAGACGTTATTTGTGATCGTGTGTGCTCTTGATGGCATATGCAGGTATATTTATATATACATATACTGTACATATCCGAGTTTGAGAGATAGAGGCCAAGAGATAGTGAAAGTGCTCAAGTGAGAGGCTTGTACTTTAGTAGTGAAATTGTCTTAATGATTGGCACAGTCTCGTATAATCTCTCTACTCACATACTCTCCATAGCTCCTGCCGTCTGTCTGAGCCAATCCGCTTCACCAAATTACATCTGACCTTGCTTTTCCAGACCGGGTTGCCAGTGGTAACGGTGCTTTAACTGAAAGGATCGGAGGCAGAATAAAATAGAGAGAGATAAGGAGGCAGAAACTCCCACTTGTTTATCTCCTCACTCATGCGAGAGTATAAAACATAGAGCGAACATAAGACATATTTTTCACACACTCAGGGCACTGTGTGCATATGCTTGATGAGCAATGGTGTCAGCTATGTTCCTCATGCGCCAGCCACATGTGAACGTGCCATGACTGATGCAAGACTTAAGATGGAGAGGTGCACTGTTGCATGTTGCTCAGAGCAAAACGCCCAGCAGACTCTCTCTTGCCCTCCCTCCCTTCTCTCATGCTTTCTCTCTCTCACTTTCTTCCCGATCCTTCTCTGTCTCACACTGTTTTTGTTCATTCTCTCTCTCTTTCCCTCCCCCTCTCTCTCTTCTCATCTTGTAGAAAGCTCTACTGGACGGATGGGGACAACATCAGCATGGCAAATACAGACGGTAGCAACCGCAGTGTCCTCTTCACCAATCAGAAAGCCCCTGTGGGTGAGTGTCCCTGACATCATGACCAATCAGTATCAACCTGAAGTAGCATTGGCTTTGACAGAAGTCGGAGCTGCTAACTCTACTCTTCATCCAGCAGGGTTGCATAGCATCTCATGACATTGTGCCCTCTACTGTCTTGGAGGCTGAATAACACCCTTGATTGAGTTGGCATTTTCTGCAGTACCAAAGAAGCGTTTGATTGATTAATTATTCATGTTTGATATGTTTATACTATGATGATGTTAGATCTTCTTGATCATGTAGTTTTTTTCTTTTGCTTGTGCTTGTGCTTGTCTTGCACTAGTCAGTTCCATTGTATCTCAATAATAATACAGAAATAAAAATGAATAATTTACTATTTCCACTAAACTTTCTGTAGAGTACAGAACCTGAGCTTGTAGTGAGAATGCATTTCCTAAGACATGGCAAATGAATGCTGTGAATGGATGCCCATGTCTCAACTGTCTCCCTGTGTGCTGGACTCCACAGGTCTGTCCATCGACTTTGACACGGAGCAGCTGTACTGGGTCAGCGCAGGGAACAGCACCATCAACCGCTGCAAGCTGGATGGCTCGGGCCTGGAGGTACTGGAGGGTATGAAGGGCAAACTCAACAAGGCCTCTGCCCTCGCCATCATGGGTAAGGGGGGCAATTTCTGCGTATGTGTGTGTGTGCCTGTGTGCCTGTGCGCTTTTGTGTGTGTGTATGTGTATGTGTGTGTGAACATACATGAGTGTGTGAGTGTGTGTGTATGTGTGTGTGAACGAACATGCTTGTGTGTGTGTGTGTGTGTGTGTGTGTGTGTGTGTGATTGTGTAGTTTTGTGCATGAATGTGTGTGCACTTGTGTGTGTGTGCATGTTTAGGCCAGGACACGCATCCTGGCCTAAACATGCACACACACACAAACGCACATTTTGATGTGTAGGCCTGGACTGCCTTATCAATTAGTCCTGATTGTCTGTTGTGCTCTGTTATCCTATCCTATCCTGATTGTCTGTTGTGCTCTGTTATCCTATCCTATGTTGTGCTCTGTTATCCTATCCTGATTGTCTGTTGTGCTCTGTTATCCTATCCTATCCTGATTGTCTGTTGTGCTCTGTTATCCTATCCTATCCTGATTGTCTGTTGTGCTCTGTTATCCTATCCTATCCTGATTGTCTGTTGTGCTCTGTTATCCTATCCTATCCTGATTGTCTGTTGTGCTCTGTTATCCTATCCTGATTGTCTGTTGTGCTCTGTTATCCTATCCTGATTGTCTGTTGTGCTCTGTTATCCTATCCTATCCTGATTGTTTGCCCGCTATTCTATCCAGGTGAGAAGCTGTGGTGGGCGGATCAAGGCACAGACCAGATAGGCACATGCGACAAGAGTGACGGAGGAAACTGGAAGGTCCTGAGGAACAACACCTCCCCTATGATGCATATGAAGATCTACAATGAGACTGTGCAGAGAGGTGTGTTTGTGTGTGTGTTTGTGTGTTTGTGTGTGTGTGTGTGTGTGTGTGTGTGTGTGTGTGTGTGTGTGTGTGTGTGTGTGTGAGAAAGAAAGAGAGGGAGAGGGAGGAAGAGATAGAGAGAAAGAGAGAGTTAGAGTGAGGGGGCGAGAGAGACAGAGGTATGAGGGATGGGGTGTTCTATGTGGCTTTGTGTTTGTTGATGAACTCTTTGTGTTGCATTCTGACATTAACAGCCAGTTGATATTGTCATACAATGAAATGTCCTTTAGTATGCTGTCTGTCTGGTCTGGTTTATTCTAGTCCATTGCATAAGTGTGTATTTGTTACATGTGTGTGTGTGTGTGTGTGTGTGTGTGTGTGTGTGTGTGTGTGTGTGTGTGTGTGTCAGGTTCGAACATGTGCAGTAATAACAACGGTGACTGCTCCCAGCTGTGCCTTCCTACCTCCCCCACCACTAGAGCCTGCATGTGCACCGCAGGCTACAGCCTCAAGAACGGCCAGCAGTCATGTGAAGGTAACGCGTGCGCACGCACACGCACACACATAGGCACACACACATGCACGCACGCACGCACACGACACACACGCTTGTGTATATCTACATTCTTAGACATTTGTACATCCACACGAATGGACACATACCCATATTCATTATAAACATATGCATTAACACGTATTTGCATGCATATTTGCACCCTCATACACACAAACCCTCCTGGGCCATATATCATGCCATATCTCACGGCGGAAGTGCTCATCGGTCAAATGGGCACAGTGAAGTCTGAACTCGGTGTAATGTTTGGTTTGGCCGCAGGCGTCGGGTCCTTCCTGCTGTACTCGGTCCACGAAGGCATCCGGGGCATCCCACTGGACCCTGCAGACAAGTCTGACGCTCTCGTGCCCGTCTCAGGAACATCTCTCGCCGTCGGCATTGATTTCCACGCAGGTATTTTACAACGGAGAATTGTGCCTTTGTAGTATATATGTATTGTCATGTAGACCACTACAATGGCATACTGTATTATCGGATAGAATTCTTTTAGAATCGAGTTGTGTGAAGGTTGTGTTTCACCTTTGCGACAGTCATGAGTTACGAAATAATACTTTTAGAAATAAGCTTTTATGGACTTCTTTGTGTGCACTCTGGATATGACAATTCTGTATTTGACTCCATGTGACCTTTGACCTGTAGAGAATGACACCATTTACTGGGTGGACATGGGCTTGAGCACCATCAGCAGGGCCAAGCGGGACCAGACGTGGAGGGAGGATGTGGTCACCAACGGCATCGGCCGCGTGGAGGGCATCGCCGTGGATTGGATCGCAGGTGTGTGTCCAGTCCGTAATCAAATCACACTTTTGCTCACACAAACACATTTGCTCACTTTTACGTTCTCCCTCCTTCACTCACTCAGTCACAAACACAAACACACACACACATGAAAAACATACATCAAAATACCAGAAAGTTGCCTGGAGTGTGTGGACACCAAACCTGCTGTCACCTCAGGAGCAGCAAAGGAGCAGCCTCATTTAGTCAGTGTAAATCAAAATGCAGTCTCACACACACACACACACACACACACACACACACACACACACACACACACACACACACACACACACACACACACACACACACAGGAGGGCAGTGGTTGTGGGCTCTTTGTTATGTGTCCTTGCTCCCCACTGTGTGTTGAGCTGCTCTGTCCTGCTCTCCCCAGGGAACATCTACTGGACAGACCAGGGCTTTGATGTCATCGAGGTGGCCCGGCTCAACGGCTCCTTCCGCTACGTGGTCATCTCACAGGGGCTGGACAAGCCCAGGGCCATCACTGTCCACCCAGAGAAAGGGTGAGCCAACGGCTGCCATACCGTCGGGCTGCTTCTGCCTTTCTCTTTGTCCTCTGTTCTGTTGTTTTCTCTTTCTTTTCCATTCTTTCTTTTAGTTCTTGAAATACTGTGTCTCTTTCTCTTTGTCTTAGAATCTGTCTGTTTCTATTTGGCTTTCTCCTCTACTTTCTCCCTGTCTCATTCTTAAATGTCAGCTTGTCTAAATCTGTTTGGATGTGCATTTTCATTTTGGGTGTGTTTGTTGAGGTTGCAATTTTTTTGCATATCTATTCCATGGTTGTTCTTACTTTTGGTTTGTGTGTGTGTTGTGTGTGTGTGTCTGTGTGTGTGTGTGTGTGTGTGTGTGTGTGTGTGTGTGTGTGTGTGTGTGTGTGTGTGTATATGTCTCTGTGTGTGTGTGTGTGTGTGTGTGTGTGTGTGTGTGTGTGTGTGTGTGTGTGTGTACAGTTACCTGTTCTGGACTGAATGGGGTCAGTACCCGCGCATTGAGAGGTCTCGTCTTGACGGCACACAGAGGGCTGTTCTGGTCAATGTCAGCATCAGCTGGCCTAATGGCATCTCCATCGACTACCAGGTACACACACACACACACACATGTACAAGTATACACATACATAGACACACACACACACACATTGACAAGCATACATATGTATATACTAGGGCTGTCAAAGTTAACACGTTTATCTATGAGGTTATTGTGGCTGAGATAAATGCGATAAAATATTTTAACTCAGTTAACGCAATTTTGTTTACTTCCTGTGTGTGTTGGCCCCTGTAAAGAAACCGTTGTGTGCCTGCAGTCAGTTAGATGGGAGAAACCGAGACGTTAGTGGAAGATGGAGAGAGCTGAGGGATTGTTGGGTGGAAATGTTCTGTTTAAAAGGCAAAATTACGGAACAATCGACAAAACTGAGTTGTATGTAGCATTTGTCAAGCTGAATTTAGCTATCACAGAAGCAGCTCGTCTTTAAGTTATCACCTTAATGCAAAGCACCTGACAGAAAGTAGTCCCAGGTAAGATGGTTGCCAACCCACACTTCACGACTTCTCTAGGAAAATAACTAGACCAGCCCGTGAAAAGTTTACCAACACTGTAGCAGTTTGGGTTGCCGGTGACTGTTGGCCCATCAACTTAGTTGAAGAAGGTGGGCTGACTGAGATGTTCCGAATTGCTTCAGGGGAGAAGTTTTACGATTTACCTTCGAGGGGTATCATTGTTTCTCGTATACATGCCTTGTATGACGGCGAGAGAACACGATACAAAATTCTACAGGCTGTCTGAAGTGATTACTCGTTAATTTAGAAAACAACCTTTTAATCGCGATTAATCTAGATTAATGAATGAATGAATTTCAAAATGTGAGATTAATTAGTACATTTTGTTTTATCTTTTGACAGCCTAAGTACACATGCATACAAGCACACACAGTCATTTACAAACACACACACACACACACACAGTGTCTCACACACGTGAACACTTTGGTAGTTATGCCGGCATGCTCTGCAACCGTTAATCGATATGGGCCTGCTTCTCCATTGATTAGTAAGTGTACAGTCAGACACACACACAGAAGGTAATGCATTGTCACCTCAAGTAAACATATTGAATCACTCTGCTAGCTGGGTCACACTCACTCACACACATGCATACACACACACACAGATACACACATACACACACACTCAAACACACAGTCAGACTCATACATCCCATAGTTGAACTCTCCCGTGCAGCAGCGGCAGCATTGAAAGGTATGTCTGTTGTGTGTTGCAGGAAGGTCTGCTGTATTGGTGTGACGCTCGAACTGACAAGATTGAGCGCATCAACCTTGAGACAGGAGAGAACCGAGAGGTGGTGCTCAACAGCAATAACATGGACATGTTCTCTGTGTCTGTGTTTGAGAACTACCTCTACTGGAGCGACAGGTCTGTGTGTGTGTGTGTGTGTGTGTGTGTGTGTGTGTGTGTGTGTGTGTGTGTGTGTGTGTGTGTGTGTGTGTGTGTGTGTGTGTGTGTGTGTGTGTGTGTGTGTGTGTGTGTGTGTGTGTGTGTGTGTGTGTGTGTGTGTGTGTGTGTGTGTGTGTGTGTGTGTGTGTGTGTGTGTGTGTGTGTCTGTACATTCATAACAACGTTCGAATCAGGAGATAATACGTTTGGTTATGAATCCAGACCAATAATACTTGAAGTTTGTATTTGAACCCTACACTATAAACTCATTTGTTTACATGAATGAACTATGATGTGCGTTTAACCTAGATGTAACTGTTGCTGATGTTTCATTGGGTGGTTTTCTCTCTCTATAGAACCCATGCAAATGGCTCCATTAAGAGGGGAAACAAAGACAACGCAACTGACTCGATCTCCTTGAGGACTGGCATCGGCGTGCAGCTTAAGGACATCAAAGTCTTCAACCGTGCTAGACAGCAGGGTAAGGGCCGCACTCTCTCAGTCAGAAGGGTAGAGATAAGATCAGAACAGAGTTGTTTTAGCAATAATCGTCATGTAACCATCTGTCACCAAAGGCACTGTAGAAAAAAAGTTAAATTATGTTCAATAGTATTTTCTCTTTACTACTGTATACTGTCTCTGTTTATTGGAGGTGTGATGAAAATTCTAGATGCGTTTTTAATTTCACTCCGTTATTTCAATTAATCCTAATATCTCAATGAATCAGATTAAGTCAGTGCATTGTGCTGTAAGAGGGTGATTGACAGAGCAGATAATGAGGTCTGGGGACTTCCTCAGGAACCAACGTCTGCAAGGACAACAACGGAGGATGCCAGCAGCTGTGTCTCTTCCGTGGCGACGGCCAGCGCACCTGCGCCTGCGCTCACGGAATGCTGGCGGAGGACGGGCGCAGTTGCCGTGACTACGACGGCTACCTGCTTTACTCTGAGCGGACCATCCTAAAGAGCGTGCACCTATCGGACGAGAACAACCTAAACGCGCCAATCAAGCCATTTGAGGACCCGGACCACATGAAGAATGTCATCGCGCTGACGTTCGACTACCGCGGGGGCGGGGGCAAAGGGGCCAACCGCATCTTCTTCAGCGACATCCACTTCGGCAACATCCAACAGATCAACGACGATGGCTCGGACCGCAAGACCGTGGTGGACAGTGAGTCTTGACATTTTATTCTCCTTATCTCCTTCCTAAACCTTACTCTTTTTCTTTGTTTTCTTATCTTTCCTGTTCTTCTCCTCTCTACTCTGTTGTTCATTCTCAAGTAATTTATTTTCCCGTTTCCATCGCCCCAAGTGTTGACACGCTTTCTCCCTCATTTTTGATTGTTTGTTTGACATGTCTGAGCGCTCTGTCTGTCTCTCTACACAAGTGTGTCTCTGCTTGTCTGACTCAGGCAGTGTGGAGTTATTCATTGGCATTCTGTCTGTCTCTCTGCCTGTCTGTCTCTCTGCTTGTCTGACTCAGGCATTGTTGAGTTATTCATTGGCATTCTGTCTGATGACTGTGCTGACCGTGCAGTGAAACTGCACATGTCTTTTCACATGTTTACGCACTAAACTGCCATCCTGGCTGCTCAGTAATACAGAAAGTCCTGTCCTTGTTTGTGCTGTATGGTCACCTAGATATGGAATTTACTAATGGGAGCTGTCCCAATCTCTCTCTCTCTCTCTCTCTCTCTCTCTCTCTCTCTCTCTCTCTCTCTCTTTCTCTCTCTATCTCTCTCCCTCTCTCTCTCCCTCTCTCTCTCTCCCTCTCTCCCTCTCCCTCTCTTCCTCTCTCTCTCTCTCTCTCTTTTTCCCTCTCTCTCTCTCTCTTTCTCTCTCACTCTCTCTTTCATTCTCTCTCTCACACAAACACTCACACACACCAGACACACACACACAACACACACACAACCCACACACACACACACACACACACATCTTGTGAAGCATCAATGTTTCATGAAGGGCTCCAGGCTGTTTTGTGGAGAGCACACAAACACAGGAGACGCAGCACCTAAAGCTGAGTGGGGAAAAAGGCTGCTTAATGAGCCGACCGCTGGAAAGGCTCACTCTCAAAAGCTCTTCAGTCTTTGTGTGTTTGTTTGTGTGTGTGTGAGTGTGTGTGCGTGTGTGTAGCGAAAGAGAGAGACAGAGAGAGAGCTGTCTGAAGTCACAGCCAGTTCTTTTATATATCTTTTGAAAATAAACAGGTTATTTTCTCATCAAAGCCTTCTTTGGCAAACATTCACTTCAAACAAATCAGAATGTTTTTCCTTTGTCGTGTGTGTTTGTGTGTACAGAACATGGTGTAATAAAGGAAACATCTAGAATACCGAATCATTTTGAAAGTGGACGGTGTCTTTTAAGGACTTCCATATGGTGTTATTGAAGAACACTTCTGCAAACCATCAGTGCAGGCAGTGCAGGTCATTAACTTGATCATGTGCATCGTCCCTGTGAGAATAGACAAGTATGATGAAGGAGCTGTTTACTGTTACTGCCATGGTGCACAGGCATTTGATTCCTGGAAGACTTTGGCAAAGAACAAGAGATGAGATTCACTAGGCTACTTTTGTAGTCAGTGCTAATACTGCAAACACTTTTAGAGTCCTTTCTGTGGAAGACTCCTAGTCTCAGCCTGGTCCGTCACAAAAATCGGTCCTTACAGCTCCGCTGGCCCAGTTCTGTGAGTTCCTTCCTGAACTTCTGGGACATGAAGCTGTAGAGGATGGGATTGGCCACGGTGGCTGAGGTGGCCATGATGCGGGCGAACATGGCAAATCCTCCATGGCGTGGGGAATTACCGGTCACTGTGGCGTCTGCTGCCAGCTGGGCAAACATGAAGACGTAGGACGGCAGCCAGCAGAGGGCGAAGGCGAGTACCAGCAGCGCTGACGTCTTGGTCACCTGGTTCTGGTAGCGCTCCAGCCGGTCCACCGCCTGCAGCTGCCTCGCCCGGCGCAGGAAGATGTAGATCCGGCCATACGCCACCACGATGACGCCCAGCGGCAGCGCAAAGGCCAGCAGGAAGTGGCACACGCCGTACGCCATCTGGCCCTCCGGCGACAGGAAGTTGAAGCAGACCAGGTCCTGCGAGTGCTGGCGGTTGACGTTGCTGCTGGAGTCCAGCGTGCGCCAGGTAAACTGCGGCGCTGCCAGGACCACCGCGGGCACCCAAAGGGCGACGGTGCCCAGTTTGATACGGGCGTCCTTGCGCCAGCGGTACGCCTTTGCCGACTGCGCCACGATGAAGTAGCGAGCGACAGCTAGCGCGGCTAACGTGAAGGCGCTAGCCGAGGTGCACACCGCCCCGAGGAAGCCCATCAGCTTGCACACGGCACTCCCGAAGGGCCAATGCCCCGTCGCTATGGCAGCGGTGTGGAACGGCAGACACGCCAGCAGAATCAGGTCGGCGGCGCTGAGCGACAGAAGGAGGATGTCGGTGCCTTGGCCGCTCGCCGCTCCCACCGCTCGGATCGCGTTGCCCATCCCTCCACTTCCTGGTCTCCTCTGCTTCCGTGATAAGATGAGGATGACCAGTGAGTGTCCTAGAATACCAATGACCAGTATGAGGGTGTCCAGAATGGGCACAATCACCCGTTCAGCAACACTCACGCCTGGGCTGGAGACGTTGCCCAATGGATATGTGATATTAGCCATAACAGCCTGGCCACACCTGCCTATAACTCTCAGCCAAGCTCAGAATCTGACCCTGATTAGTTTCCAGTTTCTAGATGGTAGACTTTCAAAGGTAGTTTTTTTTTTTCTACCTATGAAGGCTGCTCAGTCTAAAGTCTAAGTTCTTACCTAAGATGCCGTCTTTAATGCAGTGCAGTGCAGTCTGTCATGTTTAAGCAGTCCTGCATTTACAAGCTTCTCTCCTGGGCTTCACACAAAGACCGGAGATACTCTTGGTACAGTAGGCGTCTGATGATGACAGTCCTAAAGATACTTCCTTCGAATCACTTATGAGACAGTTTCTTCGTCGCTAGTCCTCTAGTTAGAAATACAGGCTAATGCAGTGGATATGTGTTATCAATGCTAACATCAGCATACCAGCACTCCTTCTGATTGATTTACACCAGCTATAAAACCGCTCCTCACACTCAACAATGTGATTGATTAGACGTTGGTCCTACTGCACAAGAGGACTGACAGTAACTCATTCATTGATTCACGTGTTTAGTTAACTGGCAGTTCAGGTCTCGGTGCCTTGTCCACCCATCCTAAACCAGGTTCAGTTCTGATTTCCCAAATTCCCAGTGTCCACTTTCAGCGGTCAAAACACAGCAGCGGCAGTCAGGAATATTCTGGCCAGTTCCACCATCAGCAGGACACTTGTTATCCTTTTCGTGTAGAAAGCTACCCTACATCTCTCCTTCAATGCTGGGTCCGTGGAGGGGAGCGCAGGGCCTGGGGCTGGAGCTGGGGCTGCTCCTCTGTGACTGCTGATCGCTGCTCCAATCAGTCCTATGTCACGCTGCTGTTTTTCTCCCCCCCCCTTCCCTTCTTCCGTCGAGTGCCAGAAGATATGGATACAGCCAAGCATAGGGGGGAAGGGGTCGGACCCCTCCCCATCCAGGTAGTTCCTCAGTCAGTCACAGGAGTTATTCCCCTCGATCTGCAAGTCCGCACAGAGAGTGGGAGAGAGTTGAAAGGCGAGGGAGGGACTAAGAAGAGTGGAAACAGAGGGAAAGAGATTACAGGCGTCCTTTGAACTCTGTACTCTGTACAGTGCGGGCGTGTGTGTGTGTGTGTGTGTGTGTGTGTGTGTGTGTGTGTGTGTGTGTGTGTGATGTTCAAGCTCAGTGAGATTGTGTGTGTGTGTGTGTGTGTGTGTGCTTGCGTGCATGCGTGCGTGTGTGGGTGCAGGTGTGTGTGTGTGTGTGTGTGTGTGTGTGTGTGAGAGAGAGAAAGAGAGACAGAGAGAGCTCTGTTTGGTTTGTTTACCACGCAGTTGCAGGTGGGAAGGTTTCCCCTGCCCTAACAGATCAATACATTCCTCAAAGTCAGAAATACCTGCTGCAATCCCATCTTAATCGTAGGAGCCACAACCTGTACCTCTCTCTGCGTGTGTGTGTGTGTGTGTGTGTGTGTGTGTGTGTGTGTGTGTGTGTGTCTGTCTGTGTGTATCTGTGTGTGAGTGTAAACTTGGCTGTGGTTGGGTGTAGGTTAAATCAGGGCAGGCTGACATTAAACTACCGAGCCACTGTTTTATGTTGTTTACCCAGCAGGCAGTATTCTTCAAAAGCAAGCAGAATGTATGTGTCGTGAAAAACATCACCACCACTGTCTCCTACTGATGACTAGTGATGTATGACAGAAAGCATAAATCTGTGTGTGCGTGTGTGCGTGTTCGTGTGTGTGTGTGTGTGTGTGTGTGTGTGTGTGTGTGTGTGTGTGTGTGTGTGTGTGTGTGTGTGTGTTCTAGTTTGACGATAAATCACTTGAGGATAGTCGAGCTCCTCCAAGTTCATAAATGTCTTACTGCCCACACACCCACTGGGCCTTCAAGAGAAAGGAGGCCTACGGCAGGAAAGGAGGATCCAGAATGAGTGCTCCACTTCCTCTCACCTCCTCATCACATTGGGAGTAAACAACAAGAACAAGGAAGGGAATAGAAGAACAGAATATCAACATTAAACCACACACAACAGCGCTCTGGTCTGAGCTCATTATTACAGCAAGCAGATACAGGTTTGTGTGGGTGTGGTGTACATTTCCAACCACTGTCCTTTAAAAGAAACAAGAAAGCATTGAAGTAGGAGTTGTGTATGAAAGGTTATATAAGTTCACTGTGGCTAGTGATGTATTTACCCCACCCTTACTTTACCACAGCGTATTCTTTTATAATGTTTTGTTAAGGCTGCGAGGGTAAGGAGCATTCAAGGCCTCATGTTTCAGCCTGTTCTCATGGATCGCTTGTCCACAAAGATGAAGGAAAACCTCAGTCAGATTCCTCAATGCGGGTTTGGAGCGTTGTCTTCGTCCAGGATTATTTCCACTCAATACGAAGCCAACATTGCCCCTAGCCCAAATCACATTCGTGCGATGCTAATTGGCTCATCTGGGACGTGCTCTGATGTTGCATTGTGGGATCCCCGTCAGAGGAGGGGTGGCAGAGCATGATGGGAATGAGTTGGAGGTGTCTCCCAGCTCTACTCAGAAGCCTGTCGCCTGGGTCTGATCTGGCCAGTTCTCCTGCAGGCATGGTTTTTATGTGCGTCCAAAACCACCATTTTGTCTGGAATAACAACCACGCGTGAAATCAGACGCTTCAGGGAGGTAGTGATGGGCCAGGTGAGAGCGAGAGAGAGTGTGTGAGAGAGTGTGAGAGAGAGAGTGTGTGATAGAGAGTGTTTGTGTGTGTATGTGTATGTTTGTGGCAAGGCCTGTAGAAGCTTCTCTGGGTCCAAAGTTCACTCAGTAAATGGATGTGATTGGGTATTAAATGAGAATTACATTCTCTCTCCCCCTCTCTAACTCCCTCCTCTCTCTCTCCCTCCTACTCTCACTCCCCCCTCTCTCTCTCGCTCTCCCTCCCTCTCTCTCGTTCTCCCTGCCTCTCTCCCCCCCCCCCCTCTCTCTCCCTCCCGCTCTATCTCCCCCCTCTCTCTCTCGCTCTTCCTCCCTCTCTCTCTCCCCCCTCTCTCTCTGTCTCTAGTACTCCATCAGCTTTGGCTGCAGGCCTCAGACCTGTGTGCCCAGAGTGGGAGGAGAATACAGGAGAGGAGAGAGGAGGAGAGGAGAGGAGAGAGAAGGAGAGAGGAGGAAAGGAGACAGGAGAAGAGGGGAGGAGAGAGGAGGAGAGGAGAGAAGAAGTGATGAGAGGAGAGGATGAGAGCAGGACAGACAGGGGTAGATGAGAGCTGGCAGTGGGATTGCATGTCTGTGTGTGTGTGTGTGTGTGTGTGTGTGTGTGTGTGTGTGTGTTTGTGTGTTTGTGTGTGTGTGTGTGTGTGTGTGTGTGTGTGTGTGTGTGTGTGTGTGATGTTCAAGCTCAGTGAGATTGTGTGTGTGTGTGTGTGTGTGTGTGTGTGTGTGTGCAGGCTCAGTGGGATTGTGTGTGTGTGTGTGTGTGTGTGTGTGCAGGCTCAGTGGGATTGTGTGTGTGTGTGTGTGTGTGTGTGTATGTGCATGCAGGCTCAGTGGGATTGTGTGTGTGTGTGTGTGTGTGTGTGTGTGTGTGTGTGTGTATGTGCATGCAGGCTCAGTGGGATTGTGGAGTGTGAGGAGCAGTGAGGAGGCCCCGGCCTTATGGTCAGCTTACACTCTCACTCACACTCACACCCGGCCTTCTCCCCAAGGGTTAACTCGAGATGGGCAGGTCTTAGAGTGTGTGTGTGTTTGTCGGTGTGATTGTGAATGAGTGTGTGTGTGTGTGTGTGTGTGTGATGCCTAACACTGAGCTGTCATGTCCTAGTTGGCATGATCTCCCCCCCCTGCTGCAGCTGAAGTGCTACTGACGTCCTCACACACATCTGCGAGTGACCACACACTCCTCCTCTCCTCTCCCTCTTTCTTTCTTTCTTTTTCACTCTTCTCCTTTCCTCTCCTCCGTCTGTTCCTCTTCTGATCAGTGCACTCATTCTCACTTTGCATCGGTTGAAGGACAAAAGTATTATTGTTCCCTGCAAATACTTCAAAATCAACGAACTGATAACTAATGACACGTTGCTTCATCAACTCAATTGATGTCAAGTTAACAACGGAAGACACCAGTTATGCTTAGATCAAAAGTTCTGTCCATGTCTGTGTTTTTCTGTCTCTCTGGCCCGTCTTGTTTAATGTCATTGTGTAAGCGTTGTGGGTTGCAGTTTAACTGTGTTTCACTGTGTTTTATTGGTGTGAGAGTGAGAAAGTCAGACAATGATGTTTACATTTACATTTACATTTACATTTACATTTACATTTACATTTATTCATTTAGCAGACGCTTTTATCCAAAGCGACTTACAAGGATGTACATGTATACACATTTTTTACATTTACACTGATGGCACATTGTACTTCAGGGGCAATTATGGGTTCAGTGTCTTGCCCAAGGACACTTCGACAGGGAATCGAACTAGCCACCTTCTGATTACTAAACGACTTTTCTACCTCCTGTACCACTGTCGCCCCCTATGTAATAAAGTAGTGTTAAACCTATTCTCTCTCACACACACTCTCTCTTCCTCTCCCCCTCCTCAGACGTGGGTTCAGTAGAGGGCCTGACGTATCACCGAGCGTGGGACACCCTGTACTGGACCAGCTACACCACCTCCACTATATCCCGGCACACGGTGGACCAGACCAGAAACGGGGCCTTCAACCGGGAGGTGGTGGTCACCATGTCCGGGGACGACCATCCCAGAGCGTTCGCACTGGACGAGTGCCAGAAGTGAGTGAGGCACTGCTGCAGTACATTCTGGGATGGAGGATGAGGCCATGTTTGATATATTTTTCTGTGTATTTGAGTTAACTGTCAATCTTTTTTTTACAAATATTAAGAGTGTTGGTACTAATACCGTGCCTACTCAAGGATGTGAACCCCTCTTCACATCACACACAAACCCTCTGCTGTACATACATACAAGAAACAAACAACAGGGAAATCACTCCCCCACCTCTCTCTCTCTCTCTCTCCCTCCCTCTCTCCCTCTCCCTCCCTCCCTCTCTTCCCTCTTCCTCTCCATCTCTCTCTCTTTCTCTCTCTCTCTCTGTTCCTCTCTCTCTCTCTCCCTCTCCCTCTCTCACTCTCCCTATTCATCCCTCCCTCCCTCCCTCCCTCCCTCTCTATCTCCCTCCCTCTCTCTCTCCCTCCCTCCCTCCCTCCCTCCCTCCTCTCTCTCTCTCTCTCTCTCTCTCTCTCTCTCTCTCTCTCTCTCTCTCTCTCTCTCTCTCTCTCTCTCTCTACCTCCCTTCCAGTCTGATGTTCTGGACTAACTGGAATGAGCAGTCCCCGTGTATCATGCGTTCCACCCTGTCTGGTGCCAACATCCTGGTGATCATCAGCAATGACATCCGCACCCCGAACGGCCTGGCCATCGACCACCGCGCAGAAAAGCTCTACTTCAGTGATGCCACGCTCGACAAGATCGAGCGCTGTGAATATGATGGCACCCATCGCTACGTGAGTTTCTCCCCTACACACACGCAGACACACACACATAAACACAGGAACACAGGAACACAGACTCTCACACACACACACACTCACATGCATACACACGCACGCACACACTCACACACACACACAAACACACACACACACACACACACACTCACATCCATACACACACACAGACACACACACACACACACACACACACACACACACACTCACATCCATACACACACACACACACACACACACACACACACACACACACACACACATAAACAGAGGAACAGAAATACACAGGAACACAGACTCTCACACACACACTCACATGCATACACACACACACACACACACACACACACACACACACACACAAACAGATGAGTATGTAGTTATGAATGCTTAAGCTTCATGTTAGGGTCATGTGGGGATGAGTATCTACTTATGCCTTGCGTGAGTGATTTCCCTCTCACTGTCTCCCCCTACAGGTGGTTCTGAAGAATGAGCCGGTCCACCCATTTGGGCTGGCCGTGTATGGAGACTACATATTCTGGACCGACTGGGTCCGCCGCTCCGTGCTCAGGGCAGACAAGTACGTGGGTGGAGACATGAAGGTCCTGCGTGCCGACATCCCGCAACAGCCAATGGGAATCGTCGCTGTGGCCAATGACACCAATAGTTGTGAGTTTGGGTGTTGGGAGGCCGGATGGGCAGGGCAGTTGATGATGTAAATTAACATTTCTTGTGTGTGAAGAGTGTGTGTTTGTGTTTGTGTTTGTGTGTCTGTGTCTGTATTTGTTTTTCTCTGAGTGTGTGTGTCTGGGTGTGTGTGTGTGTGTGTGTGTGTGTGTGTGTGTAATTGAATGAGTTAAGAGTGTGCAGTTATCCAGCCTGTGCTGTCCCAGTACTTTGTCCATGTCATTATGTGTCAACAGTAATCCTGGAGTTTGATGGAGCTGAAAAGAATCTCAGACAACCGGACGTTCAACACAACTCACTCCCAATCTCTCTCTCTCTCGCTCTCTCTCTCTAACTCTCCCTCTCTCTCTCTCCCTATCTCTTTCTCTCCCTATCTCTCACTCTCTCTCTCACTCTCTCTCTCCCTCTCTTTCTCTCTCTCCCTATCTCTCCCTCTCTCTCTCCCTCCCTCTTCCTCTCTCTTTTCTCTCTCTCTCACACACACACACACATACACACAACCTTACAAATAAGTGTCCCTCTCACTCAACTCTGTGGCGAATTGTTTTGCCATTGTAGCATCAAAGAAGAATGGGTTTAACTTTCTCTGAGCCTGTAACATGATGCTTTAGCTGTAGTCTGAGTTGCTGCCGAATCTCAAACGGATGTGGGCCGTATTCTGTCCTGGCCTGGGCCAAATGTGCTCCAGATAGAACTGGTATTTGGGAAGCATGCCCTGCTGTAGGGAGCCTGAAGTCAGGCAGCTGTTAAGGAGGAGGAGGAGGAGGAGGAGGAGGACCAACATCCCAGGCAGAAGCCCTCAGGACAGAAACGCTCACTTATCTATCTGTCCGTCTGTCTGTCTGTCTGTCTCTCTTTCCCAGCCCTCACTTCTACCTGACCCCAATTTCCTGCAGAGTTACACTGTGACAGAGGGGGGAGGGGGGGCAGAGAGAGATGGAGGGGTAGAGAAAGAAAGAGAAAGTGAGACTGTATGTGTGTGTGTGTGTGAGAGAGAGAAGCGCAGCAAATCCAATTTGGGTAGTGTCAGCTTGCATTAGACACAGTGTGAGGGAGGACTGTGTTAGGTGTCAGAAGTACATTACCACAACACACTTCTGACTGGAGAGTCATTTCTGCTGTGTGTGTTGGGAGGGGGAGAAGGTTTTGTTTGTGTGTCTATGTGCATCTTGTAGTCTGTGACTGCCTAGTTTATAATAGTTTCTGGGTGTGTGTGTGTATATGTGTACGCGTGTGCATGAATATACGTGTTGATTTGTGCCCATGTTTGAGAATAGTTCAATGATGTCTATGCTGGTGTGTGTGTGTGTGTGTGTGTGTTTGTATAGGCGAATTCTCTC
>NC_137908.1:25922422-26039922 GCF_963457725.1 Sprattus sprattus | reverse complement strand
AGCTCCAAGGCTGCTCCCTGAAAAGGTTGACAATCACTTGCGGGAAAATAGTTATGTTTCATTACTAAGGTCTAACTTTTTACTCACACACACACACACACACACACACACACTCTGACTCTCACTAACACACACACACACAGTGGTATGCACACACTCTCACACACACACACACACACATACACACCATCATACACACACCTCACTTCTTCTGTCTGCCTTCCCCCAGAGTACCCCACCTGCAAGCCCAACGAGTTCCGCTGTGCCAACGGCCGCTGCCTCATCCAGGCGTCATGGGAGTGCGATGGGGAGTACGACTGCCACGACCAGTCGGACGAAGCGCCCAAGAACTCCCGCTGCAACGGTCCAGGTCAGACCGTCTCGCTGCAAACCCACCCCTCACCCAAGCCCTCCTTCTCTTCCTCCTCTTTCTCCTCCTCTTCCTGCTCCAATTCAGTCACTGCTCTCGTGGATTATATTACTGGCTAGAATGCGATGCTGTCCATTTATCTCTTCAGTCATTATCTCCTGCTGTCTCTCTCCTGAGTTCTCTTCAGCGCAGACATATCTGATTCACTTATCTTCTCCATCAGTCACAGCATGATGCTGGAAGACAGCTCAAGTTCTTAAGATTTAAGATGTCCCCTCTTCTCTTTCTTCTCATAGATTAGAGTTTCTTTCACCATGAAAGATGGCATCCAGAACAGATCAGGGCTTGGTTCACTGAAAAGTCAGTTGTGATCAGCTGCTAAGTGCAGTGCCTCTCCTCTCGTCTGATCCCAAACCCACTGTTCCTTCTTCGTGCTCATTTCCCCCCACCACACATTGTTCACATTATCTTGGTTTAATAATGCTTCCTTCTCTCATGTTAAAACAGAGAAAAAGTGCAACGACACGGCCTACATGTGCGGCAATGGAAACTGCATCAACGAGACGCTGCTCTGCAACCATAACGACGACTGTGGCGATGGTTCCGACGAGCTTAACTGCTTCGTCAACGAGTGCATCAACAGCAAGCTGAGTGGCTGCTCCCAGCTCTGTGAGGACTTGAAGATCGGCTTCAAGGTAAGGCTGCTGCACTGGGCCAAAAGTCAATCAATCAATTTGTTTGCTCATCTGTCTGCACGTAACATGTGAATTGGTACCTTGACTCCATTGGCTCCCTTTCCTCATCTGAAAACGGTCAAATGTAATGTTGTGACATCAGTGCCTCCCATTCTGCTCTCTCGCTTTAAAGGAATGGAATGTTGTTTAAAGTATATCAAAGGGGGACTGATAACTAGCGGTGAGTGAGGTTGTTCACGGATATCCCCACTCTTGGATAGCGTCTTGTTCAATCAGAAATCAATACATTGTTCAACCAGATCTAACTCTTGTACAAACATGTAAACATAGTTTGTCAAAAGACAGAGTAAAGACAGTCTGTCAAAAGATTAGAGGCCACTGTGCAGAAGCTACTCTTCTGAACATGTGAGCATTGATGTTGCATCCTAAGTCTAGACTGAAAAGGCACACTTGAGAACAAGGGAACCATGGCAGTTGAAGTTAAAGTGGTTAAAAGTGGTTAAGGATACACTAAGAACCCAACCAAATGTGTTGGCTTAAGGCCTGATAGTGCCGGAGTCTTCTGTAGTTTTCATCACACTGTTAGCTGGTTTTCTATAGAGCATGCACAACCTTACCCTGAGTTTCCCATGGGCCCTTGCAGTGCAGGTGTCACCCTGGCTTCCGGCTGAAGGATGATGGGAGGACGTGTGTGGACATTGACGAGTGTACGACCAGCTACCCCTGTACTCAGCACTGCATTAACACACACGGCAGCTTCCACTGTTTGTGTGTGGAGGGCTTCGAGCTCAGGCCTGAAGAACCAACCATCTGCAAGTCCACTTCAGGTGAGTGTGCATGAGCGCCTGTGTGTGTTTGTTTGTGTGTGACAGAGAGAAAGAGAGAAGTGCATGCAGATCCATGTCAGATGTGTATATGATTTCTATAAATAGATTGTTGTTGGTGAGTGGTTGTGACGGTGATGGTGACTATGACAATGACTCCGATAACGACTATGATGATGACGGTGACGATGACTGTTTTGATCTTACAGAGATTGAGCCTTTCCTCATCTTTGCCAACCGATACTACCTGAGGAAGCTCAACCTGGATGGAAACAACTACACACTGATCAGACAGGTGTGTGTGTGTGTGTGTCTGTGTGTGTGTGTGTGTGTGTGTGTGTGTGTGTGTGTGTGTGTGTGTGTGTGTGTGTGTGTGTGTGTGTGTGTGTGTGTGTGTGTGTGTGTGTGTGTGTGTGTGTGTGTGTTTGTGGATGTGCAAAGGATGTCTCAACGTTTGCAAATACTACCCAGAGTTGGACTAGAATCTGATTATTTTTCCTAACTGTGTGTGTGTGTTTGTACTAATCAGGGCTTGAACAACGCAGTGGCTCTGGACTTTGACTACAGAGAGCAGATGATCTACTGGACAGATGTGACCACACAGGGCAGCATGATCAGACGCATGCACATCAATGGCAGTGACGTGCAGGTGACCACATAACCACCGCCTCACATCAACCTCTCTCCAACTCTCACTTTGCCTTATTCAAACTAACAGAACCACCGCCTCACATCAACCTCTCTCCAACTCTCACTTTGCCTTATTCAAACTAACAGAACCACCGCCTCACATCAACCTCTCTCCAACTCTCACTTTGCCTTATTCAAACTAACAGAACCACCGCCTCACATCAACCTCTCTCCAACTCTCACTTTGCCTTATTCAAACTAACAGAACCACCGCCTCACATCAACCTCTCTCCAACTCTCACTTTGCCTTATTCAAACTAACAGAACCACCGCCTCACATCAACCTCTCTCCAACTCTCACTTTGCCTTATTCAAACTAACAGAACCACCGCCTCACATCAACCTCTCTCCAACTCTCACTTTGCTTTATTCAAACGAACTGCAATCTCATTTCAACTTCATATCAACCTTCCCGCTGCATTCTATGAACACTGGGTATCCAGAAGAGCACTTTTAATCATTAGGCTGCAATATTAAAATTAATTTCAGGAAAGTTTTTGGAAATACAGATATTGAAGAACTGAGAAGTTCTTCATTTTAATCTTTTTCTTTTGTACTCTATGCAGCTGAATTGTTTTGAGTTCTTGATAAATGATCTGTCCATCCATTGCTAACTGTTTTTTATCTTTTTTTTTTGCATTGTGGTTGGTCTACTGACAGGTCCTTCACCGGACATCTCTTAGCAACCCTGATGGGCTGGCTGTTGATTGGGTGGGAGGAAACCTCTATTGGTGTGATAAGGGGCGGGACACCATTGAGGTGTCCAAGCTGAACGGAGCGTACCGCACGATTCTGGTCAACTCGGGTCTAAGAGAGCCTCGTGCTGTTGCCGTGGACGTCCGCAATGGGTAAACAACAGCATCATAATGACTCAAAGACAACACATTACTTGGATACAACTGGAGTTCTGCAGTGAAAGCTCAAGGCCTTTTATTCACCTTGTTTTGCAGCTTTTCAAGGCTCAATAGTGCCTGAACTCTATAGTCTGAGCGTTCATGGTGCTTTTTGTCCCTCTCAGGTACCTGTACTGGTCCGACTGGGGTGACAACCCCCACATTGGGCGGATCGGGATGGACGGCAGCAACCGTAGCGTGATCGTACAGGACCGCATCACCTGGCCCAACGGCCTCACGCTCGACTTCATCAACGACCGCATCTACTGGGCCGACGCCCGCGAAGACTACATCGAGTTTGCCAGCCTGGACGGCACCAACAGGCACACAGGTTAGTACATGCATGCACACACACACAAACATACACACGCACATGCACAAACATACACTCGCACACACACATACACACACGCACACACATATACATATACACCAACCCACACATACACTGACAGATTCACACGCACACCCACATATCTACCTATATCTAAATCTAAACAGTGATTTGACTGATTATTGTTGTCCCACACTCAGCTGCAATGTATTTGCATGTATTCATTTAGGAAACACCTTTATTTGATTTAACTTGTATTAGTTATTTACAATACAGTATAGTTACAAACACTTTTAAGAGACACAGATCTTCCAGAGGGATGAAAAACCATGTTGTGTAAGTGAAAAAATATTACCAGGCATGTACAGCAGACCCACTACAGACCACTGAGAACAGACAAATATTACAGAGAGTGATAGGCGAGATTAAAGAGGTTTGTCTTAAGTGCACGTTTAAAGGTTTCCACTGTTTAGGTATTCTGGCAGAGTTTTCCAAAGGCTGGGAGCATAGATACTAAAAGCTGCTTCTCCATGTCTCTTTGTCCTGGCTTTTGGAACTGTTTAGAGTTCAGTGCTAGACGGCCTCAGGGATTTAGTGGGTGTGCACCTTGAGAGCATGTCTGATATATATTCAGGTGCATGACTATGGAGTGATTTAAAGACTAGTGTAATCTATTCTGAAACTAACAGGTAACCAGTGCAGTGATTGTAAGACTGGTGTGATGTGCGCTCTCCGTCTTGTTTTAGTGAGGACTCGTGCTGCTGCATTCTGTATTATTTGTAATTGACTAATGGATTTTTTTCAGTAGACCAGACAAAAACGAGATACAGTAGTCTAGCCTTCTCATGATAAAAGTGTGCATCAGTTTTCAGTATCAGCCTGTTTCTTAAGTGATGAAAATATCCCTAAATTATGTTCGTATATGGGTTTCAAAATTTAGATCTGAGTCAAATATGACATCTAGATTTTTGGCCTGGTTCTTGGTGCTAAATGCTAGTGTTAAATACCCGGATAGTTTCTCTCTTTCAGCTTTTTCACAAATGACAAATACCTCTGTTTTATCTTGGTTGAGCTGGAGAAAGTTTTGTACCATGCATACATTTATATCAGAAATGCAAATTACCAAGCAATCAATAGAGCTGTAGTTGTTGGGTGTTACAGGAATATAGAGCTTGGTCTCATCTGCATAGCTATGATCATTGATGTTGCGCCTCCTAATGACACTACCAAGGGGAAAAGTAAGAGCCCTAAAATGGATCCTTGAGGGACCCCACAGGTCATACAAATGTTTATTGAGCTTTGGTCTCCAAGGGCGACAAAGTATTGCCGGCCAGTTGGTGGGGGAAGGTGATGGGGCAGGTGTACTTATAGCTGCCCCACCAGCCCATGACCGTGATGTCATTTCCACTTTGCAACCAGTTGAGGAACCTATTATTCACTTTATTTACGTTATTTACATTTACGTTACGTTTATGTGTTTTTGTGTTCACTAAGGTGTGTATCGTGTGTTTGTGTGGGTGTGTGTGTGGGTGTGTGTGTGTGTATGTGTGTGTGTGTGTGTGTGTCTGTGTGTCTGTGTGTGTGTGTGTGTGTGTGTGTGTGTGTGTGTTGTAGTTCTGAATCAGGACATCCCCCACATCTTTGCCATGAGTCTGTTTGAAGAGTATATCTACTGGACCGACTGGGAAACCAAATCCATCAACAGAGCGCACAAGACCCAGGGCACCAACAAGACCATGCTGATTAGCACTCTACACCGGCCTATGGACATCCACATCTTTCACCCTTACAGACAACCAGAGGGTGAGAAACACACACATACACACATGCACACACACACTCTCTACACCGGCCTATGGACATCCATATCTTTCAACCTTACAGACAACCAGCGGGTGAGAAACAGACATACACATACACATATGCACACGCAAACACATTCTCTGTTGGTCTATCGACATCTATATATCCTCCCTTTATAGACCACCAGACAGTGACACACACACACACACTTACACACACACACATCTAACCGCTCCCTATGTTTTCATCCCTGTAGTGAAGAACCACCCATGCCAGGAGGACAATGGCGGCTGCAGTAACCTGTGTCTGCTGTCTCCGGGTGGCACCCATAAGTGCGCCTGCCCCACCAACTTCTACCTTGCCGCCGATGGACGCCAGTGCATGTCCAACTGCACCGCCAGCCAGGTGAGTCAACATGACACACAACTCACACCACCACACCACGCACACCTGAACACGCACAGAAAACACTCCACAACAGACACAACACCTTGTATACACCTGAACACACACAGAAAACACTTCACAACAGACGCAACACCATGTTTACACCTGAACACACAGAAAACACTCCACAACAGACACAACACCATGTATACACCTGAACACACAGAAAACACTCCACAACAGACACAACACCATGTATACACCTGAACACAGAGAAAACACTCCACAACAGACACAACACCACGTATACACCTGAACACACAGAAAACACTCCACAACAGACACAACACCATGTATACACCTGAACACATATATAAAACACTCCACGACAGACACAACACCAGAATTGAAGTATCCTATCGATTTACACACTTTCATTTAGTAGGTGGGGTATGACTTGTAAGGCACATGTACATCTCTGGTGACTAGAACAGAATTGTAGACATTTGTAGGGTTTGCCTGATGTTCATGTTGGACTTCTTGCATCTACATGTTTTTGTTATTTCTCCTCTCTGTTTCCTTCTCTCTGCCTCTCTCTCTAGTTTGTGTGTAAGAATAATAAGTGTTATTACTCCTCTCTCTAGTTTGTGTGTAAGAATAATAAGTGTTATTTCTCCTGTCTCTAGTTTGTGTGTAAGAATGATAAGTGCATCCCATTCTGGTGGCGCTGTGACACAGAGGACGACTGCGGCGACAACTCAGACGAGCCAACTGACTGCCGTAAGTCATGCACACTGTGTGTGTGTGTGTGTGTGTGTGTGTGTGTGTGTGTGTGTGTGTGTGTGTGTGTGTGTGTGTGTGTGTGTGTATTTGTGTGTGTGTGTTCAAAATTGTGTGGCTGCATTTACTTTGTAGCTGGGTTCATGTGTAAGGTGCATTTGTGCTCTTTCCGTTACTCACAAAATGTCTCCTTAACATATTTACTCATGTGTGTGTGTGTGTGTGTGTCTCTGGGTATGGGCATCTGTGTAATGTTTCTATGTGTATTCTCCCTGTAGCCCAGTTTAAGTGCCGGCCAGGCCAGTTCCAGTGTGGCACGGGGATCTGCACCAACCCTGCCTACATCTGTGACGGAGATAACGACTGCCAGGACAACTCAGACGAGGCCAACTGCGGTATAACCTTTCTCTATCTCTCGCTCTCTCTCTCTCTCTCTGTCTCTCTCTCTAACTCTTTTTCTCTCTCTCTCTCTTGCTCTCTCTCTTTCCTCTCACTCTCTGTCTCTCTCTCGGGCACAATCTCTCACTCTTCCTCTCTCTGTTTGTAGTAATACTTTGTACAGTTTTGCTTAATCTGTAGTTCTACTTAAAAAACGCCCCATGGTATTGCAGATCACTAAATGCCACTGTAATCATGTCCTTTTGGTCTAATTGTCTCATACTCTCATGTTTGTGTGTGCGTGTGTGTGTGTGTGTGTGTGTGTGTGTGTGTGTGTGTGTTTGTCTCCAGACATCCATGTGTGTCTGCCCAGCCAGTTCAAGTGCACACACCCTAGCCGCTGCATCCCCGGAATCTTCCGCTGCAACGGACAGAACAACTGTGGACAGGGAGAGGACGAGAAGGACTGCCGTGAGTAACACTCTCTCCACACACACACACACACACACACACACACACACACATTCTCTCTCTCACTCACACTCACACACACACACACACACACACACACACACACACACAGTTTCCCCAGTTCCACCCTGTGCCTCTCACAGCCTAGTCAATACATAAATTGAAACACTTGAAACAGCAAGCTACAGAGACGTCCATCCCTATCCATGATTGTCAAGGAGCCCATCTTATTGTCTGGGTAGCATTTTAAAGTGAATGCAATGCGGATAAGATAAAAAAAGCGGATTGTAAGTTTAAAGAAGAGCTGTGCAATCTTTTTAAGAACAGCATTTTAATGAACACCCTCTTTCTCTCTCTCTCTCTCTCATCCCTCTTTTCCCCACAGCGGAAGTCACTTGTGCTCCTAACCAGTTCCAATGCACCATCTCCAAGCGTTGTATCCCACGTGTGTGGGTGTGTGACCGTGACACAGACTGTGTGGATGGCTCAGATGAGCCGGCTAACTGCAGTAAGGCTCTCCCACTCCACGGGTGCAGACATGAGCACACCATAGATATGTCCTATTTCATCCTCCATCAGGGAGAATTAGTGTCAGATGGTGTGCCATCCTATGAGACTGAAAGAGATGAAAGAGCTCTTATCAACTCTGTTTGGCAACTTTGATATGCATTTGAATCATGAGAGATGATTTTGGTGAATATTCTGTCGAAATTCTGCAGTTTTGTTTAGATATGTGTGTGTATGCTCCTCTCACCATGACTGTGTGTGTGTGTGTGTGTGTGTGTGTGTGTGTGTGTGTGTGTGTGTGTGTGTGTGTGTGTGTGTGTGTGTGTGTGTGTGTGTGTGTGTGTGTGTGTGTGTGTGTGTGTGTGTGTGTGTGTGTCTTTATCACCCTGCAGCTCAGATGACGTGTGGTGTGGATGAGTTCCGTTGTAAGGAGTCGGGCCGATGCATCCCGGCACGCTGGAAATGCGACGGAGAGGACGACTGTGGAGACGCATCAGACGAACCCAAAGAGGAGTGCGGTAAGGGAGGGACGGAAGAACAAAAAGTATCACAGAAAAAATGGCAAACGGTTTCAGTGGTATTCTAGAATTCTGCAGCAAGCTACGACTGACAGAAACGTCATGCTGAATGCTCCTAGTTGTACAAATAAAAGATATGACCTATCCTAAGACCTATGTGTGTGTGTGTGTGTGTGTGTGTGTGTGTGTGTGTGTGTGACCCAGATGAAAGGACGTGCGAGCCATATCAGTTCCGCTGCAAGAACAACCGCTGTGTGCCCGGCCGCTGGCAGTGTGACTATGACAACGACTGCGGGGACAACTCTGACGAAGACAACTGTGGTAGGTCACCCACATGTTCACACCAGATACGATCACTTCAAAATGTAGGCTTCAAAATGTCACCTTTCCTGACTAAAGTACATTTCTGTAATGCATAGGTATGGGTGTTAGTACACAACTACCTTTAGCTGAGATCAATGGTGAAAAGCTCTAGTTTCTCCAGACGAATATTTATTTATTTATTTATTTTTTTCTTTCATTGATGTGCCTATATGTTTGAACTGTGTTAAATAAATGTGTAACATAAACAAAATCATTCACCTTTCACCTTCCTTGAGAGGAGAGATCATATTGCCATACAGTGTGTGTGTGTGTGTGTGTGTGTGTGTGTGTGTGTGTGTGTGTGTGTATGGAGAAGTCAGCACAGACATCTTGTCTTTCTCACGCCATAGACACGCGCTCTCTCTCTCTCTTGTCCGTGTTTGTCTTCTCTATCTGCACTCGTTTTTCTCATTGCCTGTTCACTGACACGCGTTTCACACCCATCTTGTTCTTCTCATTTCACACTCCGTCCACGCGGGTCCAGGCGAGAAACAGGTAGGTGGATGTCTCCATTTGTTCAGCAAAAACAAAAAAGTCTGCTACACCCAGTCCCTCTATCCCTCTCTCGAAGTGTTTCCACAGCAACCATGTGTTCCGTGCTCCCTGGTCCACCATTATGTGTACCCCCATGCCCCCCTGATGGCCTGATGCCCCCCCTCTCCACACCCCAAAACTGCATCCTTAGGAACCCTCTGACAGGAAGTGTATCTCACCAACACCCAAAGGTGCTTAGGGGCTAAGTCTACCTAACTAATCGTCACCAAAACCCCTCTCTCTCTTTGTCTCTCTCTCTCTCTTTTTCTCTTTGTCTCTCTCCATCTGTATATTCTGTCATCTCTAGTTCCTCGGAAGTGCTCTGAGAGTGAGTTTTCCTGCACCAACGGGCGCTGCATTGCTGGGCGCTGGAAGTGCGATGGCGACCATGACTGTGCTGATGGATCAGATGAGGTAAACACACACACAAACACAGACAAAGAGACAGACACACACACACACACACACACACACACAAACAAACACACACACCTCACAATCCAATCATAGCAGTCATTCTCACTTGTCTGAAGTGATTCCTTCAAACAGGACCGCTCACATTGCTGTTGCTCGCTCTCTCCTCTCTCTCTCAAACACACAAACACATGAACATGTGCATGCACAAATAACACACACACACATATTTCTATTACCCTGAGATTCAAGAGATGTGAAATAAGGCAGAGAGTATGAGATGTGTGTGTGTGAGAGAGAGAGAGAGAGAGAGAGAGAGAGAGATAGAGGGAGAAAGATCCTGCTGTACTTCAGTTGTTGTTTTTATTCAATGAATCCTTAGATTTTGCTTAATGCAGTCTGCAGCACTAAATGATTGTAAGCAATGCCTACCAACCAGCAATGACCGTGTCCACCTGTGCTGTCACACGTCTTAGAAGGTGTGACTGCTGGGCTGTGGAAGTGTGCGTTGCAAACCGGATTTCCTTCAAAATGTCCCTGTTTTATGACTGGGAGGGAGGACAGTGTATCATCTGTGTGTGTGTGTGTGTGTGTGTGTGTGTGTGTGTGTGTGCGGGTGCGTGTGCGTGTGCGTGTGTGTGTGTACAGGATGGCTGTGAAGTGAAGTGTGATAGCGACCAGTTCAAGTGTAAGAACAGCCACTGCATTCCTATCCGCTGGAGGTGCGACGCAGACCCAGACTGCATGGATGGCAGCGATGAGGAGAAGTGCGACAGTGGAGGTGAAAATGTGAACACACACAATCACACACACGCACACACACACACAATCGCACACACACACACACACACACACACATACACACACAAACACACACACACACACACACACACACACACACAATCACACACACACACAAACAAACAAACAAAACAAAAATCACACACAAACAAACAAACAAACAAACACACACACACACAGAAAGACAGAAACACCCACAGATATACTCATACACACATTATACAGAAATATTCAGAAAATATATATAAATAGAATATATATATATATATATATATGCAAAATCCTATTGATCTGAACATGTGTATCACTCTGAAAGACTGCATTTATCTCTAAGCAAACCAAGTCAAGCATCAGCCATGAAACTTTTTAATTTCAACATTAAAACCATTAATGATAATAGGTAATATTGAACATGAACCATGTTTTGAATATGCAGTTATTACATTTATGTTATTATAGTTAATTGTGGTTTATTGAAGTTTGTGTTAATGTATTATGTAGTGTTGTACAGAATGTAATGTATTGTGTGTGTGTGTGTGTGTGTGTGTGTGTGTGTGTGTGTGTGTGTGTGTGTGTGTGTGTGTGTGTGTGTGTGTGTGTGTGTGTGTGTGTGTGTGTGTGTGTGTGTGTGTGTGTGCGCGTGTGCCACAGTGGGTCGACACTGCCCCCTGGATGAGTTCCAGTGTAATAACACGCTGTGTAAGCCCCTGGGCTGGCACTGTGATGGAGAGGACGACTGTGGAGACAACTCAGACGAGAATCCACAGGAGTGCAGTCAGTCTCTTTTCTTCTCTCTCTCTCCCGCTCTCTCTTTTTTTTTCTCTTTCTCTCTTTCTCTCTTTCCCTTCCTATAGGACCTCTCCTCCTCTCTCTTATGTCTGTAATTATTTCACTCTCTCCTGTTCCTCCTTGATTGTCATCTGTTACTTTCTCCCAGACTTTTCCCCCCTCATTTCTATAGTCTATAGATCTTTTCCCTCTGTCTCTTGTGAATAGAAAATATATATATATATATGCAAAATCCTATTGATCTGAACATTTGTATCACACTTAAAAAATTTCTCTCACCTTACAGTCACCCGTCGTCTTCTCTATTCTCACACATCTCACATCCCACAACACCTCCTCCCTGCTGTAATGGTCCTCTACAACAGCTCTCTTTCACACACACACACACACACACACACACACACACACACACACATAATATAATATATTATATATGTACACTCTTTCTCTTTTTTTCTTATTTCTCCTCTTTTTCCCTCTCTCAGGGAGGTTCCAGTGTCCTCCAACCAGACAGTTCCGTTGCCATAACGACCGTGTGTGCCTGCCTGTGGCTAAGCAGTGCGACGGAGTGGACAACTGCGGGGACAACAGCGACGAGATCAACTGCCGTAAGTGTCTGCCCCAACCCTGAATACAAAGGCATGCTGGGAAAGAGTGTTCGTTATGAATTCATTGTCGTACCTGCTACTCAGACTATGCCAGAACATGTCACAAATGTGTAGCATGGGCAGGGGTTATCAGTGTCAAAGTTTCAATCCCTTTCCTCTGCTAAAAGCACTTTGAGTGTGATCCATTAAATCCATCCATTACATATGAACATGGCAGAAGAAAGGTAGATTGATTAATGATCATATAGATGTGTGGAGAAATTAGAATATCGGAATGATATGCACTTCTCCTCTGGTGGTTGTGTGTGTGTGTGTGTGTGTGTGTGTGTGTGTGTGTGTGTGTGTGTGTGTGTGTGTGTGTGTGTGTGTGTGTGTGTGTGTGTGTGTGTGTGTGTTTGTGTGTGTACCGGTGTCCAGAGCCTCCTCCTCCTCCGGTGTGTGAGAAGGATGACTTCAGGTGCAGTAATGGCCGCTGTATTAGCCTGACCCTCGTCTGCAACTCCTTCAACGACTGTGAGGATTACGGCTCAGACGAGACCAAATGTGACAAGAAAGGTGTGTTTTTCTGTATTCTAGTGTGTGTGTGTGTGTGTGTGTATGTGTGTGTGTGTGTGTGTGTGTGTGTGTGTGTGTGCTTAATAATAACTGAACTCTTTCTGTCGCCCCACACAGACATGTCCTCTAAGTGTGGTCACGAGTGCAGTGGCAGCGATGAGACCCACTGTGTGGTCAACGGCACTGAGTCCTTCTGCTCCTGCAAACCAGGCTTCCGCAGGATAGGACACTACTCCTGCGAAGGTACCGCACACACACACACACACACACACACACACACTACTTCACTTCTTAACATCACTATTCACACCCACATTGTCAGTTCTGTTAGTTCATGTGACACATACTCGTACATAGTCAGACATACACACACACTATGTGATATCCAGACACCCAAACTTCGTAAAACTCCCTGCCTCCTGCATACCTAACTTCTGTAGCCCGAAAAACACACACATACAGAGACATAGACACCCCCCCCCCACACACACACACTCACACACACACACACACTCTCTTTTGTAAGTTGTGTTTAGTTTGTTTATCAGTCTGATGTTCCCTCTCTCCTGTCCTGCTCTGCAGATCAAAATGAGTGCAGCCAGTTTGGTATCTGCTCCCACATCTGCAACAACACCAAGGGCTCCTTCAAGTGCAGTTGCAACAAACACTTCACGCGCGTCAATGACACCTGCAAAGCTGACAGTAAGTCATCCAGCATGTCAAATAAAAAAATGAAAAATAAAAAATAAGTAATTTTGAACTGTGCCTTGGCATAGTAATTACACTTTTTTTAAAGGAATCTCAGTACTTTTCAGTCGTTGTTGAGTGCCTCCAAAATGATTTGATCAATGTTTATTTCGTACACTTTGCCTTGTGTGTCCACGTTATTTCTGACATCATCAACTCAACAACTCTCTTGTCCCTGTCGTTTCGGTAACTGTCTCGTCTCCCCTCCACACTCACCTGAGCAGCCATCTCGGGCGTGGGGAAAGTCCTTTACATCGCCGACGACAACGAGATCCGCAGCCTGAATCCGGGCTCACCGCAGCTGGTGTACGGCCAGACGTTCCAGGGCGACGCCTCGGTGCGGATCGACGCCATGGACCTGCACGTCAAGACCAACCGTATCTACTGGACCAACTGGCACACGGGGCGCATCTCCTCCTACGAGCTGCCGCCACCCTCGCCAGCGTCCAGCAGGGCGGCGCCCGCTGCCAGCCGCAGCAAGAGGCAGACTGAGTCCAGGCTAACACACCTGGAGGTGAGAGATCGGGGGTGTTGGGACAGAGAGAGAGAGGCTGATAAAAAAGTCAGAGGGAAGAAGGATCTGTACATGATCTGTGTGTTATATATATATATATTAGTGCTGTCAAACGATTAAAATATTTATTCGCGATTAATCGCATTTTTGTCATAGTTAACTCAAAATGAATCGCGATTAAATTAATCAAAATTAATCGCGATCGCAAATTTGTATCTCTTCTAAATGTCCCTTCAATTATTTTTTTCCATCATTTTTATTTTATTTTAATGCTCTTATCAACATGGAAAAGTGGATTGGCTTGCTTTAAGCAATGTTTTATTTTATTGAAAAACAACATTGCCAAACAGGGCGGTTCAAAATAAAAGTGCACATTTAAGATAAACAAGGATTCAGCCTATAGTGCAGTTAAACCATGGCTTAATATATTTTTTTTTCAAGTTTGCTGTGAACATAGAAGTCAGGCCTCCTATTTCAAAAACAATTACCCGTAACAGGTAAACTTTCTATTCATAAGCTTTTAATCATCCATTTCGCCGTATCGCGCTCATCATTCACTCAAACGTGACGTTAGCCTACTAGACAGTTTGGGAGGGCAAAAAGAACGTTAATCTTAAAAAAAAAAAAAAAAACTTTTTTTTTTACAACGCGTTAATCGCGCGATAAAAAAATTAACGGCGTTAAAATGGGTTTGCATTAACGCCGTTAATAACGCGTTAAACTGACAGCACTAATATATATATATATATATATATATATATATATATATATATATATATATAAGTGTGTGAGTGTTAGACAAAGAAAAAGACATCTCTGAAGATGAAGACTTGTGAGAGGAAAAGAAAGAGAAAATCACTTTGAGTGTGTGTATGTGTGTGTCTCCGTGTGTGCGTGTGTGTGCGAGTGAGAGAGAGAGTGAAAGAGAGAGAGAGAGAGAGAGAGAGAAAGTGTGTGTGTGTGTGTGTGTGTGTGTGTGTGTGTGTGTGTGTGTGTGTGTGTGTGAGAGAGAGAGAGAGAGAGAGAGAGAGAGAGAGCAAGCGTGTGTGTAAATGTGTGTGTGCTCTCTCCCTTCTCTGTCAGATCACTGGGCTGAAGATGCCCAGGGGCCTCGCTGTGGACTGGGTGGCCGGGAACATCTACTGGACCGACTCGGGCCGCGACGTCATCGAGGTGGCCCAGCTGAACGGCCGGCACCGCAAGACCCTCATCTCGGGCATGATTGACGAGCCTTACGCCATCGTGGTGGACCCCCCGAGAGGGTGAGCGAGAGAGGGATAGAGGAATAGGAGTGGAGGAGTGGTAGGATAGAAGGAGTGGGTGTTAAATCATGAGGAGGAGAGGGAGAGAGGGTGATGGAGAGGGAGAGAAGGAGAGAGGGAGAGGGATTTATTGGGTCTGTTGGGTAAGAGGAAAAGAGATTTTGTTAATGAAGGGTGAGTGAGAGAAGAAGTCTATCTCTATACAGATCTCATAAACAAGATCCTCACATCTCATTAAAACCTTGCATGTGAAAAGAGTTGGGCTTAGTTGGGCCATAACCCCTGTGAAACAGAGTGACTTAACAAGACATTAACAAGTGTCTTTCATCACATTCAAAACTGAAAAGTCATTTAAGCATTTGCTTTTAGTTAGGCTATAAAATTGTGAGACACAGTCAGACATAAAGGCAGTAAAGTAATTGTTTATTTAGTAATTGTAAACAATCATGTTGGTATAACAGAGAGTAGTACTGAGCTAACGTTGTGGGGATGTTGTGGAGATGTTTTTGATTGAGCTGAGTTGCTGAGCTTGTCTGTGTCCCTTCCCTCCATAGGAAAATGTACTGGGCTGACCGGGGAAATCACCCCAAGATTGAGACCGCCGCCATGGACGGGACCATGAGGGAGACACTAGTGCACGAGAACCTCCAGTGGCCCACAGGTGAATACCACACACACACAGACACACACACACACACACACACACTCACACACACACACACACACACACACACACACACACACACACACACACACACACACACACACACACACACACACACACACACACACACACACACACACACACACACACACACTCTCACTCACTCACACTGTCTCATCTTATCATTCCTCTGGCTCTGGCTGTCACTCTAACTATTTCATACAGACAGTCACTCTGTTAGTTCAAACTACGCAATCAGATGTCTAGTCTTCCCACTGACTCCCTCTCTCTCTCTATCTCTCTCTCTCTCTCTCTCTCTCTCTCTCTTTCTCTCCCGTGTGCATGCGTGCTCAGGTCTGGCGGTTGACTACTTTAATGGGCGTCTGTACTGGGCGGATGCTAAACTGTCAGTGATTGGCAGTGTGCAACTCAACGGGAGTGACCCCGTCGTCGCCGTCTCCAGCATCAAGAACAGTTGAGTGCCTGTAAAGGGAAGGGTGTCTCTGTGTCTGTGTGTGTGTCTGTGTGTTTGTGTGTGTGTGTCTGTGTGTGTGAAAATGAAACAGTTTGTTGAGCCCAGTTTCATGCAACATTGCAGTAGCTTTTTGTATGAGTGTATTTGCATGTTTTGTCTGAATTGAAACAACTCACTGCCGGTGATGGCAATCTACAATATTAAAACCAGTTAAAGCCAACTCAACTAATGCATTGTATAGGCCTACCTGAGAATAAAAAAATCAGGGCCACTTAGGAACACTACCTGTAATTATATAGCAGTTGTTGCCTAGCATCACAACATGTGACACTTTTCCAGGCTCAGATTGGTCTTCATTTTCATACAATTTTCCCGTAATAACCCCATTGTGGATTATTCCTTACATAATCTACTTTATCTGGTGTTAATCTGGTATGTTTCTCAAACCCCTTATACAAACTTGCTTGAGCCATATATATCATATCTAAGTTGATGTAACAGACCCAATACTTCCCTGTCTCAATTTAAGTATGTTCATAGATGGTGTCATTAGTGTTCTTAAGAGTTTCACCGTTATTTGTTGTGCATCAACCAATTTTGAAATGGTATAATTAGTTCATACAAAAGGCGGCACTATAGATTAGATTAACAAGAAGATTAACAAGATGATTTAATTTCATGACTTTTTACAAACAATATTAATGCTGTTTTGGGGGACTGAAGCATAGTTTTACCTATGTTCACAACATTTCCCACACATTTGCAATACATGAGGCCTGCTGGGGGCGCCAGAGAGAGAGAGAGACAAAATTAGCTGACTTTGTAAACACCTATTTGGTTTACTTCTAGACATGTAATTCTAATACTGTGCCAAATCGTACTTAAATATTGAGGTGAATTGTAAGATAAATTGAGTCCCAGGCCATTGTGACCTAAAGGTAATAGGTGTCATTTTTTCTTAGGACAATAGGGAGGCTAAGCTTTGATAGCCAGTTGTCATTTTCACAGATGAGGCAGCAGCACACCGCCCACATGTACCAGGACATGCACTTAAAGTAGCTGTTACAGTAACTGGAGCCAGAATCAGCGCAAGTATCTAGATGAACAATTGAGCTGCAAAAGACTTCTACACGTTTTTCTTCAGGTCTTTAAACTAAAGCTTTCAGCTTTGGTCAGACCAGTATAGAAGAATCATTCCATCCAGTGATGCTGTGTGGTCAGACCAGTATAGAAGAATCATTCCATTCAGTGATGCTGTGTGGTCAGACCAGTATAGAAGAATCATTCCATCCAGTGATGCTGTGTGGTCAGACCAGTATAGAAGAATCATTCCATCCAGTGATGCTGTGTGGTCAGACCAGTATAGAAGAATCATTCCATCCAGTGATGCTGTGTGGTCAGACCAGTATAGAAGAATCATTCCATCCAGTGATGCTGTGTGGTGCACAGCATGAGTGTATAGTGTTGTTGCCATTCTCCACCTTCAGTCCTCACTGTGTCCCCCTTGGCCTCCATCTCTAACTTGCAGTGCTCCACCATCCGTTCAGCATTGATGTGTTTGAGGACTACATCTACGGCGTGACCTACATTAATAACATCGTCTTCCGCGTCAACAAGTTTGGCAAAGGCACCGCAGAGAACCTGACAACCAGCATGAACCACGCCACAGACATCACGCTGTACCATCGCTACAAGCAGCCTGAGAGTGAGAGCACGCACACACACACACACACGCACACGCTCGCACCTAACACAGATATGTACAGATATTCACAGCTATATACATTTATATCTGACCAAATCACAATGGCAAACCCTTTATACAGCACAGTACCATTGAAAGGAGAATGAGAATAATTGTTTACACAGTTCACGCAAACACACACACACACAAACACACACGACTTCTAGCCTCTAGCATGAAACATGACAGAAATCGTGCTATTGCAAATTTAAATGTATTGATCAATTTAGAGAAAAAAAATCCATAGCCTCATTTTCATGTTCTCTATCTCTCTCTCACCCTCTCTTCTCCTCTCCTCTCCTCTCTCACCCTCTCCTCTCTCATCCCTGTCTCTCCTCTCTCAGTGGCAAACCCGTGTGACAGGAAGAAGTGTGAGTGGCTGTGTCTGCTGAGTCCCAGTGGTCCTGTGTGTACCTGCCCCAACGGACGAGTGCTGCACAACTCCACCTGTGTTGAGATGCCCACACCGACACTATCTCCTGTTGGTGAGTGTGTACACACACACACACACACACACACACACACACACACACACACACACACACACACACACACACACACACACACACACACACACCACACACACCTGTGGTGAGATGCCCACACCAACACTATCTCCTGTTGGTGAGTGTATATGGAGATGCCCACCCCATGCCCATGGAGATGGACACACACGCTTAAGCACACATTCTTATCCAGGCACACTCACATCCATACACAATTAAAGACAGTGTTCATTGTTAACAGCATTATATTAGAAATACAGAAATACTGAATCGAATATAGAAAAATCCTACTGTCTCTGTCTCTGTCTCTCTCTCTCTCTCGCTCTCTCTCTCTCTCTCTCTCTCTCTCTCTCTCTCTCTTTCTCTCTCTCCCTCTCAGCTCCTCCCAGTGGGCCGTGTAATGTGCAGTGCCTGAATGGGGGAAGCTGCTTCCTTAATGCCCGCAAACAGCCCAAGTGCCGCTGCCAGCCCAACTATGGGGGAGAACGCTGTGAGATCGACCAGTGCAGAGACTACTGCCAGAACGGTGGCACCTGCAGCGCCTCACCTACAGGTACACACACATACACATACACCTGCACTACCTCACCTACAGGTACACACACATACACCTGCACTACCTCACCTACAGGTACACACACATACACATACACCTGCACTACCTCACCTACAGGTACACACACATACACCTGCACTACCTCACCTACAGGTACACACACATACACCTGCACTACCTCACCTACAGGTACACACACATACACCTGCACTACCTCACCTACGCGTACACACACACATACACCTGCAGCGCCTCACCTACAGGTACACACACACACACATACACCTGCACTACCTCACCTACGCGTACACACATACAACTGCAGCGCCTCACCTACAGGTACACACACACACACATACACCTGCACTACCTCACCTACACGTACACACACATACACCTGCACTACCTCACCTACAGGTACACACACACAAACCTGCACTACCTTACCTACACGTACACACACATACACCAGCACTACCTCACCCATAGGTACACACACATACACCTGCCTTACCTTCAGGTACACACACACATACACCTGCAGCGCCTCACCTACAGGTACACACACATACACCTGCACCGCCTTACCTAAAGGTACGCACACTCACCTACGAGTACACACACATACACCTGCACTTCCTTACCTACAGGTCCACATTTACATTTACATTTAGTCATTTGGCAGACACTTTTACCCAAAGTGATGTATAAAGGAGACTTTGTCCTACCCTCTCCGTCGTCCTCTCTCTCAGGTTCCCCCACCTGCCGATGTCTCACGGGTTTCACTGGGCCCAACTGCAACCTGCGCACCTGTCAGGACTACTGCCAGAACGGAGGCAACTGTACTGTCAACCGCGGCAACCAACCCGTGTGCCGCTGCCCCAGCGACGTCCTGGGAGACCAGTGCCAGTACCGTGAGTATCACAGCACTCTTGGCTGCTGCTGGGAGATTTGCCCTTTTAATTGGTATTTAAGTATTTACAGTATACATTGATATTGATGGAATTATCACAAGGGTAATTTTCCCTTTGTTTGAAGGGTGCATAACTGTTCGAGTGAATCTAGTGTCAGTGGCTAGTTATACAAATCAATTAACAGCAATAGACAATGGATGAAGAACCCATCAGTATCCCATCTCAGACACTAAAACTTCTCTTACTGTGTGTGTGCGCAGGTCACTGCGATGGCTTCTGTGATCACGAGGGTGTGTGTCTGGAGTCACGGGACGGCTCTCGGCACTGCCGCTGCCCTCCACGCTACCTGGGGAACACCTGCGAGGTGGACAAATGCCACTACTGCCGTGACGGGAAGTGCATCCCCACTAACTCCCACCAGCCTCAAGGAGATGTCACGTGCAGGTGTGCACACGCTCATTTAATCTCCCTCTTCTTCACAAACACACAAACACACACACACGCACACACACACTTATCTGTGATATCATGTGCTTTGGATAAAATTATTTGCTAAATTCATAAATGTGTGTTTGTGTTTGTGTGTGTGTGTGTGTGTGTGTGTGTGTGTGTGTGTGTGTGTGTGTGTGGTGTGTGTGTGTGCGTGTGTTTTTGCGTGTGCGCGTGCGTGTATATGTTTGCAGTTGTACCAATGGACGGATTCAGCCCAGCTGCTATACTTGTGAAGAATACTGCGCCAATGGCCAATGCACCTTTAACCCACACTCACAGCTGCCGGAGTGCAAGTAAGCAGCACATATCAGCTGACACACACACACACACACACACAAGTCCTACAAATGCAATGCTTGTGGAATATATAATAAATAAATGTGTTTATACACACAGTACCAATGCACCCATTTTGTGTTTTTGCAGGTGTCCATCTGGTTGGGATGGCCATCGCTGTGAGAACCCCGCTCCTAATGTCAATGCTGAGGCTGGTGGCCGTAAGTCCCCTGATTTTCTCTCTTTCTCTCTCCCTCTCTCTTCACTCACTCTCTCTCACTTTCTCTCACTCTTTCTCTCTCTCTCTATCACACTCACTCTCTGTCTCTTGCACTCACTCTCTCACTCACTCAAACACATACGCACACACACCCTTTCATGGGTATGTCTCTGTAACCCTGTCAAAAAAACAACTGTAATTTTATTGTTTTGCTTAGTTGGTTCATGGCAAGAGCACTATGTCAGCTGTTTATGTTAATGCTTAATTTTATCTGTGTTTGTGTCTGTCTGTCTGTCTGTCTCTCTCGCTCTCTCTCTCGCTCTCTCTCTCTCTCTCTCTCTCTCTCTGTCTTTCTGTGTGTGTGTGTGTGTGTGTGTGTGTGTGTGTGTGTGTGTGTGTGTGTGTGTGTGTGTGTGTGTGTGTGTGTGTGTGTGTGTGTATCCAGGCACAGCCTCCATAGTGATTCCAGTGATATTGTTGTTGCTGCTGTTGCTGGTGGCGGCCGGAGCAGCATTCTGGTACAGGAAGAGAATGAGTGGGTGAGTACAGACCCCCCCACCCTTGCTGGAAAGTTGCAATATTAAAATACATCAAAACAAAACAAACAAATAAAACAAAAACTAAAATGATTGGTTCACTTACTGGAGATCAAAATATAAAAATAAAAGTAAATATTAATACAGAGGGAGCTCCAAAAATGCTGTGCAGGCATTACAGTGTCATTACATCTTCAGCAGAGCCCAGCTAAGAAAGGCAGCTTTGCTGTGACCTTGACTGCTTCTTACTCTTACTGTGGAACCCAGATACTCCTCTGATACTGTATGGCTCAAGCTTTTCTTCCCTTTGTCACATTCTCTTTGACTGGTTTTCTAATATTCACTCTGTTTTCTCATCATCCCTTGCTCTCTCTCTCTTCTCGCTCTCTCTCTGCTGTTCTTAACTGCATCTCCTTTACCCCTCAGGTCTAGCAGGCCAACCAAATCCTGTTCCAGACAAGCGCGGTAACTGTTGCTAGGGTTAAGCCCCCCTCCCCCCTCCTCTCTCACTCCATCCATCCCCTCCCTGTGGTGTCGTTCTACATTCGCTGTGTTGATTGTTTCAACTTTAAAGAGAACCTTTCTGTTCTTCTGAACATGCTCTCCATTCCCCTGACCCCTCTTTCCAGACGTACTAGCAGAGTGAAGTGATCTATTGAGAATTTGACTGAAATAGATCAGACTCCATTCAAACTATAGCTTGTATTCTTATGTTGTTGTGGTTGCTGTTGTGTAAGTCGTAGTAGGTCGTGTGCTACTGTGAAAGCATTCTTCCAAGCTCTTCCACTTGGAAAGTGCTTCGTGTTTCAGAACCTGGTGTTCATCAACCTGTAAAGTCTACCAAGCGGCCTGTAGTGTTAGAATGGCTCCAACTCAAATTGCTAAACAGTCCAGCAGGTGACCATTCATTAATTAAACACTTCATATGTTAACTGTCATCCACAATAAGACTAAAGTTATACCACCTCAGGACAGGAACTACAAACTGACATGAAAATCGCTAATTTGACATTAAACACATTTCATTCATGTATGACATCCAAATAAGTAGAAGACTTTAATATGGAAAAGTATTTATGTATTTCAAGTATGTAGACCTTTCATAGGCCTCTTGGTTTTTTTTTGTTTTTGTGGACACTGGGTTTGCCTTGGTGCCTGTGACATGTGGCTTCAGTTGCAGGCTTAATTTTGGTGACCATGAGCTTTGGTGGCGCCCCCTTGTGTTGTGGCTGTGTCCCTGTGGCTGTGCATTGCTTTGGTACTAGTGACAGTGCCAGTGCGACCAGTCTTCAGGAGGTGGACAGTTTGTGTTTGTGTATGTGGATGGGGTCGTGACCGTTGCACTTTCACCTCTGTGTCTGCAGGGCTAAAGGCTTCCAGCACCAGAGGATGACCAATGGAGCCATGAACGTTGAGATCGGGAACCCAGCGTACAAGATCTACGAGGGAGAACCTGACGATGATGTCGGAGAGCTGCTGGACTCTGACTTCACACTAGACCCAGACAAGGTGATTCTCTCTCTTTGTTTCTCTCACTCTCACTCTCTCTCTCACACACACACACACACACACACACACACACACACACACACAAATGCATACTGTCCAAACCATAGTACATCAGGCAGATAATAACGTCTTCAATGTCATAGGTTCACTAAATTGAACATGTTTTGGGTATTTTCAGATAACATTTCAGCCATTGCCTACAGCTGTTAATACCCAAAAGAAAGCCTCCTTTGAAGTTACCGGCATGTTTTCCCCTTAACTAATGGCCTGCATTGCAGTGACTACCCAGACCAGCCCCTCAGAAAATGTCATCTTACAGCAAATGTGGATTTTGTGTGACCCCTCTGCTGTCTGTCTCTCTCCAGCCCACTAACTTCACCAACCCTGTGTACGCCACTCTATACATGGGAGCGCACAACAGCAGAAACTCGCTGGCCAGCACAGACGAGAAGAAGGAGCTTCTCTCGCGGGGGGACGAGGAGCCCCTGGTGGACCCACTGACATAGACTGTCCATTGGACCAGGCCATACCATTTAGAGAACCACCCCCCTATTGCCTTTTAAAGAAAGAAGAAAGTTCAAAAGGAAAAATCAACGGAAAGAAATTGTGAACACTGTATAAAATGTACAAAATGAAGGACTACTTTTGTATGTGATTGCAGTATTATATTTTGTTCTTTTACAATTCTTCTGCCTGAAACGAACAAGGAAGAAAAAAACATTTTCTACGAGATTTAATTTCCTTTATTTTGGTCCCCTACCCTACACCTTAATAGCCACTACCTCTGTGCAAAATGGAACAGGACAATTTGAAAAAAATTAAATCGGAATAATTTTAATTTTTTATTTTTGTATGAAGTGTATAGAGAAAAGACAATACACTGTTCCATTTCAATAGTGCCAACTCTGTTTTCTGTGCCGAGTTATTGGATGAGGACGCGCTCCGCCTTTAGCTCGCAGTCAAGGCCGATGTTGTCTTGAAAACAGTCTTTAATCTTCCACTTGTCGCTAGGGCCAACCGTGGTGAGTTCGTGTACAGCACATAATAAATGTCAGGCCCTGATGCGGGACTAAATAGTTCCCTTTTAATTTCACAGAAATATATGTTCAAAAATGATTGTGTTCTCCTTGCACAGACTTTTTTTCCCCGGTGTAAGCTATATGCCGTAAAGCAGATATAAGCAGGAAAATATAAACATTTATTTTATCATAGCTTGAATGTCCTAGAGGCTTACAGTGACATGATCGTAATGTAGTCAGAAGTTGTGTTGAAGCATATGGGATGATGAGTGAATGGGAGAAGGAACGTGTGTGTATGTGGAACGTCGAGAGAGTGAACTGCGATGCAGTGAAAAGATGCCCCGTCTGTGTCCAGCTGAAGCCTGCCCATACAAGTAGCTTCGGCGGAAGGGACAACACAACACGGAGGCGAGGTTACTGGATGTGTGCTCAGTTATGCGTGTTAGCGCAACTTCAGGAGGAGGACGGCAACAGAGGGGTGACCATTGAAGGAGACGGTTTTGTTGTTCTGTTTTATTTCTCAAGTCCAATGTGTGTCCGTGCTGCGTCCGGCTCTGTTTTGGTTTCTCTGTAAAGTCTGGTGATAAGATCTGCGTGTCCCACTTAAACATGAGCTGTTAAATGTCTCTTATTACAGTAACAGATTTATTTGGTCTCTGCTTCAGCAGTATTTTGTCTATGACTGGTCAGAGTAAACTGCACATTTTCCATCACGTAGATGGTAGCTATTCTTTTCTTGTCTGTCGTTCTTCGCCTAAAAGAGCTAATGCTGCCGCTATTCACTCATTTCTGATTCCTGCTTTAGCTCAGCTGCTGGGCTGAGATGCTGCTTCTGTTGAAAGGTGATCAGCCATATTTTAATGCATGTTCAATACAAACAAACAAATAAGCAAACATACTGTAAGTAGAATAACAAATCTTTTTAACCTACTTGTCCACAGTCAAGCAAGGATGTTTCTTCAGTTCAGCTCTGGCTTCTGTTTTTATTTTGTTATCAATTGAGAAAAAATGAGTACAATCATGTTACTTCAAATACGTGCAAAATTGTACATGCATTTTCTTTGAGGTTTTGATTAGATTTTGTTCAGTTTTAATGAAAAGTACACATACAGTAGCTTTTATAGTACAGAATGCATGGAGGCTCAAACTTTCTTCTGGAAAGAGAATAATGTTTTAATTTTTTGCTGGAGTACTTTACAAACTAAAATAACAGATATTGTTATAAATAAAACTAAAAACCCCCAGAATCTCAGTGTGTTTTCATTTATGCTAGACGGAAGTAAGTAGAACAGACACATTTCTGACATCACGTAATGTATTAAACTATTGATTAGCCTAACCTATACTTGTACTTCAGTGAGTAGCACATTTCACTGATGATGGTGAATGCTTATGCTGTGACCATGTATACACTTTCTTGAGAAACACTGTATTGTTATCTTAATGGACAAAAAAAAAACTTGCAAAACTGTACCCCTCTTCATATCTCTCGCACATGAGGTTAATACTTAATTTGGAATAAACTTTATTATGGAATGTTTACTATATTTTAGGAAGATTAAGACACTTATAGTTTGGATGTATACACCTATGGTGATGCCAGTGCTTTAAACAAAAATGACAAGGAAACTGAAGTCAGAATGCATAACTAAAATTCCCAACTCAAGACTAAATATTACACATTTTTACTTTGTTCTAAGATTACACAGTTAGTTTAAAACTGTCTAAACTATGTTAAAAGCTCTTAATATTCCCACACTATTTATAAGAGTATTGCATACAACACAGTAAGTCCTTCCAAGTTAATTGATTACGTTTTATTAAGTTATCTTAACAGAAAATAGAAATCAAGTATTTTTAAGCTTTTTCAGTTTTTTGTAAGCCAAAGAGCATTTGTCGGAGCAGGTAAAGGCTTCATCAGTCAATGCCCTTTGCGTTGTTCTCACCCCCTCTTTAGGTGATCATCATCCAGATAGCCAAAACTGGAAAAGAAACAAATATTGCATCGTGGCCAAAGTATTCCATATGTTGAAGTATTACAGATCTCCTATGTACAAAACCTCCAATTTAACAGACAAAATAACTGCATTAACTACAGAAAAAAAAAACACTGGACAAGAGCATCTTTTCTTACCTGATGAAGGGCTTATTATAATCTTTGCTGAAAATGGAGCGTCCAAAATATATAGATCGCAGACCTCAATCCCCTTCAATTTTTTGTTGAAGAATGTCTGCAGGGCCTTTTTTAACATTGTCTCCCATTTTAGTGGCTGTTCTTTTACTTCCCATTTTATTTCCACAAGGACTGCTGCATCATCCTGGGGTTTAGACGGCTTCTGGGTTTGCATTTCATCTTGTATTGGTTTCTATTTGAAAATAATTAAGCCTACAAGTTATTAAACATGCAACAGGACCTGGGACCTGATCTGGTTTATAGTGCCACAAACCAGATTAACTAAACTAAGGGATGTATTTAATTCAAAAGCCAATCTGAGCCATTCACTCACATATAATTAAACACTGACTTTCAGTGTATGAGGGTTTATTATACACCTCATGTTCAAGTGATATTTGTCCTTTAATGTCATTGAAACTTATTTGTAGTGTCTGAGACTAACTGCAGGGAAATATAACATATTCTATACTGTATAGTCCACTAAAGCAGTATGCAGGAACTCTGCACTTTTTAAAGTGTGTTCATGTTAACAGTAGGCGGTCATGTGAAGGACAGATAAACACACCTGTCACCATGCACTATGTTATTCTGAAGTGTGGGTCATAAAATGTAAGAAAAGCTTCCACAACAGAACAGCACCAACTTTATCGCCAAAAGCAGAGATCACATCACATCTTTTTCCATCCCACTGCAAGTCTCTGGTCTGAGCACAGAAAAGCAAGTCTTCTCTGACAAGGCAAAGGTGAATACCCTGAGAGAGTAAAGTATGGAAGTGCTGCAGGATTTTTGCTGTGACATTCAGGTGATCAATGTAATTCATGGGAAGTCAAGGCACAAAAAGGCAATTTTATATGGCTTCCTGACATTGATGAGTATTGCCATGTTTTCATGACCAAAACAATTACTTAGAGCAGTGATGTCTCACTCTAAACGTTAGCTGTAATTAAACACATTTCAGACAAATATTCTTATACTAACCCGAGCAGTATGATTACTCAATTTGGGTTTGCTGCAGCAGGTCTGGGATTATGCAGGGCTATAGGCACCCACACAGAGCTGTCTCAACAAACTGATAAGACTTCTGGCCCCCCTGAACATACAAACTCTATACAAAAATCTGTTATTTATACCTCAGGGTTTGTAGCACTTTTGGGTTAATCGCTGTGATTCTGTGTCTGTTTTGCTTTCCTATCTTCAAACACAGATGAGGATCCTGTGGAGAGGTATGTCCCTGTGGTGGAGACCTGCTGGAGAATGAAATGGTAATGCTTACTGTTTACTGTTACTGTTTACTGTTCTGCAGCCTTAAAGTTAAACTCCTTTCTGGCACCTTATAAATAAAAAATAAATTCAAAACACATTGTTTTCCACTTGACTATTATAAAAGTGTAAACATTTCTACATCATATCTGAAAAAATCGTAACATGATCTTTTTTGACAATATGGACCAACCTGGTCACTCCGGCCGGCAGGTATGACCGTGTCCTCCATAGACCTATAAATGTCTATGGTGTCCCCATCAACACCCATAGACATGTATAGGTAGACGCCGCCTCCACTGCTTCAGCCCGTTGCCTCGGCGAAACGCGTCGCCGCCATATTGTTACAGGAGCGCTCTGACGCCAGAGGTCTGTCAAACGTGTTAAACAACCGCAAGTTGCCAGGAGCTGCGGTTTATCTGGATACAAATCACGATAACCTTTTACATTTCGCAACCAATTTCATGGAGTATTCAATGGTTTATGCTCTACGTGAAGTGTGTGAAAAAGATTTGCCTCTACATTACTTTGAATCTCGCTAGTTAAATCGCCAGTCATTCATGTGCATGGGTCTATGATAAACGCGCACCTGTCTTGCACAGCTCGTGCACTTTGAAAATACTGAGAAGCTCTATAAACTATCGAAATAGTGCTTCTTTAGTTACTACGTATTGACCATCATTAAGAGAAAGAGCATACATCAAATAGTGAAATACTGGCAGTCAGTGTGTTTTTCATAGTTTAATAGTTCCTTTTCAAGTATGTGCATTAAGAAATGAATGACTGTGCATTAAGAAATTAATGACTCAGTATAATGTGCAATGGAATAACATATATATGATATATATAATATGTGATACAATATAATATAATATATTTTAAGTATAGGTATATATTCATATTCCACAAAATCAGGCTGCACCACATTGCAAAACTGAGCACGCTGCAATTACAGACTGGCAACAGTCGAAAAAATACGATACTTTTTAAAGGGTTCTAGCCTAGATTAAATTATTATATTATATCATATATTGTGTGAAATTCTATATTGTGTCAATTGTACTGCATAGATCTGAAAATGTTATGAGCATGATTGTATATGGGCCATTCTACCAAATTCGTGTAATATGCAGTCCCTCAACAATAAAATCTATTTACAAAACAATTAGGTATTTAGGCATAGATATTAAATTAGAAAATGTTATGGTCTATATAAACCCAATGCATTACATGAGATAGTGATAAGCTAAATATATACAAAATCATCATTTATAGGGTACTTTCTATTGGGAAGTAGCTGTCCCCAATCCTGACATCTAAATTTCAATGCCTTTAAATAACACTTTTCATTTTTTTTTTTTTTTTTTCAATGATTTAATTTCAAAGATCTTTATGATTGGGTTGAAACAGAACTTGGAATATTTAGATTTATTGTGGGTTTAATTTTTAAATTAATTTACTATACTCAAAAAATCATGTCCCTAGTTTTCATGTCACTACCGAAACACAAGAGTTTTAGTCCATTGGCTGAGCCTGTGTTTTAGCCACGACTCTGCATTTTTGACCATGCAGTGACACTGCATCTCTGTCCCTCATGGTTGAATGGTAAGTAGCTAAATCCCATAGTTTTTATATAAATGTGTTCCAAAGTCTGAAAATCGACGTGTAACCTTAAGAATTGTCACTACCGAAACGCATGTTTTCTTCAATTAAGTAAACCTTTTGGGGTTTCATGGAAAATCTTATGTTTGTATGTGTGTACACCTCTTCAAAGATGTGTTTGCAAGCCGTGTGCTTGCTAGAATTCTTTATTTATGCTTAAAGTTAGCTAGAATTGTCACTACCGAAACAGTCACTACCGAAACATATGGTAGTGACCAGATGATTTTGGTAGTGACAAAATGAAATGGCAAGTAGTTCAATCCCATAATTTTTAAATAAATGTGTTGAGTGGACTAAAGGGAGGCCCAGAGCACCTTTTGGATGATTTTGGGAGAGAAATGAACATCCATCCAACAGTGCAGTCACTACCGAAACAGTGCAGTCACTACCGAAACAGATAAATTGACCTTGAAAATTTGGTTAAAAAATTAATTTCTATGGATTTCATTGTGAAAATCTTCAAGAAATATTTGTAAAAATACTCTTCAGAGAAGGGAAGGAAACACAATCTGAACAGGTCAATAATAATACTTTTTTACTATAGTAAATGTGATGTTTCGGTAGTGACAATTTTTGGAAGAGGAAAAACATTCCAACACATTCTGAAAATACAATATAAAACTTGACAGTTCTTTTACTAGATATGTGTACTTTAGATATGGTACAATATACATACGGACAAAGTTTTGGGAAAAAACCATACAAAAATTCTGAATATATCCGACATGACTTTGCATCAATTCGGTAGAATGGCCCATATGTCAAATTGTACAAATGTACAAATATATATATATATTATATAATATGAATATATACCTATACTTAAAATATATTACATTATATTATATTGTATCACATATTATATATACCATATGTTATTCCATTGCACATTATACTGAGTCATTATATTATATTGTATTATATATATGCTATGTTATTTATATTACAGTTCAACTATTGAGATGTGTATGTATATATTGAGATGTGTATATTTTTACTGCTATAGAAATATATAGCTTTTTTTGTAATGTTGATTTGTGAAATAACTGTGTATTGCCAATTGCACTGTTCAAGGTTTCTTAATGCACATACTTGAAAAGGAACTATTAAACTATGAAAAACACACTGACTGCCAGTTTCTCACTATTTGATGTATGCTCTTTCTCTTAATGATGGTCAATACGTAGTAACTAAAGAAGCACTATTTCGATAGTTTATAGATCTTCTCAGTATTTTCAAAGTGCACGAGCTGGTGCAAGAAAGGTGCGCGTTTATCATAGACCCATGCACATGAATGACTGGCGATTTAACTAGCGAGATTCAAAGTAATGTAGAGGCAAATCTTTTTCACACACTTCACGTAGAGCATAAACCCTTGAATACTCCATGAAATTGGTTGCGAAATGTAAAAGGTTATCGTGATTTGTATCCAGATAAACCGCAGCTCCTGGCAACTTGCGGTTGTTTGACACGTTTGACAGACCTCTGACGTCAGAGAGCTCCTGTAACAATATGGCGGCGACGCGTTTCGCCGAGAAGCAGTGGAGGCGGCGTCTACGTATTCATGTCTATGTCAACACCCATCTCCACGTCCTGTATTTGGAATAGATCAATGATAGACTGTTAACATGTGCCACACTGACCCCTGTTGGTAGATGGGGGTGTGGCATGTGACTTTCCAACAGGTTCAGAGATTCTGATAATCTGGTCTGTCTGGCTTCTGCCACTTCTGGAAGGTGAATCTTTTCCTTGAGCGTGTGATGTGAATACAAAATGTTACGCATGTAGATATGGGAGGCACCCAGTTGGAAAGAACATCCAGAACAGACCAGTTGTTTTATTGTTTTTTTCTCAGAAATGCTTTTAAGAAAACTATTTTCCTTTCTCAAGGCATATACATATTTTTGTGAGGGCCAACTGGAGAAGCAGGAGTCTTCTCTGACCGTTTCATCCCGGTCTTGGGACCTCAGACGTGAGAACATCTGCTGTGACATTTAGGCCTTTAGCCCCATCATAGCGTCCTCCTGAAAACCCCGTCGTATTTGCTGCCGGTCCTGGAGACTGGACTTGTTGCATTTGCGTCTGACCCTGAGTTAAATATTCAAACACAGCATTAATGAAGAAGCCTTATATACAATTAATCTCTTGTACCTGTCCATGACAAATAAACAAATAAATATTAGAAACAGTAGAATACCTGTTGCTTTACTTCCTCTCTTAATGTTTCTCATACTTTTGAAAAAAGACAATAGGCCTACAACAATGTACTTGAATGCCTGAAATAATGTTTAGCACTGGTTTTCAAGTCAAATAGAAAAAAACACTTGGAACAACCTCTGTATCATATTTTGTGTGTTTTAGTTTTTTTATTGACTGTCTTTCAAAACTAGGCTACTCACATTGCTTCCTGGTGTGGCTTCAGTCTCCATTGGTTTCCATTCGTCCATTTCTACCTGTTGTGTTCCAACCTATGCAGATAATATATTTAAATGTCGTAGTAAACACATGTCCATCCAAGTATTCTTTCACTTCTCTTCTGGAAGTTTCATGGAAGATCTTATTTCAATGACTGTCCAAATAGGAATAGTTTTGAACTTGTATGTTGTATTTTTTTTCTCTCTCGTCACACTGAAGTTAATTCAGCTGCGCAAAACGAGATTAAATCACTTTTTTTTTTCACATAAACTCCAAACTCAGGTTACGTAGACCAAGGTCACAAAAGTCGACAAGAAATGTACTTACTCTTCTTCTTTCTCACGTCTCACTAGGTTGTCAGGTTTGGGCTCTTTTGATTCCGGTTAGGCTCGTTACACCTGATCTGTTTATTGAAAACGAAACTGAAAGGTTGGTCACAATATTTCACGTCTTTGTGTAATGTGTAATGGCTGTGTTGTTCAGCCAGGGAAAGCAACACAGCCATTACACATGCACTTTACAACTAACTCTACAGCTAAAAGGTTATAAGACTACACTATCGTCTGAAGCCAAACAAATGGCACTGTAATGGGCGTTCAGTCTCTTACACCAAGTCTGGAATAGTTGAGTACCCCCTTTTTTCGGAAATCAAACATGGAAGGTTAAAAAAGGTTGGGACCCCTAGATATGATCAGTGGTGGAAGAAGTACTGAAGTTTAGTAACAATCCGACTTAAGTAAAAGGTACTCACTTTTAAATTTACTTTAAAAGTAAAAGTAGGCTACTCACGCAATGGGATGTCTCTCAATGTCTAGGCTGTGCCATTTTGATAACGAATTAGCGACTGGTAATAAATGCCTGTACATATGTCACTACTAGTAATAATTATAAGCAACAACATTTGTTAATTGGAAAGGTTGGTGTACTTATTGGGCCTATTGTCTGTAATACTGTTCACACTCTATCTTACAATTCTGCGGATGACAATTTATCTACCAGGGATTATTTGCAAAGTTAATACCATTAAGCCAAACCAATAAAGACACAATTGTAAATCTTTTAATCTTTTATTTAATTGTAAACATGTAAAAAATGGAAATATGAAACATGAAAAACAAATGGAGGTCAATGCAGAGTTTTATGCTCTATTGATTACAGAAAAGAAAAAAAAACATATTGAGTAACCCAAGACTAGGCATTAAGTTTGCATGCCAGGCAATAACCAGTCAATAAAAAAGGCAAATCTTCACGTTAGCTTGACATTGCTAAACTACCAGCTACCAACTAGGCTACGTTAAATAAATAATCGAGGTACAATCGTGTTATTTTGATGCTATTGCTGTATGTCAACATGTATTTTGCTAGATAACAGTATAAAAACATGCCAGCAGTAACCGCATACGATATGCAAAAGTCATAGACATTAACTTAGCATAGCAAGAACTCCGCATAACTCGACGGGTTCTCCAAATTAGAAGGCGAATTTTGAAGGCTAGCAACTCCTTTTTTGAGGTAGACAGGAAACGCACTGAAACCTCCACTAATGTTATTATTTCTTGGGGCCTCTGAACTTGAACATGTCCTCAGATGAGGCTGACTCTGAATCCATGCTGAAAAGTTGTTTGTTAGGCAGGCTGTTTGTCGAATGTTTAATTAAAACAGGCAAGGCTACCGTAGTGCTGCCAAATACACACTCTGCTGTCATTGGAGCTGATAGAGCCACCTAATTGGTTGAAACGTCCTAAAGCCACGCAATCCATATTTTTGTGTAGGCAACGGTTTGGCGAAACTGTGTTCATAAAATGTTACGAATAACGACACATGTTGTAGAAATGTAGCGGAGTAAAAGTATAGATAATAGCTGCAAAATGTAACGAAGTAAAAGTAAAAAGTATGCACTATTATTTGTACTTAAGTAAAGTACAGATACGTAAAAATGTAACGAAGTACAGTAACGAAGTAAAAATACTTTGTTACATTCCACCACTGGATGATACAGTTGACATATGATCTGATATGTAATACGTTATGCGTGATGGAGGGACGTGCGGTCAGAGGAGGCAGGGGAGGCAGAGCCTAAAAATAAAAATAATAATTATATATGTATATATAAAATAATATAAAAATAATAATAATATATGTATATATAAAATAAATATTCATATTTCTCTACTAATCTGTGGTATGGGTGTAATTTCTGCATGATTCCGATAATTTTGAGCATTTTTATTATCAAATTTGCTGAATTTGCGCATTTCCTGTTCCAGAAAACAGGGACGTGCGGTCAGGTGAGGCAGAAGCATTGGTGTCTATGGGCAAGTGAGGCAGTGCCTCACCTAGGATTGTGCAATCACTCCAAACTGGGTTTTACGCATGCGTGCGCAAGCGTAGGACCTTTGAGTTGAGCTCAAAACGCATTGAAAAATAATGTTAGTGAGGCAGACAGTACCTCTGCCTCATTGAAGGGGGCGGGCGAGAGCGCACTTGTCGGGTATATGCTTGTTTTGACGTTGGACTCCTTCTACACTTCTTTACACTTCTACTTGACCTTGGTGGCGGAAATGGAAGATTGTATTGCTAAGCTGAAGCAGTTCTCAAACTGAACTTTCAGTCCAAAGGTGAAATGATTAATAATGGGAGACTTCAAACAACGGGACAGAAGGTATTGACATTTGCATTGGAGTGTTTCACGTTTCCCAACGGGACTACATATTCATGCGAAACACGAACCTCGATAAAGTCTGCTGGTGCAGGAACGTTGTCTTGAAGTTGTGAGCAGACTAGGTGCTAATCCTGATCTAAACTAGCCACTGACTGCATTCGCTCAAGAAGAGGAGGGAGATGGCGGGAGAAAACAACGGATTTCCACTGAACTTTACAGGTAGTAGTGAGTGGATTACTTTAGTTTCACCTCAAATTGACGGTTACGAGCTCCAACGAAAGTGCACCAACTTTAAATTATACTGGCCAGTAGAACATTTTGGTATTGTGTGCTATTTCTGCGGTGTTTAACTGTTTGCTTGTTAATATGTTGTGTAAATAAATATGTAATTGTTTTTTCTAAACTGCGAATTCAAGTTCCGAGTTGGGTAAAAGGTCATTTAAATTAGCATCCCCCCACCGTAGTTATATTTTCCCTAGACAAAATGAAATGAGCCACATCATTGGTGGGAGGGCTACATACGCTATCTTGTTACTATTAATGTCTTATTATCTTACTATTAATGTCTTATTCGGTTGTACGTTTAGCTGTAGGCCTATAGCCTCGTAAAGTTAGGTTAACAAGTCAGTTGAGTATTGAGCCGCATAACTTCTTATATTAAACAAAAAACGATAGTTTAAAAGTAATGGAATTCGACAATAAAACATGTTTTTCAGTTTTGGTCAGATGACAATTTTTAAACCATAGGCATATATAGATGTATGATGCAAACATTTAAAAAATTTTAAAACAACTAGAGATCTGAATGACGTAATCACTTCCGGTTTCTGTGCCTCACCAGCTAGGAACCTCATGGCACGTCACTGGCGTGATGTTCAGTATAAATACAACTACACAAATAAAGTCTTCCTCTTTCCGGTCTACCACTAACCGAAGTGAGCAGTGTGAATTATTTCCTCCGTAAATCATATAGGTTTATCCCTACATTAGCCTAATGAGAATGGCTACGCCAACAGGTTATGGGCCCCGGTCACGAGATGGAAGTAGGTGGAGTAGATTGTGCTTTGACGGAGATGAGAAAAAGTACGACATTTGGGAGACAACGGGAGACTCCTCAACGAGCCTGACTCCGACGATGAGGAAGATGTCGTCTAGAACGACATAAAGAAAAACGGTATATGCAGAAATGATTCAGTTCTTGGACGACAAAAGCCTGTCGCTAATAATGAGAGATGCCACCGACAACGGAAGAAAAGCTTTCAAGATACTGAGGGACTATTATTCAGGTAAAGGCAAACCAAGAATAGTTAGCCTGTACACGGACCTAACGTCTTTGAAAAAGAGTAGGCCTACAGATGAAAGTGTTACGGACTACATCATTAGGGCAGAAGCAACAGTTACAGCACTTCGGAATGCTGAAGAAAGACTGAGTGATGGACTTTTGATTGCCATGATTTTGAAGGGATTGCCGGAATCATTCAAACCCTTCGTTATCCATGTTACACAAACAGACGAGAATGTAGTTTTTGCTGAATTCAAGACAAAATTGAGAAGTTTTGAGGACACAGAAAAATATTGTGCTAGCTCGGAACACAACGTGATGAGGCGAGTGCGACAGTTCAGGGAGGGAGACAGCTCGCTGCAGGCCGGGAAATTGTCTGTTACAATCATAGTCTACTATACCAGTGGTTTTCAACCTTTTTTTAGTGATGTACCCCCTGTGAAATATTTGTTATACACAGTGCTATGCCATCATTATGCCATCATTGTCTTATTTATTAACCTGTAAACAATGAAGATTGAACATTGTTGCATTGTAACACCCACCAACGTAATAACTTCCCACCAACGTAATAACCCTGCCAACGTAATAAAAAAGTGTGCATTTCAGACGTAATAGCCCGGCCAACGTAATAATTTCCTGCCAACGTAATAATTCTTGCCTCCTGCCAACGTAATACACAGCTTCCTGCCAGAGTAATACTTATTACGTTGGCAGGAAATTATTACGTTGGTGGGAAGTGTAACACCCACCAACGTAATAACTTCCCACCAACGTAAAAATCCTGCCAACGTTATAAAAAAAAGTGTGCATTTCAGATGTTATGGTCCGGCCAAGCTTGAGAAGTCTTATATTTTGTTACATTTTGTCCCACCAATGTAATACATTTGATCATTTGCTTAATAGATTCCACTGGGTAGTAAGTTTTTATTTGTATTGAAGGGACAAAGACATGTCAGGATTCTCATCTCTTATCTGACACATTTAACCATACAGATATATGCCTCTTTTCCACTGTTTTCTGGTAGGCCTTCGATTGTGCAGGCAAAATGAGCGTTTGTGCACAAACCGTCTTTAAGATAGCCTATTTAACTTTGTGACCTTAATTGACCATAGGCTACTCAGCACCCCCTCAACATCCAAATGACTCGAAAATGGTTGGAATCGTTTGTGCTTCGTTTGTGCACGATTGTGCAGGCAAAATTAACGTTTGTGCACAAACCGTTTGTATATAATTTAACTTTTAATTTTTTGGAAGTAGGTGACGCAGCACCCCGTCAACATCCAAATGACTCAAAAATGCTTGGAATTGTTTGTGCATGTGTGTGTGGGTAAAATTAACGTTTGTGCACAAACCATTTGTATGTCACTTTGTTTGGTTTTGTCATTTTATTTATGTTAAGTCCTAAAAGTTAAATATCTTAAAGACGGTTTGTGCACAAACGCTCATTTTGCCTGCACAATCGTGCACAAACGACGCACAAACGAATCAAAATACTTTTATTCATTAACTTGGCCCTGTTTCTCGACAGGTTAGTTGCTAACTAAGTAGCAACTTAGTAAGTTGCCAATGGGACATTGCATTGCAGCCAAGTAAGTTGCTAACTTAGTTAGCAACTAACCTGTCGAGAAACAGGGCCCTGAATTAGGGTTGCATTTGCATGTAGACTTTGTTGCCATCTAAGTTAACTTTGTTGCCATCACTATTTCTTTGTATTATTGTTCAAAACTGTATAATTAAATGTGTCAGACAAGAGATGAGAATGTCATTGGGAACAAAGTCTTCAATACAAATAAGAGCTTACTGCCCAGTGGAATCTATTAAGCAAATGATCAAATGTATTACATTGGTGGGACAAAATGTAACAAAATGTAAGACTTCTCAAGCTTGGTCAAGCTATTACATCTGATATGCACACGTTTTTATTATGTTGGCAGGGTTATTACGTTGGTGGGAAGTTATTACATTGGTGGGTGTTACACTTCCCACCAACGTAATAATTTCCTGCCAATGTAATACTTATTACGTTGGCAGGAAGCTGTGAATTACGTTGGCAGGAGGCAAGAATTATTACGTTGGCAGGAAATGATTACGTTGGCCGGGCTATTACGTCTAAAATGCACACTTTTTTATTACGTTGGCAGGGTTATTACGTTGGTGGGAAGTTATTACGTTGGTGGGTGTTACACTTCCCACCAACGTAATCATTTCCTGCCAATGTAATACTTATTACGTTGGCAGGAAGCTGTGTATTACGTTGGCAGGAGGCAAGAATTATTACGTTGGCAGGAAATGATTACGTTGGCCGGGCTATTACGTCTAAAATGCACACTTTTTTATTACGTTGGCAGGGTTATTACGTTGGTGGGAAGTTATTACGTTGGTGGGTGTTAGATTGCATTGAACTGAGTGCGTTTGCAATCACATTTTAGTAAGAAACTTGTGCTTGTGTTTCATTGAAAATCTTTTTCAGTCTTGGTGGCAGGGAGGCAACTGCTGTGATCAAGCTCTTCTCCAGGCACAGTCTGTTTCTCTGCTTTGTTTTGATCACATTCATTGCAGAGAAGGAGGCCTCACATAAATATGTGGAGGCAAAGGGTAGTAGCTGCTCCAAAGCTTTCTCACCCATGCCAGGGTGCTCCTGCTTCACACACATCCAAAACTGTGAGTGTGGATGTGGCAAACTTTATCTGGAGGCCACGGTCAGATGATACTTCTAGGATTGTTTCCTGATTAGTGACAGGTAGGTTGCTTCCACATGCTTTGGACAAGAGAAATGGGTATTTCACCAAATCCAGCTATGTAGATTTCTCCTTAATGTCAGGAAATTGGGAAATTGAAAATTAAAATTTTGAATCAAATTGGTCAAATGTCCCATGATGACCCACTTGACTGGAGCTCTGTCCACATCCTCACTAGAGAGAAACTCATCCATCTGAGGAAAGCAGGTGAAATCCCCCTGTGCAGAGGCTCTTCTTCACAGCTCTGCTTTCTTCAGGAAGCCTCCCACCTTATCACAGGTTTAAAATGCTGGTGTCCGTTCCCTGCAGACATATTCAGTTCGTTCAGTTTGCTGAGTATGTCTGCCAGATAGCACATATTTGCAAGCCAGTCTGTGTGGCATTGGGAGATCTGTGCTCAATCAGAAAGGAGTGTACTTCAGATCGCAATTCCAACAGCCGTTTGAGTATTCTCCCTCGAGAGAGCCAACGCACAGTGTTCTGTGTGCAGCAGCATTTGTTTGTGTTCAGCTCCCATTTTTTTCTCGAAAAAAATCACGTTAATCATACAGTTAATTGATAGAAGACATTCCTCCATAATACCTCTTTTAAATGAGTTTGTTGACTTCAAGTTTCAATGACCTTCCGTTACGTTAAATGACCGGACCATAGATATATACAGCCGCGGAAAAAATTAAGAGACCACTTCAAAATTATCAGTTTCTCTGGTTTTACTATTTATTGGTTTGTGTTAAAGTAAAATGTACATTTTTGTTTTATTCTATAACCTACTGGCAACATTCCTACCAAATTTCAAATAAAAATATTGTCATTTAGATCATTTATTTGCAGAAAAATGACAATTGGTCAAAATAGCAAAAAAGATGCAGTGTCTTCAGATCTCGAATAATGCAAAGAAAACAAGCTCATATTCATTTTTAAACTACACAATACTAATGCTTTAACTTAGGAAGAGTTCAGAAATCAATATTAGGTGGAATAACCTTGATTTAAAATCACAACTTTCATGTGTCTTGGCATGCTCTCCACCAGTCTTTCACATTGCCGTTGGGTGACTTTATGCTACTCCTGGCGCAAGAATTCAAGCAGCTCGGCTTCTTTTCATGGCTTGTGACCATCCATCTTCCTCTTGATCACATTTCAGAGGTTTTTTATGGGATTCAGGTCTCGAAATTGGGCTGGCCATGACAGGGTCCTGATCTGGTGGTACTCCATCCACACCTTTACTGGCCTGGCTGTGTGGCATGGAGCATTGCCCTGCTTGAAAAAACACTTCTCAGAGTTGGGGAACATTGTCAGAGCAAAAGGAAGCAAGTTTTTCTTCTGTGACAACGTTGTACTTTGCCTGGCTGAGGTTTGTAAAAGACCATAAGGATTGAAAAAGCGGACTGGAGGGTCTTCTAAGTTCGTCTTCTCTAATGAGTCCAATTTCACAGTAGGTGCAAGACTCTGTGGCTTGTAGGCCTCTCCAGGTCTCCGTCTAACCATCAGACGACCATGTGTTGGGCAAAGCTAAAAATTGGACTCAGAGAAGATGAACTTAGAAGATGACCCTCCAGTCCGCTTTTTCAATCCTTATGGTCTTTTACAAACCTCAGCCAGGCAAAGTACAACGTTGTCCCGGAAGAAAAACTTGCTTTTACAGTTATGGTTCATGGCAACTAGTATTATTACCATCAGAAGTACATAACTAGTCTCTCCAACAAATGTGTTAATGTAAAAATCTAAATGTTAATGTTACCGTCAAAATGCTAATGTTACTGTTTGTAAAATTGCACTCTGAGCTATCCTAGCTAGAGATTTGTATCATTTTGATCATTAATTTGTAAATATGGCAGGTTTGGTCCTCCATATTCATCAGGTATAGTTAACATTAATAGTAGTTGAAGACTCTTACTCATAAGTACTCCAAGATCTTACTAATTTTCGTGGTTGAAAGTCGGTAACAAAACAGAGACAAATAGCTTCACGGTCAAGCAATGTAATTTATTTCCTAAAATACGTTTTACGAATAACTCATGTTAAGTCAATACATGAAGTTTCATTTTTATAAACATTAATTCTAGTACCAGCCCCATTATTCAAACATACCAGCATTCTATCATTCAACATTTCTTCAACAGCCTCCCATTTAGGTCTGTGTGTTTGCTACCCCACAAACTATTGTGGGCATTAAAGTCTCCACACCATATTTCTCTACGATTTGTCCTAGAGATACTTTGTAACATCTCATTAGTTAAACCTTTACATGGATTATAGAAATAAACACTACAAAAATGTCCACTGATCCCATCAAATTTGACGAAACTGTGTTCATAAAATGTAACAAGTAGCCTAACAACACATACTGTAGAAATGTAACAGAGTAAAAGTATAGATAATAGCTGCAAAATGTAATGGAGTAAAAGTATGCACTATTATTTTTACTTAAGTAAAGTACAGATACGTAAAAATGTGCTTAAGTACAGTAACGAAGTAAAAAATACTTTGTTACATTCCACTGGCTGGGACCCCAGTCACCAAGAAACCCATTGACAACACACTACACCGCAATGGTTTGAAGTCCTCCAGCGCTCTCAAGGTCTTCCTGCTCAAGGAAGCACATGTACAGGGCCGTCTGAAGTTTGCCAACAAACACTTGAATGATTCTAAGGAGGATTGGGAGACAGAATGTGGTCAGATGAGACCAAAATCAAGGTCTTTGAAATCAACTTGACTTGACATTTTTGGAGGGAGAAGAATACTGAATATGACCCTAAGAACACCAAGCACTGGGGTTGAAACATTATGCTTTGGGGCTGTTTCTCTGCCAAGGGTACAGGACGACTCCACCGCATAGAGGGGACTATGGATTGGGCCATGTAAGGTGGAATATTTGGCTTGAACCTCATTCCTACCCATTGAAAACACAACCTTGATTAATTGGAGAGGATCTGCAAAGAGGAGTGGACCAAAATCCCTCCTGAGATGTGTGTAAACCTGGTAAACAACTAGAAGAACAGTCTGACGTCTTTGCTTGCCAACAAGGGTTTCTAAGTCATGTTTTGCTTATTGGTTCAAATACTTATTTGCCGCAACTAATGCAAATCAATTCATAACTGTTATAGAATGCAGTTTTCTGGATGTTTTTGTTGATATTCTGTCTCTCACTGTTAAAATAGACCTACCATTACAATTATAGATCACACATTTCTTTGCAAGTGGGCAGACTTGCGAAATCGGCAGGGGTTCAAAAACTTATTTTCCCCACTGTACATGTGCTTGTGGAACTGGTCCAGGCTGCTTTACAGGTGGTCGTACATTGCATAAAAGTGACCGCACATTTCAACTTGCTACACAACAAACCTCTTCACCTAAAGATTACCATGTCAAAGTGCTATCCAAAGTTAAAATCTCAGAAGTCAGAACCTTACTTTTTAAAATTAACATCTGTACTTTAATCCATATTTAATTCAATAGTTTTGGGTCTATTCCATCTAGATTCTGATTCTCCATGGGGATTCTTGTTTTGGTCCTTGTCCCAATGTACCTCAGGTCTCTCTGATCTTGGATCATCCTTGTTAGCCGGCTAATTCAGCAGTCTCTGCGCTGCGGCTACATGATCAGGTGGCCCTTGCAGGATGCAGTTTTGGGCAGACGCAGTAAGCATGAGTTTGTTGTGCATGACTGGGGGCGGCACTGGTCTCTTCAACTGTAACACACACATCAGCTTTGATCGCCACTCTTTTTCTTGAATGCGTTCTATTTCCATCCTTTGCATCTGATTAAAGTACCAATACTGAAACAGTGGCACCCTCATACAGGGCGGGCCCTAGCACATGTGGTGCTCTAGGCAAGCTTCACTTCAGCGAAAGTAGGAATTGCAACTTTCAGACGGTATTTTGCCCTGTAAGGCTTCATTTCTTTCACATAAACACAACAACGATTGCAACGCTGAACAAACATTAATTACAGAACAAAATCACTGAGAAGATGAGACAAGTCTGTGCTAAACTCCGCTCCGGCTACGCCCCCCTGTTCAACGGTTGATGCACACAGACACCTCCACTTCAGCCTGCAAATAATGTTTTTTTAGTCTTCTGTTCTGTTGATGGCTGGCAAGCAACAATCTTAGAAAGTCAGGGTCACTTGTGGCACACCTCATTCACTTGTTTTAAGCCATCAATCTACAATAAAACGTAATTCACCAATATGGCTGGACCCTTTTTAAAGAGGGTGAATACTTATGCAATCACTTATTTTGATTACATATTTTTATTTATCTGCGTACAAAATTGTTTTTACTTTGACATTAACAAGGGCTTTTTAGTGAATGTTCTTTTTTGTCCAAAAATTCAACTTATTTTGACTATGACTAATAATAAAAGCACTAAAAGGGTAAAACATCCAAGGGGGTGAATACTTATGCAAGGCACTGAATGTGTCTGGGTGCTGACACTGGAGGCACATCTACCGACACTTGAGGCTCATCTACTGACACTGAAGGCTCATCTACTGACGCTGGAGGCACATCTGCCGACACTGGAGGCCCATCTACTGACACTGTGGTTCTGATGCGCACAGTGGCTTTTTCATCTCTATCCTTGAATTTCAGTGGTGCTGACTTCATGTTCAACATTGATAAAGATCATTTCAAGCACTGTTAATTACTCAAGAATATAATAATCAAGTGCCTTGTATTAATAATTACCTTATTTGAATCATGTGCTTATGAAAGCAGGAACATGGCTTTTCTGTATGTGTGTGTAACTTAGATTCCACCTAGTCTGCAGAGCATGTTAAGACCAGAGGTGATGGGAAGGGAACTGTGCTTCTTCCCACCTTGTGCAAAACTGCCATCCTTGCAAGATAGGGAGCCTCGGACGTGAGAAACCCACTACGTGGTTATCCCTGCTGAAAGCTTAACTTCTGTCTGTATAAACCTTGTACGATGAGTTTATCTTGGCCTTCACTTTCAGCCTTGTGCTGGGAGGGGAGCCCGATTGCAATTGTTGTTGATGTTTGTCTAATAAATATACTTATTTGCAGCTCCAGAGTCCTGAGGTAACTAGGGTGAATTTTCACTTCATGTTCAACAGCATTTCACAGCCTGAAATAATTTAATAAACTATTAATATGACAACAGACCAATGACATACTGAGAATATAAAACCACTGGACAAGTTCTTCTTTTCTTGAAGGGCTTATTTTAATCTTGGCTGAAAATGGAGCATCCAAAATATCTAGATTGCATACCTCAATCCCCTTCAAGTTTTTGTTGAAGAATGCAGGGCCCTTTTTAACATGGTCTCACATTTTGCTGGCTGTTCTTTTCTGTCCCATTCCATTTCTACAAGGGCTGGAGTCGGGAAACGAACCCGGGCCACTGGATTCCTGGTTCAGTGACAAACTCACTGAGCAGTAGTATGTGCTTTAACAGGCAAAGTTATCTCCATCATGGTAGGAAGTATTTGTGCAGGAAGCAATCTATAATAAAAGTATATGCTAATCTAACATACACTATAGAAACTATTAAAAAACGATACAATGAAATTATTAAGTTCTTTTTTCTTTGGGATTTTTGTCGTATTCAGATTTGCAATGATGATTGCTCGGTAATATGTATGTTGTTGTCCAATGTCAATCAGACCCTCCCGGATTTCGCGATGTCGTGATCGCGCCAATTCACGCGAATTCAACTATTACCTGCGAATTCAGCAACAGCCACAACTTTCTCCTGTCCTGCAGACACTAGCAGAGTTCTAATCTGTTGTAAACAATGAGAATGGCTACACCAGGCATGGAAATTAAACGCAGTTTTATGTGTAGGCTGAGATATTCATAACATTTTTATTCAGTCTTACTTGTGGTCCTTTTGTAATTCCAACAGGTGCACTTCGTTGTGGATAAGTAAATCCTATGTACTGTTACCCCTACGTGTTTAGCATAACGTAGCATAACTAGCTATGTTTCTAGATAACAGTCTAACAGCTGTTGCCATTCCCACGAGATGAACATTTGAATGATGTCAAAGTAAAAGTCCTGTGTTCGTTTCCATAACAACAATACAAACAATATACATCTTCTGACCTAAATAAGCAGAGGGCAGAACAGCCTATTATGCTACATTTTTGTAGTACTGGTAATCTTTTGTTTGGTATGTTGGTAAGGTTATTTAGAGGACCATTTCTCAACTGTTTGGTTCTTTAGAAAATGTTTGTTTATTTATTAACTCAATTATAATTAACATTTTATCGCAACTTTCACTTGCTCCCACAATTTCATCGCAACAAACCCCTAAAAACACCACAATTTTCACCGCAAGTTTTTTGAAAAGCCCCCGCGAAATCAGTAATTTTCGGCCGCAACTATCACAAAAAAGGCCCGCGAAATCCTGAGGGGACTGAGTAGTAGGTAGTAGGACATATGCAGGATGTGTGCCAGAAACATAGTATTTCATTTCACCCAACAAAAGATAAGGAGTAATTCAGTAGACAAAAATAATTCAATCCCTCAGAATATAGCATCAAAAACGAGGCAAAAGGGGAAAAGTAAACAGGAGACTAAGACATTCACAAAAGGCTTACAAAAACACAAAGAACTAGTTAATAGGGAACTTTAAGACAATAATAACTTGAGACAGGAACTCAAACCAGGAAACAAAACACCATAGACACAGCAAAGACTAAGATAAAAGGCCAGGGCCCTGTTCGGCGTACAACTGAAGCTAAGATAATTAATTTAGCTCGCAACTGGAGATTAACTAGCTCGCTAAATGAGAACAGGCCAAGCCGGTCTGGCGACGGGCGCTAATTTATTTTAACCTCAAGTTAATTTATCTCGTCAGCTAAATTGCGCGTGCACGTCCTGCTTTAAAAGGCATGAAAGGTCGATAACCAAAACCAGGATTTTTTGAACGGCATTATAGTCTAAACTCAAAGAAAAAGACTCATTGTTTTCTCCGCTAAGGCGGGATATGACCATGAACGCGTTATGAAGAATTCAAGACCATAATCATGTCAAAATTCATCACTGTCGCGAGTGCAACAGCATTAAAGAAACTGTCCATAGGCTGTCTAATTACTGATATCTTTTCTTGACCCTAACATGTGACTTTGGTACAGCGGGCAGAGCGTAGGGCTTGCATGCAGTAAATCGCCGGTTCGATTCCTTTCACCTTCGTAAGAATTGTAGTTTTAAATCGCTTTGAATAAAACCGTCTGCTAAATGACTAAATGAAAATGTATTAATAAGAAATTCAATAAATTGAAGCAATCCAAATAAATTGTGTTTCTTTCTCTCTTCTTATCATGCACCCACCTTACCATCCACCTCCACCATCCATCATTCACTACCGCACAAACACTAGACACGTTTGCAAAACTAAACGTTTGCAATGATGTAAGTTAAAGTAGGTAAAACAACTTTAGCCAATATCTATTTGGGTTATGTGCTCAAATTTCCTGGGATCAAAGAAAACGTTAGTATTCATGTGCAAACTAAAAATCACGTCTCAGGCTGCATTATGAAAGTTATTTCGGGTTTATCAACTGTACCAATGTCTCAACTCTACTTTAGGCTACCACTGTCGGTGGTGCAATAAATGACTCGAGAAGGTCTTCTAAATTAATTATTCCTTGTCGGGTGGATCGGTAGCGCTCATACAAGAACTCATCATGATGGAAAAATGGATCTTCTTGGCGGTCGCAAAGAACTCTTACTACGCTAATCAAACTATGACTCCTTGTCAATGGGATCCCTCCTTTTGGCGTGGGTGTGGCAAGTTTAGCCAGCTAAACTTTGCTTAGCCTGCCCTGGAGCAGGCTAGGGCTAAGCGATTAATTACCATGGAAATTGAGCAAAAGTTGCTTCGGCGAATCCGCTAAAGCGGTGTTGTCTTTTTTTAGCCTGGAGTTTAGCTCGCTAAACCGCTTAGCGAGTGTCGGCGAATAGTACCCAGGTATAAATATACTTGACTTAATTGGTCACCTGACTCACTAATGAGCAGGTGAAAACAGAAAATGGCGTAAACATGAAGTTAACAAAGAAGCACATTTACACACCGCAGCTAAAGAGTCTTTCTTGGTGGCGACCTCTAGAGGCCCGAAGGTCCCAAATCTACCTATTTTGGGGGGCTTTAGTCCATCCAATTTCCAATGATACAGGGTAAACCCAAGGAACAATGGGAAGGCTATTGTAGTGTTTCCATTGCCTATGCAACACACTCAGGGTGTGGTGTAGGAACTGCCATTGTTTTCTCACTGCTTTTAATCACCAAATTGAATCCTGGTGTCAACATAAAACGTTAGCATGACCACCTTCTCAGCTGAAATTTTAAGTACTTGTGACGATTTTGGTTGTTCTTTAATAGGTTACAGCTTAACCTAGTTTACAGTTTAGAGGATTATTTTAAGTTTAAGAGGTAGCTAGAATAATACTTGATTGCATAGGCTACTTAGCGTTCTTGGGTCTCGTATTTCTGTATTATCATAATTGTCTGGTTACATCCCTGACTGTCACAACACCAAAACACTAGAGGTATTTCAACTGGCAAAACAGTCTTTTTATGAGGACCAAAGCTGCAACACACTTTTTTCGACAGTATTTTCCTCTCAAACCTCTTAGACATGAAGCTACACTTATTGCAAAAATTCATATTAGTTCAATAGTCATGGAACAGTGTTTTATTATTTAAAGGATGTTTCCATTATTTATTGTTTATTTGTATACACCAACATATAAGATATGATACGCCATCACCAGAAATGAAAAGAAGACAGAAGGGATTATTATCAGCAGATTAAACATTAGACATTTCTTTGGTGTATTGCAATGCAAATAGTACTATATTAATCAAAATTGTAGGTAATCTTAACAAAATTATGTCTCTTTTCAGTAAGAAGGACCAAATACAGACACAAACTCTTGCAGTTTGCCCTATGGTCATTGTTATTGTGGAGCTTTGGGTCAGACTATTACAGGCTTCTTCACTCAATGCCTTTGGCTTTGAGTTCTTCTCGCACTCTCTTCATATAGTCATCATCTGGGTAGCCAAACCTAGAAAAGAATCAAAAGTAACATTAGTGCTAAACAACGTTACGTTTTTGGCTGTTTTCTAAAACATAAGGTAAATGTTAAGATGAATAAGACAGCCTCGACAGGACTACACAGCTACAGTTGGTCTTTCTGTATATAAATTCAACACTGTTAAACCATTTCTGTATTCTAGAAAATGCTTGGTATCTTATGTATTGAGTTTAAATGCTGAAGACCTTTGGTGGGCAGTATCACAGCATCTATTTGATTGAATCCCCTACCTTTGTGGTCCTCCATATATGGAGGTTTTGTGATGGATGTCGTTCCAGGTAACACAGTCATCCTGGCCGCTGGTACGTGAGGTGCCCACAGTAAATATTAATCTCTGGTCAAATGCCCTTTTCAGTAGTGCAAGTATCTCCCTCCCTTCCTTGTTGTCTGGTAGGTAAGCTGTTCTACGTGCACCTTGAAATGTCCGACCTGGCTTGGGATGCTTGCTCTGCAAAAAAGATTGAACAAAATTGAGAGCGCAATTATAGTTTCATATTGATGTATTGAACCTTTATTGCTGTATTCTAACTGACTACTTTTCTGGTATGCTACCTGGTTTCTGCGTTACTCTGGGAAGATTAACTACAGACAAATAAACAACCTCCCTTACCGACTGATTCCCACTTGGAATATTATAGTCAATGATGATGGTGCCACATCCTCCAAACCCAGGAACGGAGGGCCTCTCACTGCGATCATTCATTGTTCCATCAGGCTGGTCTCCTTCTACTTTACCAAACACGTCTTTACACACTGGGCAGGTGGCACCCATACTTTCCACTGATCGTCTCAGGCAGTCCTTACAGAAAGAATGCCCACAGGACAGCTTCTCCTCATTGTTAAAGTCATCCATGCAAATGGGACACTTATCTTCTTCTCCACCTCCATCTTTTCCTCCAGGAGGTGCTCTGTGATCGTTATTTGGTCCTCCTGTTGAACCTTCTCCTTTCCTCCATTCATATGCGTTCGTTTCCTTCCTTCCTGCTCCTCCTGGTTTTTGATTCTCTCCATACACACTACTGCTGGTTGCTCCATTCACTGATGATCCGCTAGCTGCATACCCTTTTCCTCCTTTCTCCCATTGATTTTCTCCATACACATTACTGCTGGTTGCTCCATCCATTGATGATCGGCTAGCTCCTCTTTCTCCTTCCCATGCTGATTCATTGCCATATGGTGTCAAGAACTCAGCATCTTGCTCATATCCAAGCATGTCCTTGTGTTTTTTATCAAAGACAGTTCCATCAAGCTTCTTCTCTATTTCTTTTACTGCAAAACGTAGATGATCTGGAAGGCCAATCATCATCCAGGCTCCACCGGTACCAGAACCTTCCACAACAGCAAGAGATGGGTTCTGTTTACGGATGGCACTTAGATGCACTTTAACACTCTCTGTTTGGGTGTGAGATGTGTTTTGCAAAGGACAGCTCATAGTTGTCGTGACAACCTTTTGATAAAGAGACATCAGTGCCCTGAGAGCATTCACTTCAAGATTGACTATTTGAATCCCAGTGGACTGAGCGCTGACAGTTACATTACCAGAAACACCAAATGTTTTCTTGTCATCACCAAAGTCAACACCAAATTTGTTCTTGAGATCCTTAATTTGCTTCTTGAACGCATTCTTCATGAGCTCCCAATGGGTATCACTAATGCACAGGCCATTGGATAAGAGAGGGTCCTTGATGTTCATCTCAATAGTTTTGGGTCCATTCCATCTAGATTCTCCATGGGGATTCTTGTTTCGGTCCTTGTCCCAATGTACCTCAGGTCTCTCTGATCTTGGATCATCCTTGTTAGCCGGCTGATTCAGCAGTCTCTGCGCTGCGTCTAAATAATCAGGTGGCCCTAGCAGGATGCAGTTTTGGGCAGACACAGTAAGCATGAGTTTGTCATCAAAACGCTGAACCAACTCCAACGCCGCACTGGGTACAGGAACATTTACTGATGAATTATTAGCACATTTTCTGAAAAGGTCGATGAATTCATCAGTAGCATCTGTGGATGACTCGTTGGTGGCTCCACTGGTCTCAACTGTAACACACACATCAGCTTTGATTGTCACTCCATGTTTCTCTTCAATTTGTTCTATTTCCTTCCTTTGCATCTGATTCAAGTACCAATACTGAAACAGTGGCACCCTCATAGGCTCTCTACTGGTCTCCATCTGGTTGGGGTGGGTGTGTATAGACACAGAGTTGGTATTTCTTGATACTGGCTGTCCAATAACTTCCTTGAATTCCTTGTAGAATTCTTCCACCTCTTCAAAGGTCCCTTTCACTGTGAGAGTATGACTCCCTGTTTTGTGTTGTGCAAATTTGTGCAGAAGTTTCTTCTCAAGCTGAATTTCAAACTTCTGCACATCCACAACAGCACTCACGGTCATTGGGATCTGTAAAAAAACTGGAGGCTCATCTACCGACACTGGAGGCTCATCTGCTGACACTGGAGGCTTATCTACTGACACTTTCTGTCTGAAGTACACAGTGGCATTTTCATTCATATCCTTGAATTTCAGTAATGTTGACTTCATGTTCAACAGCATTTCACAGGCTGAAATAAATTATTAAACTATTAATATATCTGACCTTATGAAAAAAAGACCAATGACATACTCAGAATATAAAACCACTGGACAAGAGCATATTTTCTTACCTGATGAAGGGCTTATTACAATCTTGGCTAAAAATGGAGCGTCCAATTTATATAGATTGCAGACCTCAATCCTTTGTTCAGTCCCCTTAAAGTTTGTGTTGAAGAAGGACTGCAGGGTCTTGTATAACATCATCTCCCATTTAGGTGGCTGTTTTTTTCCTTCCCATTCTATTTCCACAAGGACTGCTGCAACATCCTGGGGTTCAGACAGCTGCTGGTTTTGCATCTCATCCTCTGATGGTTTCTATTTGAAAATAATTAAGTTATTAAACAGTCAAGAGGACCTGGGACCTGATCTGGTATAGGACCCAACACCAAATTAACTAAACTAAGGCATGTATTTCATTCAAAAGTCAATCTGAGCCATTTACTCATGTATAATTAAACACTGACTATGAGTGTGTATTATACACGCCATGTCCAAGTGATATTTGTCCTTTAAAGCATAAATAAGGAGTTTTGTTCGGAAAACTAGCAAGCTAACTACCTAAAAGGCATGCAAAAGCCTTGCAAACACCACCAACAGTTTTGACACTGATAGTAGCTTGCCAACACACTGTCTTTTCGCAGTATACCTGGCAATGTCATGCTGTGAAAGCTTTTCTTCCATTTTTGCACGGTATTCCAGCCCAGTATACAGAACTACATAGGGCATATCCTGGATGGCTAGTGGGAAAGACACAGGTGTTTATCTGTCCTTCACATGACAATATGCTATCAAAATTAATTTGAGGATGGTACCAAAACAAGTTGCCTATGAAACCATACCTCAAAAAGTGTAAAATTGTTGCATAGTGTTGAAAAAAAATAGAAAAAAAAAAATAGTGTCTGGGACTCACTGCAGAGAAATGCCAAGTTAATCTAAACTTGGATAACTAACTTTGTAACATATTGTATACTGTATAGTCCACTAAAGCAGTATGCAGGAAATTAGCACTTTTTGAAGTGTGTTCATGTTAACAGTAGGCAGTCATGTGAAGGACAGATAAACACAACTGTCACCATGCACTATGTTATTCTGAAGTGTGGGTCATAAAATGTAAGAAAAGCTTCCACAACAGAACAGCACCAACTTTATCGCCAAAAGCAGAGATCATATCACATCTATTTCCATCCCACTGCAAGTCTCTGGTCTGAGCACAGAAAAGTAAGAGACTTCTCTGACCGTTTCATCCTGGTCCTGGGACCTCTGGCGTGGGAACATCTGCTGTGACGTCGGGTCTTTAGCCCCATCATAGCGTCCTCCTGAAAACCCAATCAGATTTGCTGCCGGTCCTGGAGACTGGACTTGTTGCATTTGCGTCTGACCCTGAGTTAAACATTCAAATACAGTATTAATGAAGTAGAACTAGATCACAACCAGATCATGACCATACGGCTGTAATGGCTGTGATTCTGTCTGCACTGAAGGATAACTGGGATGTCCTTGGAACAAGATGCCCTGTTGCTGGAGGGTATAGCTTGATTTCAAAACTAATACTAATTATGAAACAGGAATAAACTACAAAGGTCTACAGATTGTATTATTTTTATTACTATTATTATTCTCGTAAGCCTACTAATCTTTTAATTTATTTTAACTATTTTCTTGGTCGTCAGCAAAAAGGAGGCAGGCTGAAAACTGCTAGTTCATAGTATTCTTCAAACAGTCCCGTATATGTACATCAAAGTGCTGTGCAATTTCCTGTTAATGTACATCACAGTGCTGTGCTTCTTCCTGTTAATCACAGTGCTGTCCTACTTCCTGTACAGTACATCACAGTGCTGTGCGACTTCCTGTTAATGTACATCACAGTGCTGTGCGACTTCCCAAACTACATCATTGTACTTACTTACCCATGTATCTCGACTGGGTTGTGATGTATAGGTTGCAGATGTATCTCCACTGGGCTGATGCCCAAGATGCTGTGATGAACAGGGTGCTGATGGGCCTTTCAAAGGCTGCTGAGTTATGGCAGGTGCCATTTCATTTGAGCGAAAACCCTGAGAGAGTAAAGTATTTAAGTGCTGCAAGTTTATAGCTGTGACTTTCAGGTGATCATTGTGAATTCACGAGAAGTCAAGGCACAAAAAGGCCATTTTATATGGCTCTCACATTGATGAGTACTGCCATGTTATCATGACTAAAACCATTACTTAGAGCAGCTATGTCTCATTCTTAACCTTAGCTGTAATTAAACAAGTTTCAGACAAATATTCTTATACTATCCTTATACTAACCTGTGCAGCCTGATTACTCAATTTATGTTTACTACAGCAGGTCTGGGATTATGCAGGGCTATAGGCACCCACACAGAGCTGTCTCAACAAACTGATAAGACTTCTGGCACCCCCTGAACATACAAACTCTATACAAAAATCTGTTATTTTACCTCAGGTTTTGTAGCATTTTTGGGTTCATCGCTGTGATTCTGTGTCTGTGTTGCTGTCCTATCTACAGACACAGATGAGGATCCTGTGGCGAGGAGTGTCCCTATGGCGGAGACCTGCTGGAGAATGAAATGGTAATGCTAGGCATCAATGGAATATAGAGACTAAAGGAAATTATTACTGTTCTGCAGCCTTAAAGTTAGGTGTGCTTTCTGGCACCTTATAAATACAATTAAATAATGAAACACATTGTATCCTACTTGACCATTATAAAAGTGTATCAATTTCTACATCATATCCGCACAATTTTAACAATTTGACAATTTGGACCAACCTGGTCCCTCGGGCCGGCAGGTATGACCGTGTCCTCCATAGACCTATAAATGTCTATGGTGTCCCCATCAACACTCATCCCCATGTCCTGTGTTTGGAATAGATAAATGATAGACTGTTAACATGTGCCACACATGTGCCTGTTGGTAGATGGGGGTGTGGCTCGTGTCTTTCCAACAGGTTCAGAGATTCTGATAATCTGGTCTGTCTGGCTTATGACACTTCTGGAATGTGAATCTTTTCCTTAAGTGAGTGATACGAATACAAAATGTTACGCATGTAGAGATGGAAGGCACCCAGTTGGAAAGAACACCAGACCAGACCAGTTGTTTTAGTTTTTTTGAGAAAACAATTTTCCTTTCTCAAGGCATATATTTTTGTGAAGGCCAGCTGGAGAAGCAGGAGTCTTCTCTGACCGTTTCATCCTGGTCTTCGGGCCTCTGACGTGAGAGCATCTGCTGTGACGTCGGGCCTTTAGCCCCATCACGCCATCCTCCTGGAAACCCCGTCGTATTTGCTGCCGGTCCTGGAGACTGGACTTGTTGCATTTGCGTCTGACCCTGAGTTAAACATTCAAAACACAGCATTAATGAAGAAGCCTTATATACATTTCATCTCTTGTACTTGTGGAAATAATGTTTTTCTACTGTCACTGACAAATAAACATTAGAAACAGCATCAAATGTTGAGATGTGCTCTTCAGATGCAGGGGCTTTAGCGCATCTACTTGTACAAAAGTAGATGAGACCATTCAAATGGATTAATGTTCAAAACTAAAACTAATTATGAAACATGAATACATATTTATTTTAAAGGGTAGACCTACTACAAAGGTCTACAGATTGTATTATTATTATTATTATTATTTATGAGCCATGACCTCACATATAATTAAACACTGACTATCAGTGCATGAGTGTTTATTATACACCTCATATATTTAATGGCATTGAAACCTATCAAAATGCTTTTGAGAAAATAATTTCAATTTCTCAAGGCATACATATGTTTGAGGGCCAGCTACATATATATAATTTACAATGGCTTTAAGTTCAAGTACAGCAACTAATGACTAATGACTGAAACTTTTTACTGTTCACAATAATCTTTGTGTGAACTAAAGTTACAACGCATTTAGAACCTGATGACCAACATCCTCTAAAATGAATTAGTCAGTAACTATTGTTTACAGTAACCTAAAAAACAAATGCTTTCATGCATGTGATAGAGATTATTTCCAAACACAGTTAATGACTTAAGAATATAATAATCAAGTGACTTGTATTAATATATTCCTTGTATGAATCATGTGATTATGAAAGCAGGAGCATGGCTTTTCTCTCTGTGTGTGCAACTAGAATATAAGGTGCCACTTAGTCTGCATACGGACAAGAGCATGTTTAGACCAGAGGAGATAAGAAAGGAACTGTGCTTCTTCCGACCTTGTGCAAAATTGCCATCCTTGCAGGACAGGGAACCTCAGACGTGAAAAATCCACCACGTGGTTACCCCAGCTGAAAGCTAAACTTCTGTTCTGACTATATAAACCTTGTGCGATTTGGGTGGGTTTATCACTGCCTTCACTTTCAGCCTTGTGCTGGGAGGGGAGCCCGATTGCAATTGTTGTTGTTGTTGTTTGTTTAATAAATATACTTACATGCAGCTCCGGAGTCCTGAAGTAACTAGGGTGAATTTTCACCTATCAGCATGTATGTATATGGAACCCATGGCTGTATAGTGAAGCACTTGAACTTATCAGAGATCAAAGAGCAACAGTAAAGGATCAACAGCAACAACAAACTTTGACTCCACACTGAGTCTGACGGCTGATTTACTTCCTCGTGTGTCTCAAAAAAAATCCTCATGACAATAGGCCTACAACAATGTACTTGAATGCCTGATGGTGGTTTTCAAGTCAAATAGAAAATATTCTATATCATATTGTGTGTGTTTACTGACTGTCTTTCAAAGCTAGGCTACTCACATTGCTTCCTGGCGTGGGATCAATGTCCATTGGTGTCCCCTCGTCCATTTTTACCTGTTGTGTTCCAACCTATGCAGAGAATATATTTAAATCTCGTAGTTTTAGCAAAGACATGCCCATCGAAGTATTCTTTCCCTTCTCTTCTGGAAGCGTCCTGGAAGATTATATTTCAATGACTGTCCAAATAGGAATAGTTTTGAACTTCAATGTTGTATTTGTTTTTGTCACATTTAAGTTAATTCATCTGCGCAAAACGAGATGAATCACTTTCGTTTCGGTGGCTGAATTAAGCGACGAAGTTAAGGTCGTTCTGACGACAATCCTGAGAAACAAATTATTTGAATCCGTCTGCTTCTGTATGCCTATGACCATTAGCCTAAATTAATCGTAGGTTATATGACGTTTTCGTCAGGATACTCTGTTGGATTAAGACTGTTGTTTACACTGCAGCCAAACACAACCGTGTGCATTTTGAGCTAGTTGCATGCAGAGTTGCATGGTAGCCCATTTCTTAGGCTAAACAGTTGGCTACTTTTTACTGACTTTCAGGATACCGCAGTTCTTTCTTAAAGACTGACAGCCTACACAACAACTCCAAACTCGGGATATTTAGAACAAGGTCACAAAAGTCGATAAGAAATGTACTTACTCCTTTTCTTTCTTACGACTCTCTAGGTTGTCAGCTTCGGGCTCTTTTGATTCCGGTTGGGGTATATATAGTTTCCTTATCTGTTCATTGAAAACGAAACTGAAAGGTTGGTCACAATGAATGTTTCACGCCTTTACACGGTCATGGTGAACATATGTGTTCAGCCAGGGATAGCAACACGGTCATTAGACACATGCACTTTACAACTAAATCTACAGCTAAAAGGTTATAAGACTACTACACTATTGTCTGAAGCCAAACAAATGGCACTGTAATGGGCGTTCTGTCTCTTACTCCAACTAAGTCTGGAGTAGTTGAGTACCCCCTTTTTTAGAAAATCAGACATGGAGTGTTATAAAAGGTTGGGACCCTAGAAATGATATTTAGGAACTTAAAGAATCACAACCTGGGTATAAAACCTTGTCAATTCACTACTGGAAATATACAGGGTGGGTTCAAACAATGTAACCCGTAGGCCTGTTAACTCGCATATGTTGCCGATCACGCTGGAATGATCAAATTCGTCCACGTCATCGTCATTACTTGTCATAAAAACAAACAAAACGCGGTAGTATCTGTCAAGACTTCCCAAATATTTCCCAAAGTAACCACTAGATGGAGTCAAGTTGTTATTTTATTGTTGCTATGCTATGTCTACGTCGACAGCAGGGAAATATATCACCGACGGAGGAGCTTACGCTAGCGAAGTACAGTTGCATCTCAATACATTAGAATATCATCAAAAAGTTGAATTATTTCAGTAATTCTATTCAAAAAGTGAAACTCATATTTTATATATGTTCATTACACACAGACTGATATATTTCAAGTGATTATTTCTTTTAAATTTGATGATTATAACTGACAGCTAATTAAAACCCCAAATTCAGTATCTCAGAAAATTAGAACATTACTGAAGACCAATAGAAAAAAGGATTTTTAACACAGAAATGTTGGACTACTGAAAAGTATGAACATGTACAGCACTTACTTGGTCGGGGCTCCTTTTGCATGAATTGCTGCAGCAATGCGGCGTGGCATGAAGGCAATCAGTCTGTGGCACTGCTGAGGTCTTATGGAAGACCAGGTTGCTCTGATGGTGGCCTTCAGCTCTTCTGCGTTGTTGGGTCTGTTGTCTCACAACTTCCTTTTCACAATACACTATAGAATCTATGGGTTTTAGGTCAGGCGAGTTTGCTGGCCAATCAAGCTATTGGTCCTTATACCATGGTCCTTAACCCAGGTACTGGTACCTCTGGAAGTGTGTGCAGGTGCCAAGACCTGATGGAAAATGACAACCGCATCTCCATAGGATGGTCAGCAGAGGGAAGCATCAAGTGCTCTTAAACTTCCTGGTAGACGGCTGTGCTGACCTTGGACCTGAGAAAACACAATGGACTAACACCAGCAAATGACATGGCACCCCAAACCATCACTCACTGTGGAAACTTTACACTGGACCTCAAGCAACTTGGATCCTGTGCCTCTCCTCTCTTTCTCCAGACTCTGGGACCTTGATTTCCAAATGAAATGCAAAATTGACTTTCATCTGAAAAGAGAACTTTGGACCACTGAGCAACAGTGCAGTCCTTTTTGTCCATAGCCCAGGTGAGACGCCTCTGACGTTGTCTCCGGTTCAAGAGTGGCTTGACACAGGAATGCGACAGTTGGAGCCCATGTCCTGGATACGTTTGTGTGTGTAGGCTCTTGAAGCACTGACTCCAGCTGCAGTCCACTCCTTGTGAATCTCCCTTGAATGGGCTTTGTTTCACAATCCTCTCAAAGATGTGGTTATCCCTGTTGCTTGTGCACCTTTTTCTACCACATTTTTTCCTTCCATTCAACTTCCCATTAATGTGCTTGGATACAGCACTCTGTAAACAGCCAGCTTCTTTAGCAATGACCTTTTGTGTCTTACCCTCCTTGTGCAGGGTGTCGATGATCGTCTTCTGGGCAAATGTCAAGTCAGCCGGCTTCCCCATGATTGTGTAGCCTACTGAACTAGACTGAGAGACCATTAAAAGGCTCAGGAAGCCTTTGCCGGTGTTTTGAGTTAATTAGATGATTAGAGTGTGACACCATGAGTCTTCAATATTGAACTTTTTCACAATATTCTAATTTTCTGAGATACTGAATTTTGGGTTTTCATTAGCTGTCAGTTATAATAATCAAAATTAAAAGAAATAAACACTTGAAATAGATCAGTCTGTGTGTAAACAATCTATATAATATATGAGTTTCACTTTTTGAATAGAATTACTGAAATAAATCAACTTTTTGATGATATTCTAATTTATTGAGATGCACCTGTATTTCAAAATAGATATTCCCGATCAAAACCATCCAGTTTACCCCTAGTGACAAAAAAAATGCTAAGCTACAGAATTGGGACCTATGAGTTACAGCTGGGTCATGCCATTTTGTGCCTTCATGAGGCAAAAACATACCAACATCCAGAAACAAAACACCTAGATTTAAAGCACTAACAATTAGTTTGCATATTTTAACCAATACAATTTTGTACATATTCTCATTGTTTTTTTTATTTTCCAGTGACATCACTTCTCATAGTAAAAGTGCTCTTTTAAAGTTCACATCATCTTTTGATGGGGAGGACAACTTTAAATCATCCACACAATGAGTTATTTTTAAGTATGGTACGTTCTGTGCTGGTAGTTGACATTCCCCCCCACTTGTGGATTTGTAAGCCATCATCAGCTTGGCTTCATGATAAAGCTCTTTTTATCTGTCTCATCACTGGGCATAAGGCTTGAAGCTTTTTCCTGCCCTGTCCCACTCCTAACAAAATACGCCCCGACTGCCCATAAACTGCCCAACTTAACAGCCCCTAACAGGCTAGGTGCCCGCTAGCAATACAGTAATGATTGTCAAGTTCTAAAGGAAAGATATCACATACTTCCACCTTGGTGTCACATTATTGGCTACCATATCTTAAACATGTGGATTAATAGAATATTTAATTGTTTTAATGTCCACTCTTTACGTAGAGCTGACTGGTACAAAATGTACCAGTAATTGTAAGTTAGCGTGGTTTACAACACTGTAGAGGCCAGTGCATCCAAAATATTCAACATTTAACCTATGAAATAAGCAACACAATCATGAGGACACAATCCAACTCAGTCTTTATTGACAAACAACATTTATAAACGATACATTCAAAGAAACAGGACAGAATATATAACAAAATACAAGGAAATGTAACATCAGTCGAAAAACACGTCTAGAAATGTGACTTTATTTTTTGAATATATGCGTTGCCCTCGACGACGTGATTTTCAATGCGCTTGTGGAACTGATCCAGGCTGCTTAACAGGGTGTCGTACATGGCCTGAAAGAGATCGCACATTTCAACTTGTTACACAACAAACCTCTTCACCAAAAGATAACCATGTCAAAGTGCTATCCAAAGTTAAAGTCTCAGAAGTCAGAACCTTTACTTTTTTTTTAAATGATCATCTGTACTTAAATCCATATTTTAATGTCAGTAGTGTGGTGGTGTGTCATGACAGAATACACTGCCACCTGGAGGTTTGCAGGGGTAGTGTATGGTACCTGTGCCCTCTCAATCTCCTGGTTGCAGGTGTCCCTCATGACCTGCATCTGGGTCCTGAGCTGCTGGGTTTCCCTCCTCAGGTCGTGGATCTCCTCCACCACCTCCTCACGCTTCAGATGGACCCGGTCATACTCCCTGCAGGATGGAGGGAACGAGCAGGTCATCACATGGCCAAGGCACAGAAGAGGAGGTCATGCGGAAATCCAAAAAAAGAAGATCCCATCACAACGGTGCGTTCACCCGAAGACACTTTGTGACGGAGTGCCGTCACTACGGTTGGGTTTCCTGATTCCTGTTCTACTCGTGTGCCATTAAGATGGTTTCTAGCCTTTACATCTATTCTTTGCCTCTTCTTTCCAATCAGACAAGCAAGTCATACATAAAACCCACAGATCTGGCAGCTTATGAGCAGGCAGGCTCTGCTATTGTTGCTTCCCATGCGCACAATAAAAAAGGGCACGTGCCGTTAGGGGTCTACTCGACACAAGTCCTCACCCCATGACGTTGCGCAGGTGGTGGTCCTTCATCTCTTTCTTCTTCTGCCGGCGGATCTGCTGCTTGGACTCCTTGTCCTGTTTCATGGCTTGCGCCCTCTTCAGCTGCGCCTCCTCTATTCCCACCGCCTTCAACTCCTTCACACGCTGCTCGTACTCAGACGCCAGCTGCTGAATCTGCGCACACACACACACACACACACACACACACACAGGACTGATGATCCAAGGTCTTATTTGTTACCGTCCTGGCAAATACATAAAGGGCAGCTAACACAAGCTCTGTATTACAAGTCTCACCAAGGAGGCATGAACTGCCCAATGAGGCATGGGCTCACCAATGAGGCATGGGCTCACCAAGGAGGCATGGGCTCACCAAGGAGGCATGGGCTCACCAAGGAGGCATGGGCGAGTGGGCACTCACCTCCTCCTGCTGGCGCTGGGCCTTGGTCATGCTGGTCTGGAGGTCCTGCAGCAGTTTGTTCAGGAGTTGGAGCTCCACTTCGCTCTGCACCACCGCCTGCACATTGATCTGCCGCTCCACCAGCTTCTCATCATTCAGCTCCTAAACACACACGCACAAGCAGGTAAGTGAGGCTGTCATTATTTGACTGACAATATAAACTAAATTCAATAGCCGGGGGGATTCATGCCATTGCGTCCAACGTTTTGAACAACTAGAATTAAATACGAACCTAATTTCAATGTGAGAAATGAATTTACCCAGAGACTGCCACAGAGCACATTTACAGGAGTTCTGATTTAGTTTTCAACAAGTCATAAGGTGATACAAAATGTATATTTATTGTATATTTATATATGTTTATATGCTAATTGACCCATTGACTCACAAGATCACCACCAGGGGAGAACCAACTTCCCACCCAGTGCCTCGTGGTCACGTACTTTAGAGTTTTTGATGTTTTTGATGTTCTCCTTCATCTTCATCATCTCGTTCTTGAGCTCCTCGGGCGACTCCACGATCTGCGACTTGAGTCTGCTGATGGCCTCTTTGAGGGCACTCGCATCGGTCTTCAGCTGACTCTGTCCAGAGAGGATGAGAACGGTGCTGGTGAGACTCCCTGACAGCAAGTACACACTGCACTGCTGTTTGGATTTCTGTACAGTGATGTATAGGACTGATTCAGACAGTGGCCGACTAACAGATTGGACCTGGGAGGAATCTGGTCCACATCCAGGCCCCATCTGATCTGGGGTCAGCTGCTATGTGGGGAGTTAGGCTCGCTTGCATTTGGAAAACTAACCAGTTTCTGCATCCGCTCGATACTTTCATTCTTTCCTTCGCTGATTTCAGCCTTTAGGTTATTCTGTTGGATGGGGCAAGAGAAGAGAAATATTATCAACATGTATGTGTGCAGGATAATGGTGGTGTCTGCACAGTGTGTGTGTGTGTGTGTGTGTGCGCGTGAGAGAATAGGCTACACATGAAACATAAAAATGGCGTGCGTGCGTGCTCCCTTCTTACCACTGCCTGGTATGCCTGTGACGTACTCTCGTGTAGTTCAGCCAGAGCTTTGTCCAGCTGTTTGGCTTCGGCCTGCTGTTCTGGAGGGATGGTCCTAAATCAACAAGAGCAGAAAAAATTATTCTTAAATATCAACCGATAACACTGAAGCATGCTGTGGAGTTGCGCGCTCCCATGCATGTTTCTGTGAGCGTGTAATAGGGCACAAATGGGCACTAATGCAGTGAATGTCGCCCATCAATGTCTCCTTATGTTTGAAATGTTCTATTTCCGAGTGTACTTCTGTTCTCAGCCTACGTTAACATCAGTGCGGACTTCCGTTCCCATTTTAGTTTGTGTAAATGTCAAGACTAGCTACGGTTGTAGGCAGAGCCTAAGGAGTAACAGAGAAAGTATTGGCAGTTGGAAGTATTGAATAGTAGTATAGCAGGTACAAAAATATGCGTATATAAATGAAAAAATTAAAGTTGAAATAAGCCTTTACGTTAGCTCCTTTATTCGTTTCTCTGCATCCTTGATCCCATGTTTGCAGGCTTTCTGTCGGTCAAGGTTCTCCCGCTAAAACAGAGGGGTAATAGAAGAAGGAAATCAAGCCTTTAGTCAACACCATTTGTACATTTAAGTATGGCAATACATGTTAGACAGTCTTGAAGGGCAACATATTTAACCTCTATAAAAAGATATATGAATGGAAGTGTGAGACTAAATAAATAAAATAAATAAATAAATAAATAAATAAATAAATAAATAAATAAATATATACATACAGTACTGTGCAAAAGTTTTAGGCAGGTGTGAAAATGCTGTAAACTAAGAATGCTTTGAAAAATATAAACAATAAATGTTTACTGTTATCAATGTACAAAATACAAAGTGAGTGAACAAAAGAAAAATCTAAATCAAATCAATAGGTGGTGTTTCTTAGCCTGGTGACACCAGCCTACGTATTTCCGCCTGAATTGATTTCAAGCTCATACTCAGTCTGGCCCAACCCCGTTGACAATCGTCTCCAGGACTCAAAATCCAACCGCACCAATCAGCGAACAGTAGAGCTGTGACGCAAAACACGCCTTGGAGGAAGAGACACGAAAAGCTATCGGGAAAGTTGTCTCAACTCTCGAGAACATCAGAAAATTAAAAGGAGAACAAGAGTATTGTTTTGTAAGTTTTATGATTGGAAAGGACGTCGTAGCTCTTCTCCCAACTGGCTTTGGGAAGAGTTTAATCTACCGAATGCTTACCAAACGTTGCTGATTGGTTAAGGGAACTCCAATGATTTTAAACCTCAAGCTAAGCACCCGCCCATCTCGGAAACGAAAATGAACGGGGTTAAGCCAGACTGACTGACGGAAAAAAATGGAGTCACAGGCTGGTAATGGCCAGGCTAGGTGTTTCTACCCTTTACCTTCAAACTAGCATCAATTCTTGTTGCTACACTTGCAGAAAGACAGGGATTTTGTATGATTATAGTGCGGCGTTAGATCAACCAATTATACCAAACAGGTGCTAATGATCATCAATTTCACATGTATGTTGAAACACAGTCAGTAACTGAGACAGAAACAGCTGTGTAGGAGGCTTAAAACTGGGTGAGGAACAGCCAAACTCTGCTACCAAGGTGAGGTTGTGGAAGACAGTTTCTTGTCACAGGTCACACAAGGCAAGACTGAGCACGGCAACAAGACCCAACGTAGTAATACTGCATCAGCAAGGTCTCTCCCAGACAAAGATTTCAAAGCAGACAGGGGTTCCAGATGTGCTGTTCGAGCTCTTTTTGAAGGAGCACAAAGAAAAAGGCAACGTTGAGGATCGTAGACACAGTGGTCGGCCAAGGAAACTTTAATCAGCTGCATTAAAACAAACCAAGCTTATTTCTCTCCGAAATCGTAAGATGTCCAGCAGTGCCATCAGCTCAGAACTGGCAGAAAACAGTGGTACCCATGTACACCCAGCTACTGTCCGGAGAAGTCTGGCCAGAAGTGGTCTTCATGGAAGAGTTGCAGCCAAAAAGCCCTACCCAGACATGGAGACAAGGCCAAGTGACTCAACTAAGTACAAAAACATAGAAACTGGGGTGCAGAAACATGGCAGCAGGTGCTCTGGACTGAAATATTTTGCTGTAGAAGAAGGCAGTTTGTCGCCGAAGGGCTGGAGAGTGGTACAATAATGAGTGTCTGCAGGCAACAGTGAAGCATGGTGGAGGTTCCTTGCAAGTTTGGGGCAGCATTTCTGCAAGTGGAGTTGGAGATTTGGTCAGGAACAATGTTGTCCTCAATGCTGAGAAATACAGGCAGATACTTATCTATCATGCAATACCATCAAGGAGTGTATGATTGGCACCAAATGTATTCTGCAGCAGGACAACAACCCCAAACATACAGCTAATGTCATTAAGAACCATCTTCAGTCTAAAGAAGAACACAAAATCCTGGAAGTGATGGTATGGCATCATCGAGTCTGGGATTACATGAAGAGACAGAAGGATTTCAGGAAGCCTACATCCACAGAATATCTGTGGTTAGTTATCCAAGATGTTTGGAACAACCTACCAGCCAAGTTCCTTCAAAAACTGTGTGCAAGTCTATCTGGAAGTATTTATGCTATTTTGAAGGCAAAAGGTGGTCACACAAAATATTGATTTAATTTAGATTTCTCTTCTGTTCCTACAATGCATTTAGTTTATTGATGAAGAATTGATGAAAATAAACTGTTAACACTTCAATTTTTGAAAGCATTCTTAGTTTACAGCATTTTTTCACACCTGCCTAAAACTTTTGCACAGTACTGTATATATATATATATATATATATATATATATATAAAAACAAGGATTCCGGAAACAACCTTTTTGTACAAGATGCAGCAAAAGCAACAGGTAGGTTCCTATAGAGTAGTGTAAAACTTTCTACTAATTTATCTACTATCGCAAACTTAAATTCTGATGAGGCTCTCCTCTTTTTCATGGATTGAGGTCAGTCCTGACAGGATTCTCCCTCATAACCCGTTACTGTATAGTAGAGTGGACTTACAAAGCTCTGCTGATGTGCTGCTGTCACTTCCATCCTCTGTTTCCTGAAGTGGAGGAAATTCATGATGCCACTCATAACAGTGATTGTCTGCTTGGTCCCTGCAATGTAAACACGTGAAATAGATTCAACACAACGTCATTAATGAATGCATTATGAATGAACGTAGTCAAAGAAATGAAAGGTTTTCTCCTATGTACCTCGCTTTGGATAAACACGTCTGCTGAATGACCAATTGTAAATGTAAAGTCCACGTAGATAAAGACTACGTATGTGAAAACTTGACTTTGAAAAAATTATGAAATACTCTATTCCTATGGAAGAAATGAATGCCATGCCCTCACGTTAAGATATCACTTACTAGGAGTTAGCAGATCACTGAGAGAAAAGTCATACACATGGCACATTGGCAGGAATTGGCGCCTGAAATGCAAAACAACTTTTTACATACCAGAAAAATAATGCGGACATGGAGAAAATCCAGACACTTAAAAATAATAATAATCATAAAAAGAATGCAACTATACATTTGCAGTGGTGTATTTGATGTATACTGTTTACACACAAACATCTCACATGCGTAAGAAGAGATTCATGATGGGTGCCGTCCCCTCATGCAGTGAAGGATACTGGATGTTTTCAGACAAAGGCACCTATAGGAAAGAAACAGAAAGATGTTAACAACTCAATTCCCCTGGTAGCGCCACATCCCACTCATATGAACTCCTCAATCAATAACTTTCCCATTAGACCAGCAAACATGAACATGAGGCAAATGTTAGAAAATGGCCTAGCCCATTAAATACACACCAGATAGAGAGAGTCTGGCTTGATGCGGAACACCAGTTGCAGCACCCTCATGTATAGCCGCTGTATGACATCTGGCTGCAAAGATAGGTTCATCCATAAGTCACATTCGTAATGTAATGTTTACCTGAAAAGATCAATCATAAATAGAGCCACTAGAGGCATTTATCTGGGTTCAAGCAGAAAACAAAAAGTGCACCAATTTGGAGTGTTTCACAGGTTAAGCAGGCAAAAGACGACAGCTGGAATTCTGGAACAGGCCCTCAGATATAATTTGTTCACTGAATAAATGTAACTGATTAAAGACACTTCACACTACTTGATATTGTAACGTGTCCCGCTATGGACAAATCTTCACAACATTTGGCATGCGTCCACGTGATTAAGCCCTATTTTGGACTTAGATTAGATCAAGACACTGAATGTACAGTACATTTACTTTACATATTTATATGTAAAAAAATAAGTCAAGTAAAATTGGGTTGTACATTTAAAAAAAAATCCAATTATTCTAATGACCAATGATTTAAACCAAGCTTCATGTAAATCAGACTAACTAAAATCCCCCCCGATATAAATTCAATTAAAGGCACCCAGTGGAACTTTATGTAAACATTCGATGAAAAATAAACATTCAATTTCTAGTCTTTTTTACACGTAGTAAGTTTTAATAACTCCATACCATTACATATCGACATTCAAGGAGCAAAGATGAGACGTCGTTGTGTGGTGAGAACTGATAGAAAATCGTAAACAACAACAATCGCCGGTGAGGAGAAGCCATTTTTCCATTGACTGGAAGCCTGCTTTATTTATTGTAGGTTACAAAAAATAAAGAAAATGGCGGCGATTGTTGTTGTTATCGATTTTCTATCAGTTCTCACCACACAATGACGTCTCATCTTTGCTGCTTGAATGTCGGTATGTAATGGTATGGAGTTATTGAAACTTACTACGTGTAAAAAATACTAGAAATTGAATGTTTATTTTTAAGCCTCGAAAGTTGCACTGGGTGCCTTTAAGAATAAGAGCAAAAAAAAACACAATAGAGTACCAGCAGCAGCCATGTCAATTGTGCGCATAACTACATGACTATAATCGATATGTGACTTATTAGAACGCTTTACTTACCTTAGGTGTTGGTGTTATATCACCTTTGGTGAAATGTTTGGCCTCTTGACCAATAAGTACCTCTGTACGGAAGAACTGGACTAGTGCGTCCGGCTTGTAAACCGGGAATGTATTCGCGCTGTCCGACATCACCTCTGTGAGGGAAAACATTCGCGAATGTTCAAAGAAAAGTGGTCCATTGAGTAACTATCTAACTGAAGTTAGAAACAGCTTGGAGAAAGGGATAGTAAGTAGTATTTGGTGACAAAAAAAAAAAAAGTATCTGCTTCTGGACTGAGGATTTAACTTTGAAGGCATGAGACAGTAACATTACTCTTCACATTTCTGTACCTTTACCACTTCATTTAAAGTCCTTTTTTTTTATTTTTGCTTAGCCTACATGCATGCCCCCTCTAAACTAAACAAATGCATTGAAAAAAACACACTAAACCACCAACATGCAGACACAGGGAAAATCGTCAACTAAACAAAAATTACTTTAAAGTAAGGATAATTAGTCTGACAAAAAGAGTGCAATAGGGGATTGTTTATTTTAGATGCGAGAGTGCATTCTAATATTCCTGCTTGTGGTCACTTAGCTAGCTGTGAGCAACACTCCATTCGGAATTTGTGTCAGTTATGCTAGTTAGCGCCAGCTAATGTTTAGCATATACTCATTCTTCGACATTCTTAGCCTACCATTTGTTTCAGCACAGGTCGCCATCGTCCAGACACGTAAAATCACGTTAACAAGAACAGTAAACGCATAAACTCAGAACAATACCTTACCTACAGGTTCTTCTTCGTGGCTTTTTTATTTGCAGATTAACTACTTGCAGCTGGGCAGTTCACAAATTTGATTTTTGGCGCTTCTGTCGTCACTTCCCATTTGCTCCTTCTTTGGTGGTCTGGTAGTAAGACTCCACTATGGAATTATTACTGCTGACACCTAGCGTTTGTATATGAGAAGGCAGTGAGATTCAGATGGGCATAACATATTTTTCAAATATTTTCTTATATCATATCCACTTACTCATGTCCAGTTACCTGCTGAAATGTTAATATATTTAATAAAAGAAATAAAAAAAATCTAACTATGTTCTAGACATACTGTAATTGGAGTCTCCAATTACGGCAACTTGTCATCACTCTTACTCTTTTTAGCAGAACCTAGGTTTAGTTTATTAAACTTTCCATTTTTCATTTTCTAACTTTCCATATATAATTTTCAATAATTTCCCAGTTTGCACAGTTGAGACGCTTGTTGTTGTTATTAATAAGCTTATGCAATCACGGTCATCTCTAGTGCAGTGCATTTTCCTTATCAGGACACGTAGACAGATAGACATTGTAACATGATATAAGGTCATCGGTCATAGCGGTCTAGGCCTACTTGAAACAATATTTATTTAATTACAACCCGTGCTTGAAAAAAAATACTAACAAATAAGTAGAAATTATTCATCCTCCAATTTTAGAAAAGAGACAGGCACGGCGCTGGGATACCTCACAAATGTGCTGTCATTCGTCCCTTCCGCGTTGGCAATTCCGCAGGTGCTGCTTTATCCACGTCAGTTTTGCTTTTATAAACACAGAGCTTACGACCACAGAGACGGCACACATGCAATAGCCGTCGGATCTATATCCCAACAGACATTCTACGAGCTTTTGCAAACATGTCATTGCTTGATTCTGATGACAGCTATGACTTCGTCTTCAAAATAGTTTTAGTCGGAGACGTCGGTGTCGGCAAAACTTGTGTAGTGCAACGTTTCAAGACTGGTATCTTCATCGAAAGACAGGGCAACACAATTGGAGTGGACTTTACCATGAAGACTGTGGACATTCAAGGAAAAAGAGTCAAGGTTTGTGGATCTCAGGAATAGCGTGCCCTTGCTACCTCAATAATTTGTCTTGTGTTAGTGACTCTGATAGATAGATACCTGTAGGCAAGAGAGCTGATACATTGGGTAGACTGGAGACAATGTGTCTTTGTTTCTCAGAATCTGTATTATTAGCGTGTTACGCTCGAACTTTGTGTCCTGATTTAAATGTGAGGATTAGCCCATATGAAGCACGATAGGACAGGCTACATTGTTTTGAATGTGGGCAGCTGTAGTAAATACACAGACAAAATATGTGAGAGTGGTAGACAATCATAGATTATGCAATTACCACATTAGGATGCTTAAGGTTGTAAATCCAAAGGGCTAAACGGGATATGCTGGACACTTTCTTGCGGTATTCTTCGTCCAAAGTAAATACGGAGGACACTGACTTATGTAAACACGTTCAGGCAATAGACTCAACCCTATGGTTTGAATACGACGGCGTTGTTCCGTGTCATGATTTTCGGCAGTGTTGAACTTTTTAAAAAGGAATGATTCAAGTTCTTCAGGTTCTGTATCATTCTATTAATTATATGTTGCCTATTTGTCTGACCCTCTTGATGCAGACTTTGTCACATGATGTCAGTTCCTGGTGATTTTATTTTTTAATTAATTTATTTTTTACGGATCATTTGAAAGACTTTGCTAAACTATGAGGTCCAGTCCAGAATATAAAACTATAGATTTTTATATTACTGGGTTTAGTGAGAGACTAAGTCAAATCTGAGCCATTGTTATATGTTCATGCCACAGCTATGCCACACTACATCTGACCTCTTTTGGAGCCGTGTCTATTTGTTTGCATGGCCTGTGTGTTTTTGGAGGTGTTGTGGCTTCTCATAAGCAGGGTGCCACTCTAGGTTGAATTGTGATGAGTGTTAACGTTGAGCCCCCTAGCTGAGTCAGCTAACGTCAGCACTTTTGGTATTTCAACCAGAGCCTGGCCTTGGTTAACTGGCCGGGTACCCCTGCTGTCAGCATGCCCTCTGCTTTACCATAGCGTATTGATGATGACAGGGCAGGTTTCCATCAGTGTGAATCAGTTGTGTCGGGGGTCAATATGTTATATAGGCCTACACCTTCGGTACCCAAAGCTTTGAACCTCATCATGTAGTGTGTGTGAAGGTATGACATGTTGTTGGCTGTTCTCACAGGTTAACACTACGAAGAGTATCACACGAAACCATAAGTCTGTGTGTCTGCATGTCTGTAAACAACACACACACACACACGCACACAAAGGGCTATAACATTTTGTGTTATATGGGGTATGGGCTGGTGTAGGCCTGTTCTCGTAGTTGAACACTACATACATAATAACATGTAACCATAAGTGTGTGTGCCTTGCTTAAAGTAACGCTAAGGCAACGTTGTGGCAACAGTTGCAGATCTGGGACACAGCGGGGCAGGAGCGATTTCGCACCATCACGCAGAGCTACTACCGCAGCACCAACGGCGCCATCATCACCTACGACATCACCAAGAGGGCCTCCTTCCTGTCCGTGCCCAAGTGGATGGAGGACGTGAAGAAATACGGCGGCTCCAACATCGTCCCACTTTTAGTCGGTGAGTGGAGCTGGGCAGGGTTAGCCCTCAAAAATGTCAGTGTGCATCTTAATTCGGTCTTCATGGATTGTCTATACTGCCCTCATTATCTATCTCTGTGACTGGTCCCACAGTGTTGTAATTACTATTAATTTCACTCCATGTTGAGTGCCCTCAGCTTTACTAGTAATTCTGTCAAATCATTTAAGAATAGCTTGGGAGCACTGTCACTTAAGCAAATGGAAGTGTTAACTAGAGAGAATATGTGTTATTAGTGTAAATTAGTCACTCCAGAAGAGTGACACGAAACCCAAAGGTACTTTTCAAACCTTTGGTACACACGTTCTAATCACCTTGATCATGACAGTGCAATGTCAATATTTTGAAAGGATGCCATAAACCCTGTTTGTGTCCTGTCTGGTTTAGGTAACAAATCCGACCTAAGTGACATGCGTGAAGTCCAACTCGCAGAGGCCCAGTCTATGGCTCACCAGTTGGACTTTATCACTGCCATTGAGACGTCAGCCAAGGATTCTACTAACGTGGAAGAGGCCTTCAACAAGATGGCCGCCGAACTCATTCTCAGACACGGGGGCCCCATGTTCAATGAGAACGTGACTGACAGCTTCAAGCTGAACAGCAAAGATGTGACTACAGAAGGCTGGGGCTGCAGCTGTTGATGCCCGAAATTTTTTGTTATCCGACTGGAAAGTTGTTGTTTTTTTTACTTTGCTGTTCTTTTAAGGCACACCATTCGAGTTCCTATAAGGGACATTTGTTTTTCTATTCTCCCAGGGACCAGTCCATAGTTTTCATTTTTTTAATTTAGCAATAAATAGTTTTCACTGTTGAGGCAGATTGGTCACAATGTGCCCTAAGAGGAAAGTCTTTCACCAGGAAATGCACCGGAGAAGGAAAGAAGTTTCTAGATAAAGAGACGTTGCATGTGGACCTTCAACTTACAAGCCCTGACTGATGTGCAGGCATTTTGGCATGGAACGAAAAGGTCTTTTCAGAGGGTTCTTAAGCAAGTTTGAATCACATGTCTGGTAATGGGCTAGCCTAGCTAATGCATTCACATGTCTCTCTTATTCAATGCGGCCCCCACAGCACTGTCAGCCAGGGTTGCTGAAGTGCAGCAACTGCTGTTGCCTGAAGTAATGAAACCTCTTCAAAGGATTTTTGGTTTCTGCCACTGGTACTTTCACATTCTTTTTGTCAAAAGGAAGGCTGATAAAAGATGAATACAACCTTGTAAACGTACTTCATAGACTTATGAGCTTGGTGTCATGTCATAGTGAGAATGCTAGACTGAGAGCATATTTACACAGCTATTGACAACAGTTGAAAGTCGTTGAAAGTCTCTTACAAGCACTGTGGCACAGGTAAACTATTGCACACACTAGTTTATTGACACACTCCAGTAAAATGGGGCAACGTTTTTTGTTTGTTTTTCTTTTTTTTTTACCAGGTATCATTTAGCTTTTTGTAAGGGGGGAAACAAATTGTCTGGTATAGCGTGACCAATAATGGAAATGTGTACTTTTATTACTATTAACTGGATTTTTACATCTCACAACAACAGAAACGAGAAAGACCACAACATCGTGTTTATCACAGTGCCAAAAAAAGTCTGTGATGGTAAGCCTGGCCGTTGCCAGGGGGGACAGTTGAGTCTCTGGTTTATTGGCCTTCTGATTGGTGGCCTTTTAGCTTCTGCTTCTGTGGCCAGGATGTGATGTCACAAAGGCCCCACATGTCGCTCAGCTGGAGGGGAGCAGAGAGCCCTCTGGGCTTTGGTATTTGTGTATCTCTCTTTTTTTCTCCCCCTGAGGATAGAGGGAGAGAGGGCTATGTGTTTGGATCAGCTGGACACCAGACATCTACACAGAAAGCACTACTGTAGTTGCTTTCTGAACCAATGCTGTGAAGCTCCCTTGCTGGGCTGTGTTGTTTTTGGAGTGTGTGAAGGAAAAAGCCTTTTTCATATTTATAACTGACAATGTCAACTGACACTATCCACCACCCCCACATACACACACACACACATACGTGCGCACATGCGCTTACATAGATGGTGGAATGATTTGCCTCATATATAAGGTGTGTAGTTGGGTGTAATCTGTGGATGAGGAGAGAGACGCTCATGTGGTTTGTGTTTTTTTTTCTTTTAAATGGGCAAAGAGCAGCCATATTGTTTATTTAACTAAAAGTGCAATGACGTCTAAGCAGACATGGAGAGATTCTGTGCATCAGAGCCTCTGGACTATTCCCCATCTTCTCCTAATAAGCTGTAATACAGTTTAGTAGCACAACCAGATGTCCAGGGACAGTCCCGTGTTTCAGTAGTGTCCCAACGTGTTTTGAACTGCTAGATGTGTCGCATTTCCAAGGCAATATTTTACAGCATAGTGTGTGTGTGTGTGTGTGTGTGTGCGGGTGCGTGTGAGATTTTTAAGTATGGAACAAAAAAATTGATGGGAGTGAGAACTACAGCGTAGATTGTGAAATAGTGGATTTGGTCATCATAGTTTTGAGAGGCTGAGGATATGGCAGATATGTCAGCAGAGGGGAGTTGTTACAAACCTTCATCACGCTCATCTGAAAGTTGAGACTGCAGGCCAACGATTCGGCTTTGGCTTTCTTCAATGACTTGGTGTCGTTTCTGGCGAGCAGAGGCATTATTGAAGCACTTCTTTTTCAGTGTTAACCTAAAGCCATGTTTAAACTGCAGTGATCCATCTTCAGCCTTGAAAGGATTGCCACACTCAGTACTATGCTCAGCACTCACTGGAAGGTGAAAGCAACTCTGTTTAGGTAACTTTTAGGTCATTATATTTAGTCAATTAGGCCTATGTAGGTAACCAGGATTTCATTTGATATTTTTACAAATTAGTTATTTGAAAAGCACATATTCAGGTACTGTAATTTAGTAACGTTTAGACAGAACTTAGTACAATTCTGAATGTTTCCAGTGGTTGATGAAAAGACATTTGTGAATTATTCGTTTTTATAGTGTCCTTCAAAGATTTATAATGACTTTTGGTATAAAGGTGGAACTGAAATGTTTTTAATTGATAATGTCTTATGACTGAAGGACACGTCTCTTGGATGCTACGTACATGCCTGGGATGTGACATTGGTTGAATGTATCTGATGGTCTGTTATAGCGGATTTTAGAGTGCCTTAAAATAAATTTGATATCAATAGAAAAAATGATTAGCAATAGCCATGACATGTTATTATGCATTTTATGATAATACTTTGACAGTTATTGAATTCTGTTTGTAATCCTTTTTGTTTTCTGAGTAATTTGATGCTCTGAATGGTCTGTTCATATTGAATAAATAATATAAATATAAATACTTGCCATGTTTTGAAACTTGGTGTGTCCTAGGATACTGCCCTCCCTGTCATGATAACTGAAATGACACTAAACATGTTTGGAATGCTGAAATTCCTCAATTCTGGAATTTGTACATTCTGAAACAAGAATATATAACTGGACCTGAGTACGAACCTATGGGGAGTTGACTGAAGGATGATGGATTGCATCATAATTGGATGTTTTGACATTTTATGTGAGAAAATGACACGGACACACTGACCAATAACAGACTGATGACAAACGCACATCTGAATGATACACTCTTTTATTAATAATATCTGATTAAACTTTTGGAAATGTTTTTTAAGAATAAATCTAAAGTTGTTAATAAAAATAAATACCTTCTACATGCATCTTTGTTTCAATGGTAGCACTTTCTTTTCTTATGCCTTATCTATTCGAAAAGAAGGAAAATATCGTTCAAGAAAAAATAATTTGTAATCTTACAAATATGTTGTTTAAAAAATATATATATATATAAATAAGCTATTGTAATGTGGGGGAATAAAATATCTAAACATGTATGCGATATAAAATAATCGAACATGTATTTCTTAAAAAAAAAAAATCTGAAGTAAATATTTTACCTGCTTATCCCATAGGTAAGGCACCCGAAAGAAAGTGAGACCATTAACAGTTCGTCCCACTGTCCCCCTTTGATCATATGGGCAGTAACACTGTTGACCTATAACTCTAATGTATTTTGTGCAATTTAGAATAGGAGACAATGGCAAGAGTAACACAAATAGTGCCTGATTACAGACGCTTAAGCGATTTCCACCCATCCCCCGACAAACACTTGCATTTTGCACATTGCAGTTCTCTTCATCACGCTTGCACCTAAATATGCTTACTTGTGTTTCTTTCCCTGAATGTTTACCATCCAGCTGTTTGTAGTTTAACTGTTGTTTGAGGGCCTGTGGCTAGGACCTGATTGACAGATTTTACAACAACAAACAACACCATCTTGCAAGCAACAAACAAGACTGGCTAGTTCCTCTCGGGCCCAAGGTACTATTTTTACACAACCAAATGACCCTGAGCAACATGGGATATCTCTTTAGAATGAAAGGAGAAAAAATACGTTCCTCCAGTTTTTAATGCATGGGAAAAATGATGGTGGGTGAACATGCTTTTAAGCCATCTACTCAGTACTCTAAACTTCATTTGAAAAGGACCCTGATCTCCAGCTGTAACGGGTGGCTTTCACAGAGCTTTGGATATTAACCTTTGTACAGTTCTCCTTTTAGAGTCGGACTCAAGGATTCACGTTTCTTTTCCACACGCACCGAAGATGGGTGGAAAGTTCATGAGCAGAAAAATAAAAAAGCAAGAATAACTCATGATAGTAACTCATTATGGGAACTCAATATAAACACAAACATATTATGAGGGTACAGTACACAAAGCTAAAACAATATCTTTTTTTTTTTTTTTTTAAATGTGTGTCTCATAGTTTCTTGGCCAGTGCAGTCAAAGCTATTCTCAATCATTCACATATTCTCAACACCTCAACATGTAACATTTAACCATTAACAATTATTTAGACAATAAAGTCATTTTTAACTTAAATCACATCTAGCATGTTTAAATAGGATTTAGGATTCTTCATGACTACACCTGGCAATAAAAAAAAACACTGATGTCTATGATATACTGACTTAAATACAGATATTAGCAAAGCACTATCAAAAGCGCTACTGCTGTCACCACCTGAAAGACAAACGGTATTGAAAATGAACCTACTGGAGTGTCTGACATGTCATGAACTAAGATACTATGGTTAAGATCCATTTAAAGCAGTGCCGATGGCAGCTAAAACACAAAGACAGCACTGCGCCCACTGTGAGCTGCTGTCTCAAGGTATTGGTCAAGTCTGTGCTCCTACACAGCTCGTCAGCCGGAAGAAAAACATGCAAAATTAAACAAAAAGAGAGACAGACGGCAAATCTTTTTTTTTTTTCTGCAGACACAGCATCTTCTAGAGAGGTTTACTCAGGGGCTGAAAGTGATGACATCATTGTTCATGTCCATTTCCTTCCCCTCACAGCTGCTCAGCGGATGGGCACCTCATCCAGGCCAACTCAGAGCCAGATCCAGGCTAACTCAGAACCAGATCCAGGCTAACTTACAGCCAGAGCCAGATCCAGGCTAACTCAGAGCCAGATCCAGGCCAGGCTGAGCTGCTGTAGGGAAGGTCTGTTAACATCAACACCAGATCAGATCCAACCTGCGGAGGGCTTTCAGTGCGGGCACTTCTAAAAGCACGAAAGGGACCCATCCCGCACTGGGAACCTTCTGGAAGGTTTCACTGGCCTGTATAAGAAACCTTTTCAGGCTGAATCAGACCCCTGATGCTGCGTACTTGATGAGTGACCACGGATCTGATGACATTGCTGTTCTGCAAGCAGGACTAGTATGATGATGTCTTTTTCCAACCAAATGCCCAGGCCAGTCTCTCACCCTTACTTTCACCCCCTCACCTTCTTTTTCTAAATATCATCCTACCCTACCCATCCTACTCTAAACGGGCGCCCCCAACCTCTCCTGCTGAAAAATGAGCTCCACAGCGGCATCCACATCTTGCACAATGTGGTCCGGCTCCACGAGTGCCGGGTCGAAGCGGAAGTCGCGGTGGCCGTGGAACACTGTCTCTTTGATGGAGTGGCTGGAGTCGGGCGGGACCTCTGTGTGAGGGTTGTAGACACCCGTGCACACCAGGATAGACTTGCAGGAGGTGGCTGAGGGCGATGCCAGCTCACTCTCCCAGCGACAGTCCACCTCCTGCGATGCAGTGGCGGCAGCAGTGGCGGCAGCAGTGGAGGAGGGGTTTCCTCTGAGCCCCGCACCCACCCCAACCCCCGCCACAGCTTTGGCCACAGTTTTGGTGCTGGTGCGACTGGCCCGGTCCTCGAGGTAGCGGTTGTAGAGGTTAGCACCGTAGATGTCAGTCATGAGGTTGTCCCTGGTGGCACAGAGAAGGAGGACAAAAAGGAAACAGGAGCAGTTCATTTGGGCAGGAAGCAGATTCAGCTATCTCTGCACTAATTAAAGTAACGGAAGGAGGAAGTATTGTCTCTGAGGGTGGATGTTTATTTTCGGTTTAGCAGGAAGCATTTGTGCCACCTCCATTACAACCACTTCTGAACAGAACCAAAATGTGCCTATGTATGTCCATACTGTGGTGGATTATACAGTGAAAAGAAAATGCTAAATGACCAATTCTTCACAAAGTTTACAGACTGCAGCTTTGTTTTTAAAATGATCTGCAAACATCTCACACTTTTAGTTTTTTGAATGAAATCTGATTTCTCATAGAAAGTGAAAATATTTTTGATTGGGATAATCTCCACCACATTTCTAACAAATCCTCCACATTTTCCAAAACAAAAGCTCCTGGTGGTGGTAGTCCTGCTCTGCGGTCTATTTTGCCACTGTGAAACCGTGCGCTTACCCGATGGCATACAGGGACCTAATGGGGGCCCTCCAGCCTCGCTCTGCGGCCTGCTCCCGGATCAGGTACTCTGCAAAGTGGTAGGTGAGCTCACTGGGCTTCCCCATCAGGGCCTCGTACTTCAGCTCCTTCCCCGTCACCTTCTTGTAGATGTTCTCCAAACACACCAGGAAGGTGCCATGACCAAAGCTGGGCAACAGACAGAGGGTGGTTTAATGACCAAAGCTGGGCAACAGACGGGGTCATTTAATGACATGTGGAAAGGAAACTTGGTAATTCCAGGGGCTCAGCCTGCAACATGTGTGTAGATGTTTACCATATGCATAGGCCAACAAAGCTAAAATGGCAACTAAAAGGCAAAACTGCTTTATGTTTCCAAAGTCACCAAATCTGCATTTCTCCTTGTAACTGCACCAGAGTGACTGCAATTATGGTTTCTATTCAACATCTTCAACTCATCCTCCAGCTCCTGTGCTGAGTTATTACCGTGGAGACGGTGCCTCGGCCATCCACATGAGGTCCATGTTGCAGGCCAGTAGAGGGAGGTGATTGGGAGGTGAGTTCACATAGGTGCTGCCCAGGTTGCCATTGGTCAGGAGCACGTCTACTATCAGCTGCAAGTTCGTCTCCCATCGGATGGGCTCACCAAACAGGATAACAGCTACGGGACGGGGGAAGAGAGGACCCAGCCGAGGGATGTATGGTCAGACAGAGAGTAGGGGACAGCAAGAGAAAGGCTGTTTGGTCAATGTCAACTAAACACCACTGAAACATAGGCCACGTCCTAAATCACAGGTACTGTGAAGTATGCCAGTGTGCTGTCAATACCTGCAAATCCATCTGTCTAAATTGTATTCCCAGTCTAAACAGGGATTGGCCCATCAATAACTTATTGAAAAAACAACTTGACAGAAATGCCCTCCTTGGACTGAGGGCAAGTAATAAATCATTCAGTGGGCACCATTTACCAACAAGAATACAAACAGAGTCAAACAGGTCAGCTATGGTCATGCCACTTTCCCTAGATTAAGCTCACATAAGATGTCAAATAATAAAAAATTCAAGCATTGATATCTTTACTGAAAAAGACAGTAGCAACAATCTCCCACTTTTTGAGGTTTTATAAGCAACAAGTATTGGCATCATCGACAGATTAATGTTCTTGGTATATGGTCATGTGAAGGACAGATAAACACACCTGATGTGCAAACCAGTCACCCATGCTATGCACTATGCAGTTATGGGGTCCAGATTGGATCACCACGTGAAAATGTAAAACAAAGCTTTCACAGCACTACATCGCCAAAAACAAAACTTACATTAAAAAAAACATAACCGTTTTTTCAATTCAAACTGAGTTGTTGTTTTTGTAAGGTTTTCTGCATGCCTTTACAGTAGTTGGATTCTGATCACTCCCTTCCTTCAATGTGTTTCAGTAGACTATTCTATTTCATGTGGTTATGTAATAATACTGCAGTAGCTTAAATAGCTCTGTGACTGAGCACTGAGTTGTTCTCAGTCTTTTACTGGCTAATGCACAATGCCTACACCATTAGCATGGCAAGTGTCTGCAGTAAAAGAAAATTCTATTGCTATGGAGCTAGGTCAAACATACAACCCTGTAAGTAAATGCAAAACTGGATCAATAAACACGACAATATTTAACAAACATGTTTGTTAAATCGTTAACATGTTTACATACAGCGGTGGTCAATGCATGGTGAGGTAAATAGAGTACATTAGGGAAGTCGATCTCACTCTATTACCATATGATGAACTTAGAGGTGGGATAATGGCTGGAGAGAGAACGCTTACCTTCAACTTTAGGGAGGTTTACCAGGAGAGAAGACTGCAGAAGAAGAAGAGCACACAAGAGAAACAGCATTATTAAATAGAATCCCTGTGAGTACATGAAGATGATCCTCAACACAGGTTATGTTACAATTCAACAGATCCTGTTCCTGCAATCCTACTTCACTTTCTGTAATATTTGGTCAAAAATGTCCTAACATTTAGATAGCTGTAGACAAGGTACATTGTAGTACATTATCTAAGGTAAAACTCTGGTATAGGACATCATTATCTATGTGTGTGGGGGTGGGGTTAAGGCCTCCTAAAGTCCAATATGGACACTGACCGACCTGTCAATCACGTGGCCAGGCCAATACAGTACTGCACATCACATACAAGAGGCAGGACTCTTTCTTAACTTCATGATCAACTTGAGAAAACAACTGGAATGTCTAGTCTATCCAAGAATGTGTGTATAATTAATTATTCATGGTGCAACATGGTATAGGGTCACAGAAAATCTGAAATACTGGGCTTTGAAAAGGTAACTACAGCTTGGTTTATTCAGGCTTGTCAAGTTCACCAAGTATCTCACAGGTACATTGTGTGCAAGTGAGTATCAGAGAGGGAGAGAGACAAAGAGAGAGAGAAAGAGAGACTGTTGTGTGCCTATCTGTAAGTCTGTGTGAGAGGGTGTGTGTAGGTGTGGGTGTGTAGCTAGGGGGTGTCAGAGACCAGAACGGAGTGTCTCCAGAACAACTGTCCATTTAACCAAATAAAGGCCCTTGGCTGCAAAGTCACCATAACCTTGTTCAGCCTGTTTGTAAGACCTGGGTGATCTGTTACCACCCCCAAAGTTCCAGGAACAGCCTTAGTCATTGTGGAAATCAGGATATCATGCTGTGTTTTTCTTGGCCTGCTCTGGTGTTACTGGTGTTACTGTTTTCATCATGAATAATCAAGACGGACCTGCCCCGAGCGGCAAAAAAGCACCCCAAGTTTATATTCACCAATACAGGAAATGACATCAAATAAACAGTGGCACACTAAAAACATAAGTACAAAGAGCCATTGCAATAACAATATCACTGTAATACTAACGTGATCCTAACAGCTATTAACACAGACTTAGAATTTGGTGTAAAGGTACAAATTAAGTTACCAGGAAGACAAGGACATCTGGCCACACTTCATATCAAATGTCCTTAATACTATGTACTTAAAACTTCCTGTACTAAACTGAAAAATTACAATTTACTTTGTGTGATTGTACGTGATGCTCTTGGGGTTATGGTTAGAGTAAGGTTTACTAACATGTAATGACTTATAATTATATGAGAATTACATAGTAATATTTCTTATTTACATACGTTTACTGTAATAAGGACAGTCTATGTGACGGGTGGCCAGACGTCTCAGTACAGAAGAGGTTGTTGAACTGACCGGTAGCCGGGGGCGTCGGTTGTGATCCACCATGTCCAGCAGGGGAAATGTCTCCCGCAGCATATCGATGCTGACCACCTTATTGAACCCCAGGCTACAAACACTGATGTAAGGATCCACACTCAACATTTGAACTTTCCCATACACATGCTGGGAATGAGTAAAAGTCACAGTCTTGCTGTTGAGCAGTGTTTACACTTGATGTGACCCACAGTTGATACTTTTTTTTGTGTGGATGAAACCGTAGTTTGCTTTCCCAGTTCCCAGCAGAGAAATGATTTGCCGTTTTAAATGGTAAAATGGTTAAAAGGTCTTAAAGCAGAAAATCAACATTTTAGAAAAGGGGTAACTGATGTTAATTATAGGAAACAGAAATGACGGTAGAGATAATATCACTAATGAGAAAGTCTTCAGTTACTAACCGGATATCAAAGATCAGATACATTTACATAACATAAGAAGAAGGGCATCTGTTTCAGCATAGCTCCTGTGTGGGCCATTAAACAGGCACTAGCACCTTTCATTTATTTGATTTTGTTTCAACTTTGACTCAGCAGTTTTTTTTTTCTCCTCCTTAATGTGTTTCCATTCTTCTGTCGGGGACAATATTTGGGCTCCCTTCCCATCATTCGAAGAAAAGTAATCATGGTCTCACAGTCTTTGATGACGGCAGCATTACTCATAACCTAACCCAGATTCTGGTCTGACTGCATTGCATAACTGTTTATTAGGTTGAGGCCCAGATGAATGCTCCTCCCTGTAATCACAGACCACCTCGGCATTTGGTTTAATCTTTGCGGCACAGACGAATGGCTGTTATAACACAAACCATCGCATCCCCATCTTGCGTGTGAAACAGATGCAGTGCCATGTGGCCGTGTGTGTGTGTGTGTGTGTGTGTGTGTGTGTGTGTGCTGCAGCATCACACCCTCCTTTAACCAAGCAGCACAGAGCACTGAGCCCAGAGCACCCCCAGGCTCACTAAGCTCACCAAAGGGAGAAACAACATTGCTTTCTGATGGAAATATTTGTTTAGATGCCCTACTTGAATTGCATGCTTGGACATGGCCCTTCAGTAGCACCTGTGATTATGCATTCACAGCCTTTACATCCAGAGCGCTGTTTTCACCACTGCCCGCCTTCCAGCCGAAAGACAGCTGTTCAGTTTCAGACAGGAGTGTGTTGGGGAGCACTGCACTTGGGTAGGAAGAGGGAGAAGGATACTTCTTGGCAATGTCTAACACCGGGCCTTGTCCAGAGACTAGGATGCATTTGTCATGGTACTTCGTAAACATTCTCAGAGGACTATGGGACATCATGACTTGGTCTTGGGAGATCTGTGTGGAGGTAACAGAGATTTGCAAAAATGTATCCAATAATATAACACTCTAAAACATCAAGTACAAAATGTAGTGCAAAGTCAGAGCTAGAGGTGACTGGAGAACACACTATACAGTGACAGAGGTGCTAATTAACTGCACATTGACAGAGCAGCTTACATTTCTATTTCATCGCAATAATTAAACAATTTACAACATACATTAGCCAGTATACCAGTATGTCAATCGTCTACATATTGATATTATACTCAAGTTCATATAGGGGCATATTCACACTTTACTGACACAGCAGAACCTGTTCTGCTTTAAGTCCGACTAAAAGCAGGGAAGTGAAACAGTGCGCGAGACACACAAGAAAACAGAGTAGCTTACAGGCACTCCCAAAATATGGGACAACTGGTCGGCCTTCTTCTGGCGAAGGCAGTTTCCAGCGTTGGTGACGAACACCACAGGGACGACAAACTGGCCATTGGAGTCCACCAGTCTTTGAAAGGCCTTCTTTGCTGCGGGGATGGGAGTCTTCCCCCGGACGAGAACTCCATCAATGTCAAACAGCAAGCCAAAGTCTGGCTGGAACTGTTTCGGATTCATTCATTCATTCATGCGCGCACACACACACACACACACACACACACACACACACACACACACACACAGACACACACACACACACAGACACACACACAGACACACACACACACACACACACACACACACTCAATATGATGCAGAACATTAAGCTATCAGGCTATCTTCTTGTGCATTAATCCCTGCACCAACAACATGACTTAAATACTCACAGAATCAATAACATATTAAGCCATATTTGTCTGATTGATATTTGTCTGATTGATTGCACTGCTAAATAATGACCAATGCACAATTAGGCCTACTGGTTGCAAACAGCTCCTCTGACATCTTTTACATAACCACTATTAGGGTTCACAGCTTGAATTTGTGACCTTTAAGACATCGGGATGACGCAGCAGATTCTCCAAATCCACCACCAAACAGAAGGACAATAAAGACAGCCAGTGAGGACTGTCCGAGGAATCTGATTACACAAGCACCAGGGAGGATTCTGCTCAACTGTGGCTACCCTACCCAACCCGACCCACCAAAGCTTGGACATGTATCCCTTGTTTTCCAGCAGTGTTGCGAGTGCACATTTCTTTTTGCATGCATTTGAGGATTATGCCGTTCGGCACTGCCAAAGCCCTGCAAAAAACATCTGTGTGTTCCCCTCTGAGAGCATTTGTGTTAAGTTACATAGAACCATTGGAAGACCTGCCTTGGCAATATAACTTTAACCATCTTCCTTGCTATAAATGGACAGAGGCCCCTCCCCTTCCACCTAGGCTTTTCCATTAAAAACAACATGATTGAAGGGGTGTAGACTCCATTGTGCGAGTAGTCTATTATCCTCACTGAAATGTTTTTTATTTTTATTTCCCCCCCAAAAAAGTATACACAAACTCTCCAAGTCTATCCAAACCACAGATTGCACAGTGTGGAGGGCTGAGAGTCGCATCAAATGGCTCGGAGGTACAGACACCACACGAGCCTGAGGTATGCCGCACTGGCCAAACAGGTCCGATTTCAGGGACAAAGTTAGGCTTGAAGCCTCATCCTCCAGTTCCACCATGAACATTTTCAGACACTAATACTCAACACAAATATGTCAAGTCAAACAGTGACAGACCTAATTCCGATTTAGGTTCAGTGTTCCAAGTGGTGACATTTACTATACAATCGTTCACTGACTAGGCATATTACCAGCACTTATCTTACAAACATGTCAGATATTCCCATACACAGAAGCACTCAGAGAAAGGGATTTCTACCTGATATCTGACCTGTTTCAACCTGTGAATAAAACCTGTCAGACACCTTTTAAATTTGGTAATGAGAAAAAAAACAGCTTCGTTATAGGCCTATGTGTCAATTAACAAATGTTCATGGTATAGGGCCGACCAGCATGATGTTTACGATTCCACGCTCCAATTGAACATCAATTATAGGCCTATTGACGCAAAATTGTGGACGTATGTAAAGAATGAACTGCATGTGCATTGAAGCGTGTGCTTACGAGGCTTTGTGCCTAGGAAGACCCTCACCCCAGAGCTTATCTGACCCCCTAATCCCACAGGGGAACATGTAGCTAGGAGAAGTTGAAATTTACAGCTCTGTTATTGAATAAACACTGAGAACGGGCCGCTGCTGCAACGTTTAAATGAACGTGGGATTTTTCCATCGCCTTGCAGTCTAATAAACAATCTCATTTTGGACGTTTGCTTCAGCACGACTCCATTGCTGAAAGACGTTTAAGAAGACAGATGTAGATGCTAGTTGGTAGATAGTCGTTACATTGTCACTTAATGCAACAAATACACATATAGAAACCTCCAAGGCAGATAATATTTACAGTTATGCTGTGCATGGACATATTGAACGACAGAACGCCAGGCTTCAAGGCGACTTTCTAAAGTGCTGCTTTACCGGTGTTTTCAACAACCCAGCAGTCTCGAATTAGACCAAGACCAAGTATTTCACACTCGGCCTCTAAAAAAATAACATGGTCCCTAGAAAAAGACAACCACAAAGATAAAAAAAGATGCTGCCATCATTACAGTGATCTCATCCCATCGATGCACATCAACGGCAGTGCCATTGGAATGTACATAAACAAGGGCTTAGCTTACCTTGCTGTTTGACGTTGCAGTGCCGCACAAACCGCATCGGGCCAGTGCGGTCCCTCTTTCGCCTTGCCGGCTACATAGGCTGTTCACCGTGCGATAAATCGAGTTTAAGACCTTCATTTCTGTTTTATTTCGCCAGTTTGCAACTCCCCTGACACCGCCTGTTGTTCCTGTCCGGTTTCAGCCTCGTCTAATTCCTCCATATAGCTTTTGTAGCTCTGAGATGTGACGACATGAGGAGGTGGTCCAACGTAGTGGGAGAATAAGGAAAAAACATGACCCTCTCGAGATTATCTCGACCATAAGAAAGAAGCATAGTCGAAGATACAGTTTCAACGCCTTACATCGCACAAGAGCAATCAACCTAATTTCTATTCAGCTTTTTACATGCTATAAGGAAACAAGGCGCCTCAACACCGCCCGCGCAACAAGGAAACAAAGGCCACCACAGCTGTGCAACGGATTCGTGATGTCACATATGAAATGCCGGCTGTCATTTGAAATCCTACGGAGTTACTATAGATTGTGTTTAATTTAAAAATCTAAACTTGTATTGACTATAACTTAATAGCATAATAGTTCATATTAACAGTCAGCATAATTCAAAATAGTCGAACCTGAAAAAGATCTCTTGTATGTCAAATGGGCACTTTTTCTGGGTTTATTTTAAGCTGAGGGTGACCAACATAGGTAAACTATGTTACCTTTGTTTTGACGGGCATCGGAGAGTCTGGGGTTACTGATATGTTTTGATGTGTTCACCATAATCACACTCTCATTCTTTTATAATGTGACTTTTTTTATTAACTGTTCGTCCACCCATTTAGTTACCTTTCTTTAGGAGTCTTGTCTCTGAAAATCCAGTGGGGGAAAAAAAAACCTAATGTAATTAAATTGGTATGAATTTTGTCCACTAACTTAACACAACAGGGGAGAATACACCGGAGGACTTCCATTGCTGAGTTTGAAGCATTTTTATGCATGATGGAAATTCCATTCAAGGTGCTCAGAAGGAACTGTCAAGCACGTGACCAGGCAGTGTGCACGGAAAACCTCACTGATGGATTTGTAAATGCAATGATTTGATTAAGCCCTGATCGTGTGACCCTGGTTTCTCCAAAACGCCTTTTGCTTGAGCGGTCACATGCAGTGAGCAGCCTTGCATTTCAAGATCCTAATTCAATCTGTGTATGTAGTTACTTGTACTTTCTGGGATGGAGGTACTTTGAGCTCTGGCACAGAGAAACTCATTAATAGAGTTTGGATCAGAGAGCACAGAGAAAAAAAAGGCTTCATATCAACCTCCTCAATTATTGCTGGGAAATCTTGAAAATGATCATCACCCATGGTTACATGTTTGTAGAAAATAGTTTACTCAGCAAAAGAAATGTATACAAAACAGATATTTACAGTTATATTCCGTCATAACCACTTCAGAGGGATGGCAACAAAGACGTTTTACACTTAGAACTGCCCTGTTTCACAATCATTCTCCTCTGGCTGTTACATCATTTTGAACATTTTCCCACCCATCTCTTGCACGCACACACACATATGGAGACACACACACACACACACACACACACACACACACACACACACACGAGGAGAGGTCACTACAGCCCAAGCAAGGCTTTAGCCTCCTCACTCTGAGCCATGAGGCTCTCACTGGCATACTTCTGAAGCAGCTCCATCTTTTTCCTCCTCACCAAGGCCTCCTCAATCTGGAGAAGCAAAAAATCATTATAATGCAACTTAAGTACCACAAGCCTGCAATGGTGTTCTCAGAAACACACAGAATTAAGTCTGTCATTCTGATCATTTTGACATTGTGTGCTTTGGAGGCCTTAATTCTTGGATCTCTCCAACTACTTATTCAGGATGTTGAATGGAAAAATGAACCACATCAACACAAGTCAGTGCAATTTGATGAATTAAAATTGCTTGCATTTCTTTCTGAAAGTGCACAAACTGTGTGATGGAATTACACATTTATTATATAAATAAATACAAAATAAAAATTGTACAAATAAAAAGGAAGAGCAGAAGACAATGGCCCTCACCTCCTTCTGTGAGGGCACAGGGACATGAGCGATGAAGGACTGAATGCCTTCCTCTCCCTCCATCTGATCCCTGGTCTCCTCGTCCGAGTGCTTAAAGACAGGAATGGGAGGGGTTGCATAATGACAAGATTACAAAATCACACTGGATTAAAGTATAGACGTCAAGACAATATATAAGACAGACGTTAAAAAAAAAAAATGTTTTAAACAAAAACATTTATCTTGGAACTCATTCAGAGATGTTTCATATTGTAGTGTACATACGTTAACTTTAAAAGCCAACTAATAAACATTTCTCCTGTCTTAATTTACAAAACAAACATACGTTCACACTCAACCAAAAACACCTGACATTTCCCCAAACCTGTTCCGTCATCACTGCCTGCTCAGTTCAGTGCTAACGACGTATGGCCTACGTGTGTTAAATTGCTAAGTTCAGTGCTAACGACGTATGGCCTACGTGTGTTAAATTGCTCAGTTCAGTGCTAACGACGTATGGCCTACGTGTGTTAAATTGCTCAGTTCAGTGCTAACGACGTATGGCCTACGTGTGTTAAATTGCTCAGTTCAGTGCTAATGGCGTATGGCCTACGTGGGCAGCACACATACATCACGTCCCCACTCGTTTGCCATCGCTTGTCCACTGATTTTGAGTCACCCTCACTGACCTGAACCCTGTTGCCCATTTAGGGAAATTACTCCCAGCCTTGGCACTCATTTAGGTACTGCTTACCTCTTCTGCTTGGACAGCATAGATGTGCTCCTCCTCTTCCTCCTCTTCTCCTACTCCTCCTTCACCTCCAGCCAGACGCGCCTCCTTCTCTGCTTTCCATTTTTCAACGGCCTCGGCTATAGCTAAGACACAGTGGACAGACACATATGCTCTTATTCAAAGACAGACATCCATTACTCCTCGACACAAGATGCACACACAATAAAGCACTGCAGATCCTCTTACATCATGATCAGATGACCACTTAATATATACTATGTTAAAACGGCAACAAACACATAACATCAAGACCAGAGAAACCAATACAGACATTTATACTTTTCATTTAAGAAGCTTTTATCAGCAAGGAATAAACTATGTGTAGCCCCTTGGAATTCAACCAAACACTGTGGTGTTAATCTTGCACTACCAGTTCAACAACAATCTAGCCAATATTAAGAATTGGTAGCTGTACTAAACTCTCTCTATATATACTGTATATATATATATGTGTGTGTGTGTGTGTGTGTGTGTTACGGTGTCAATCAATACAGTGACTAGTCCTGAGGACTAAGTAGCCAAAGGCTGGGTGAATGCAGGTACTCAATCAGTGTCATTTGGGTATGGCACAGCAATGTCAGTCACATGATTTCCACTAAACTGCATGACCTCTTACAGCCACAGGGCCAGTGGACGGGAGACCCGGACCAGCTCCTTATGAGCAACCTCAGGCTTCCCATGCTGCTAGCTGTCAGCGGCTCTAATACATTTGTACAAATGGGAAACACATGCCCTGCTAGTAGCATCAAGAGGATAAAGACACCCGCTGTACTGCAGGGCGCACACAAAGACCCCCATTGTCCCCCCTAATGAAGAGTGGACAGTGTGCGTAAATGGGTGTGCGAGTGAGTGTGCGTGTTTAAGACTGGAAGTGAAGTCACGTTTGGAATAGTAAGGAGTCACCACGAGGCTCTCAAATTCAGAGGCACGAGATACTCAGATGCCAGGGGGGGCTTTCGCTTTTTCCCTCCCCTCTCTTCCACTGGTGATAGTGCCACATAATTCAATGATTAATCTCGACCACCCTGATGCTGTATACAATCTCGTTCTCAGAGTTCATTTAAGAAGTGCAGTGTAAAGTGCATATCAGGAAGCGCTTTCTTTTTTTATAAGGTTTAGATGGCCATGCCCAGTTATTCATCTGGTTTTTCCACGAAAAATCGCTCAACACAAAGACACAACACACTGTACACTTCTGACACAAACACACGACACCTTTGTAAACGTTCTATACATGTATAGGTCCTGCTCTCTGCATGACTGTTGAGCTGCCTGAGCCTTCTGATGTGAAACCAAGCTGGGCCTACCCTGTTTCTCATACTCCTGCTCCAAGGGCACCAGCATGCCATCGTCCTCGTCTCTGTAGCCATAGTACTCGGCGTCGATCTCCTTCATCAGCTCGGCACGGGTCTTTCGGGGTGGAGGGGCAGCTGAAAGGGGGTGCACACGTGAGGAGTCATTCGCCAACCGCACCCACTGCCATTGCATTGCCGTACACCTACTCTACCCAATACCCTATGCTAGCATTTATGTACAATATACATTATTGCCTCCACAGAAATGTTTCTCTGTCCCTACATCCCCTACCCCTGTAACAGTAACCCTATTGCCACAGTAATCTGGTCTTGTCTGTATCATGTATTTACCACCAGATGTATGTACACATATGTCCAGTGACCAAATGCTGGCTGTGTATTGCCCCTGTTGCTTCCTTTCCCCTTCTGCCACCCTACCCTTCCCCCCTTCCCCCCGTCCCACCTTCCTGTCTCCACCCGGCCGACCTCAAGCAGATGGGTCCCCCCTTATGTGCCGTGGTTCTGCTTAAGGTTTCTTCCTGCCTAACAGGGAGTTTTTCCTTGCCCCTGTTGCCGTTGTGCATGCACTAAGGGGGTTCAGGCTCTGGGCTCTGTTAAGCGCCGAGAGGCAATTGTGTTGTTATGGCGCTATACAAATAAAATTGAATTGAATTGAATTCGCTAAGACAGGTCCCAATCAATATTAACACACTCAATCGATACGACAGTCAGAGATCTTGCCATTTTCAGATCTAAGCGGACATGCTGACGGCGATACGTTGAGGGATACTGGTGTGTATTTAAGAATTACACTGAGCCTAACTGTCTGACCAAGGTCCATTTCAATCCTCAAGAGCAGGAGGGTTATGATGACATCACCACAACACCATGACTAAGACAAAGGGCATGAAATAACATACTCTTATAACAGGCTGAAATAGTACATTTGGACTGAGCCCAGAGCAGTGTAGAGGGGTTTTCACAGGTGTTGAATAGGTGCTCTACACACCATCTTACACACAGCTTGCTTAATAATATGAGATCTACCAGCTGTGCCTACTCACGCTCTTTCTCAAACAGTTCGCGGACACCGGGCAGGTCTTTGGCAGCGCCAAAATACTTATATCCTCGATTTCCCGGAACCTCTTTGCCCTCATGGTCAAGCATTCTTGGTCCCACTTTCTGCAACAAAAACGTTATTAAGATTGTACAAGTACCGGAAGATTGCACTCCTAAAGTGGCCCTCAATATATCATCAATAAACAAACTGGAACAGCCAGGGGAGAAAAACCTAGCCTCTACAGCATCTGTAATAATCATCTATAGTCTCTACAGCCAGTGGTACCTGCAAAACGCATCTGAAGTTAGACGTCTTTCATTAACACTCACCCCATAGTCAGGGCCTCCAAGTTCTTTGATCCGAACCTCCCAGTGGCCCTTCTCTCTGAGCAGCTTGTTGATTTCGTCGTTGAGGTCTCTGATCTTAAATTCACCCAGACCAGCTGAAGAGTGATAAGAAAGAGTGTTACGTCTGAAATTGCATGTGCCATAAACCTTTGATGTGACATGGCATACAATCACGTCTGGAACTCACCATTCTGAATCTGGGCCACCTTCTTGGAGATTTCACTTATGATCTACAAAGTTGACAGGGAGAGGAGTTACAACATGTTTAGTTAAATCTATGAGTTCATCAATCCAATGCAAAATGTTGAAAGAATAGAGATGATATCTACTCAGGCATTTTTCATCACACCCAAAATTATAATTTGGGACACAGTTAAATAAATCATTGACAAAATGTTTAGTTTTTTAACTTTCAGCTACATTTCACACCTACAAATTCTGAAAATGAAAAGGCGACATTTTATAGCATTACTTCCCAGGACATACACTAATATTACTATCTAATAGTATATGATCTCATGTAGAAGACTTTTTAGACCCAATACTAACACGTGGTTTCACAGGAGTATGACTATCTGTATCAACATGCAATACTGGTATTTAGAACTTTTTTCTGAGCTTCATCAGAATCAGAATCAGGTTTTATTGGGCAAGTAAGTTTGCACAAACAAGGAATTTGTCTATTCATGATCCGCTTTGTCTGATAATACAATAACGATGTGAGAATTCTAGCCGGATCTCGTTTACTTTCAGCATACATACATGATACACTATAGACACCTTATTTCCATAACAAGAAACAGTGCAATGCAACACAGTGTGTAAACGTTTGAGGGGGAAATAGCCCTTCCTGTCTTTGTAATTACAGATGTGTTAGTATGACTGAACTGTCAGAATAGACTTTTAACTATTGACTTCTATCAGAATTCTAAAGTGTTTTACATTTTTAGGCTTAGTTTATATTATAAAGGAAACAATCAAAAGGACACTATGCAATAATTAATTAATTAGTGACCAGTTTGAAAGAAAAACAAATTAATTTGGTATTTGCAGAATTTTTCCAGTGTATCCACCAAGTGCTTTAGCACATTCAAGTGGTCAAAATGTGGCCCTTGTTCACACGACTTTAGAAGATTCCCTCTGACAAAATGGAATCTCTTTTTAGAAATATAAATGTTCTTACCTGTCTCCTCCACTTCTCCGCTTTGGGTAACTCATTACATTCTGACGCAAGAAATGGTCTTCTTTCCTGGAATGTCCCGAAAAAAAGTTTGGATCAACTATTTGAACCTTGTGACCACCAATTCTTCCAAATATTCACAAATATATAGCTGTTGATCCATTTTCAATCTTATATATTCATATTCTTACCCTAACTTTGCCTTCCTCCAGCTGGGCTTGCCTAAAGCGAGCCAAGGCCGTCCTGTGAGACACAATCAGAAAATTAAAATTAGTTACACATTCTCGATCACCTTCTAACTCAGAATTAACGGTTTGAAATTACTTTAAGCAGTTAAAATGACAGATGCACTCACATGGCCTTTTCAGCGTTTCGAGCCTATTCCAAAAAGAAAGAACATTTTTATTCAACCCATTGAAAAAAATCATCATATAGCTAGCATCATGGCAGAACTTTACCTAAAAAAATAATGGTGCAGATCACAATTTAGAGACTGACTCAAACTTTATAGTAAAGGATGAATACTTTCTGTGGTGTTTTTTGAGACAGTCTCATCAAGTCACCTCTGAGACGATGCAATATTGTAACAATAACGTGCACACCTTGGCCAAAACAACTTCTCCCAAGAGAAGAGGGATGGTAAATAGATACAGTTATTTCACAACGCTTGGTAATAAGAATGTGCTGCCCAAATTCTCACAAATACTACCGACATTTAGTCAGATAAATTATACCAGAGACTATAACAGCCTGAGATATCAATTTGACTTCACATGATAGCCAGCGTTAGCTACCTAGTCAGTCAACTTATTGCTAGTTGGCTAGGTTAAACACAGAATCGTAAGTAACGTTAGACATTTTTTTTAGATACATCAGATGAAATCGCTAGGCAATAGTAGTTTGGGGGCGAACTTAACGTATGCATCTTATTATCACAATAGTTAATAACATTTTACATACCATATTTGCAGTTCAAAAAAAGACCTCGCGAAATGTGAAAATATTCGACGTTCCCACACGTTTGGACGCAGATATATGACGAACCTTGATGACAAAACACCGCGACAAGGGTTGCGAATAGTAAATAACAGAATACCGCCACCTAGTGGTTACTCTTTTTTAAATTGCGGTTGTTCACTTTAAAACTGTTTTATCAAGGTTTAACTTAACACAGAGTGGTTTTTAATTGGATACCACTGGCACGACTTCAGATATTGAAAATTATTTGAATTAAAGGTGAATTTAGTTAAATCAACAATTCGTTGTCGTCCAAGCGGTTGCGTGCGCCCTCCGCCGGTTGACCTCTTTTCCGCTTTGGGTTGGGTGGAGACTTCATCATCTGGAAAAATGGCAGGCCAGGAAGACCCTGTTCAGAGAGAGATTCATCAAGACTGGGCAAATCGAGAATATATCGAAGTTATAACAAGCAGTATTAAGAAAATCGCGGATTTTCTTAACTCATTTGGTAAGTAATAATAAACATTGAAGCAAATCAGCTTTACATTCTAAAAGGCGTACCATTAGCCTCAAATGTCCCCAGTAAATTGCTAGCTAGCCAGTTAGCTATCAAGCTAGCTAACATTAACTGTCTAAGTCAAGTTAGCACATTTGGTGTTATTGAGCTCATCGACAACGCTTGTGTTTGCAGAAGAAGATTGTATTGCTAGCGAGAGATTCTTGTGTTGCCGCTGTATGTCGACACATGCCTGAAATGTTAGCCAGAGACGAGACTTCGCTAGCTAGGTAGCTAACTTGCTGACGTCAACTGGGTGGTTTTAATCATTATAAATTCTACCGAAAGAATGCTTATAATACGCTGCGTTTCTTTTTCCGAATTTTCAGATATGTCCTGTCGATCTCGTTTGGCCACACTCAACGAAAAGCTCACTGCTTTGGAAAGAAGGATCGAATACATTGAAGCCAGGGTACGTCACAACTTGTGGCAGTGTTGTGATTTTTCTGTTTGTATTTTCAGCATGTTGACTTGAAATGTTCAATATTTTTCAGGTCACCAAGGGCGAAACATTGACCTAAACCAGGATGACCCGACTACAGTTCTGTTTTGGGAATCCTCCTATTTTCTGTTTTTGAAAGTCTGACAATACCTCACACATCACATCATGTGTTTCCTCCAATTAGAGGCATTCCATTTTCATACTAATGCTAACTGGATGTGTTGTTTAAACTTTTTGTAAAGTAATTCATAAATGGTCAGACAGGCTGTCCTATATGTGCACCTTCACTGTAAATGCCAGCTCACATGGATCCTGTGGTCAATGTTACTGCACAGTTTTGAACTTCAAACTACAACATTGTAATCATGCAATCAAACCACATTTAAATCAGTATATGATTAAAACTAATCTTTTTGAAGTACTATGAACAGATATAGGCATCTCTAGGAACACCGAACCCCTTCCCTTCTGCATTACATGTGCTTTGCAGATAGTAAATTGACTGTCCTGAGAAGATCTCCGATCTTGCACTGTGGTTCATATTTTTTCATATGGATACCTGCCCCACGTGTTTGTTGTTGAGCATGTTGATACGCAGAAGAGTTGCCAAAGTGCGTTGTCCGCTTGTGGTAATTGTCTGACATTTTTACCTTAGTTTTGTGTATGCAACGCAATTTGATTTCACATTTGTATTAAAAATGAAATAAAATGTTTAAAAGGAAGTTGAAAATCATTTCAGCGTGTCAATTTAAGTTCTGTTTGGAGATAATGTACAGTGCAGTCCATTACTTCGCTTATGTTTGACAACTGTACCAGCTGAGCTGACTAGATGTAACTAATTAGTGCCATGCTTACGTTTAGTAGCATTGACAGCGATTCCTCTTTTATCTGTAGGTGTCAATAAAGAATATTTTTCATGTGCCTGTTATGAATGTTGACAAAATTATTATGGACAGTGTTGTGTCATTGCTCAGAAAACATTGGGTCTCATCTCTGTTTGATTCAAAAGGGGAAATTGTGCCTATGAACAGTCAAACTAACGTTCAAAAGTTTAGAATTACTGAGTATTTTCCTTATTTTTGACAAAAAAATGACATTGTTTTAACCTGTAATTGATCAAAATGAAGTAAAGACATTGCAAATGACTTGCAGCTGTAGGGGACTGATATTAAATAGAATATCTACATATAGGCAGAAAAAGGCCCACTTTGTACATCCATCATTTCTGTCTTTCAATGGCACTTCATGTCAGCTATTCCTAAACTATTCTGTTTAAAAGGCTAATTCATCATTAGAAAACGCTTTTGCAAGGATATCTTGGTTGCTGAAAACTGTTGTGCTGTTTAAGGAAGCACTAAAACGGGCCTTCTTTGGACTATTGCGTCTGGAGCATCAGAACTAATATGGTTGGAAAGAAAGCTTCCTTCAGAAACGTTTCAGTCTGTTGTTCTTTTCAAGAAAGTAAGGCAATTCTATGCAAGAAACTGAAGCTATCTGGGAAAGGGTGTGCACCACATCTTTACAGGACATAAACAAGCTTTAACCAGGATAGAAATAGAAGCAGGAGGCCCCAGTGCACAACTGAGCAGGTGAATTAAAACATCAGAAACCATTCAGAATCATATCATTTGAGAAAAATGCTGGGTATGTCCAAGACTGGCAAATTAAAAGAAAATACTAAACTAGACAGAAAGAAACAGAAACTGTGGAAGATGATTGGAAACATGTCATAGACAGGCAAATCTAAGGGAACAAGCTGTAATGCTGAAAAGTCTAGAACTGCTGTAAAGGGAGAATTCTTAAATAAAAGCAAATTGTCATGTAGAAAGCAAATTGTGTTTTTCGAGCAGTAATGATTAATTCTACATCTGTCAAAGTATTGACTATATCTTTTATTCATTTCTTATTTGATGTATGGAAATGCGAGTTCCTGAGACCTATGAAATATGTTCTAAAAGAAGAATCAGTCAGGTTTTGTTAATTATGGTCTTAGGAATTCCCCACCAGATTACCTGAAAACCATAGTGTCAAACAGCACTCAACAGCCTTGTGACCTCCACAGGCTGAGTTCAAGTTTTGTGTGAAGTAAGGATTTTACAGAGGGGAGTTTAGATACGTAGTAGGTCGTAGTAGTAGTTATGTAGTAACTAAACATACATAGTTACATTATATACTTAGTTACGGTACATGTACTGGTTACATTTATTGGAGGTGCTTTGGGATTGAGGGTGTGTGGATGAAATAATTTAATAAGGTGGAAATCGCAAAGTGAAAATAGTGCAATGTCTCAGTAGGTCTACAATTGTGGTATGTAGGACTAGCACACCAACACAAAGACACAAACACACACACACACACTCGCACACATACACACACATACACACACATATTGTACACACACCCTTGGCCACAGATAAAAAAGGCACACAAAAGGAATGCTTACCTTATTAAGCCTTTCCTATATTTCCTATCCTTTCATCACTTGCGGAAGGTGAATTACAGAGCCCCATAGTGAGGATGGATAAACATGGCATTCCTGAACCTCATGTTCCCACAAAAAGGAAACTCCATGACCTCTCAGCAACAGTGGCTGGTGTCTGATACCTTTCATGATTTCTTTTCACTCTTTAAAGCTTGTCAAATGTATTTGAATGGTAACACAACAGATCAAGGCGAATTACAATGCATAGTATTTAATTTGGACCATGTACTGTACAATAGGCATATTCTATATCATATTTGCAATGCACACTATCTCTCATGATGCTACACAGGGGACCAGATGTAACGTCTGTGCTCTGTCTCTGTCTTGTTCCCTTGTATGTATCCCTTGTGTTACGTGTTTCTTCATTTGTGTTTGTTTACCTTTGTCTCCTCGTGTCTGTCTCCTCACGCCCTCCCCTTGTTATTCTGCTTGTTCTGTGTATTAGTTGGTCTCCCTTGTGTGTCATGTGATCTCTGTTCCTTTGTCTAGTCATCGTACTTCCTGGTTTCCAACATGTGCTTTTCACCATGTGCTTTCCTGTGTTTGTTTGGGTATTCCATGTGCCCTTGTTGTTTTCCGTGTCTCCACCCCTCACCTGTTCCCAATAATCACCTGGTTTGTTTGTCTTATTGGTTTCTCCTGTGTCCTGTTAATTCCCCTCGTTTAGTCCACCTGTGTCTCTTTGTCTGCCCTGCCTTGATTGTTTTCACCTGTCCCTTGTTATCTGTTGTGTGTGTATATATAGTCCTTGTGTTCATGTCTCTCGTTGCTGGTTCGTCATAGTTGTTACGTGTTGTCTCGCCGTGTTCTCGCCGTGTTCTCTCAAGATCCTTGTGTTGCCGACCCTGGACTGTTTTTGACTTCTCTTTTGCCTTGCCCTATTGGATTTGTTTGCCTGCTTGTTTGACTGCCTTCCCGTGTACCGAACCCTGGATAGTAAAACGTTGATTCTTCATCCTACTCCTGTTGTGTCTGAGTCGTGCATTTGAGTTCAACACCCCACCTCCAATTCGTAACAGTACGAACCAGCCAGAAAGATGAACTCAGACTCAATGCTTGCTGCAAGGCTAAAACAACAATCCACCTCCATCTGCTCAAGTTATGAGGGGAATGGAGGAATGAGAGGAGGGCCCAGAATCTCTTCAGCCTCCTGTCGGCGGAATTCCAGCAGCACCTGTCTCGTTGGGATTCTCTCATTGCACGCCCCTTCTCTCCAGCTTCACTTACCACTACTGCTCTGGCGTCAGCACCGTCAGCAGTTTCGTGTATCCTCGACCCTGCCTTCACAATCGCCTCGGCTACCCTCGAAGCAGCCTATGCCGCTGTCACCCTCGAGGCAACCTCTACCGCTGCCACCCTGAAGGCAGTCTCTGCCGCCCACGAAGCAGCCTCTGCGGCTGCCACCCTCGACGCAGTCTAGGCGGCCCTGGATACTGCCTCTGCAGCTCTAGAAGCCGCTTCTGTCGCCCCCGAAGCAGCCGCTGGCGCTGCTGCCCTCGATGCAGCCGCTGCCGTCCTTGATGCCGTCTCGGTCGCCATTGTAGCCTCCATAGCTACCGCCTCTGAAGCATCCCCTGACGCTGCCACCTCCGAAGCAGCCGCTGATGCCCCTGGCGTAGCCACCACTGCTATCGCTCCTGAAGCAGCCTCTGACGCTACATCCCCTGAAGCAGCCTTCGACGCTGCCGCCCCGGAGGCCATCCCTGATGTCCTCGACGTAGCCTCCGTAGCTACCGCCCCTGAAGCAACCCCTGACGAAGTCGCTGATGGTGACGCCACTGAGGTCTACGCCACAGCAGACCCAGCCGTTGCTTGCCCGGACCTCGCAGCCACCGCTGCCGACCCAGACCACGCAGCCATCGTTATCAACACAGACCGACGCCACCCCTGCAGACCCAGCCGACGCCACCCCTGCAGACCCAGCCGACGCCACCCCTGCAGACCCAGCCGACGCCACCCCTGCAGACCCAGCCGACGCCACCCCTGCAGACCCAGCCGAGGTGTCCCGGTCCAAGGCACCCCTGTCCCAGGCGCCCGTGCCCCTGTCTCCAGTGTCTCAGGTCCCCCTGTCCCAGGCACCTGTGCCCCTGTCCCAGGTGTCCCTGTCCGAGGCTCTCCTGCCCCTGTCCCGAGCCCCCCAGGCACCCCTGTCCCAAGCGTCCCGGGTGTTCCTGTCCTGGTCGAGGAGGCGTGTCGTGACCTCCTCGCCCCCAACAAGGCTCCCAGTCGCCTGCCTCATTCTGGGCGTCCACCCGGCCTGCCTCCAAAGACTCTGCCCCTGTTCGGCCGCCCACCGGGTCGACCACCAGAGACTCTGCCCCTGTTTGGCCACCCGACAGGCCAGCCACCAGACATTCTGCCCATGCTTGGCCGTCCACCCAGCCAGCCACCAGACATTCTGCCCATGCACACTTCAACACCCCACCTCCAATTCGTAACACCAGAATTATTTCAGTTTGTGAAAAGTCACATACGCACACGCACACGCACACGCACACGCACAGTGATGGAGGGCTCATAACAGATGGGCTAGGAAACACAACATCAGTGTCAGATGCTGGAGCCAATGGAAAAAAGGGGACTCTCTGTGTGTGTGTGTGTGTGTGTTAAAAAAAATTCTAGCACAGTGTTAGCTGGTCCAATATACACACAGTGTATATTTGTGCGTGTATCTGTTGATGTGTGTATCTGTTCCACTACCATATTAGTGGCATGTTTTATGTTAGATCTGTGTGTGTGTGATCCAATTAGGAGAAATAGGTGTGTTTTACAACCCTCCCTCCCCATTAAATGCTCTGTCTCTCTCACTCACTCACTCACTCACTCACTCATCGTTAGGAAGTAAAAGCCTCATTAATAAATAAAGGTGCACATTGGCCACGTACAGGCTCTCATATGAAGCCGTCCTACCCAGGCGTGTGCAAGGATGCTACTCAAAAGGTCATGTTTTCTGGCTTTGCTGAGATTGATTGAAACCCTTTCTGCTGTGGCATGTGTCTGCACACACGTTTGTCTGACGCACGACTGCTGCCACATTTACACAAATATCCATCACACACACGGTGCACTCATCTTGCATGGGTGCACATTCTCTATGAAGGCAATAACACTGAAGAATTACAAGGCTTTCATTTCAAGGTTGAATCTGCTATGTGTAGTCTAATGATGTCAGGTACCATTTTGGTATTATATGATCTGTTTAGATTATTTTAGATGATTTCCTTATTTGAATGTGTACTGTGCCTATCTGACTGATGTTTTGTAAAGGCTACTTAAGTAGCATCGGACCATCTGAGGTGGGTCTGGCACTAATTTGGCACATTACTGGTGTATCACACACACACACACACACATACACATGCACACACACACACACACACACACAGAAGATATGCAGACGACAGCTGCTATGTGGTTACAGAACCGTTGCTGAGAAGAATTGTGCCTTGTCTGAGCCTTTGGATGAAAGCATTTTTGGTTGAGATTAGTTCGGCTCTATTCTGGTCTCGGAGGTGTGACTATAACATTCGTGATGAGTGTTTGGGACAAAATAATGCCAAAGGTGTGTCCTGCCCTCCTGATAGAGACTCATCTTCCCCTTGAAAGAGAGCTTTACTGCTGCTTGTGTCTTTTCAACATAGCAAGAACTGATTTTTTGGAAAAGGCATTTTTCAGAAGGTAATTGTTATTCTATTGTTTTCTATGATAGGACTCAATTGAATGGGCATGCATGCAGTGTGTGTGTCTGTGTGTGTGTGTGTGTGGTTAATAAGAGTTTTGGCAAAGCTGCAGTATATCCTTAAAGGCATCTCACTGTCCAGTTGGAGTTTGTCAGGACTTTTTGATTTCGTAATGTCTAACTGTATAGAAGTCCAATTCAGCCATCACAGCTGGGCGAGAGGCATGAACAGGAGAGTTGTTCGGACCCTCTCCACATAAATGGACACTCTGTTGGAGGTCAACAAGCCTGCCTATTGTTGACACTGATCTCTCTGAAGTTAGACAACAAAGGAGCAAGTTCACAATGCCGTGATGCCCTCATTCTTCTTTGTGTCGGCTATCTGTGGATTTCATATTGAAGCATCCAGTATGCGGGTACCTTTCTGCATAGATACCTTTATTATGTGCCTTGGGAGAAGGGTTTGACGTTAGTCACGGTAACAAATTAGACTAATGTAGTTACTTCATTACAGAGCAGAAATAGCCAAGGTGGTGTGGAATGCACTGTTGTCTTGGCACCCAGGCCAAGTCATGAGCGCTCGAAACCAAGTCAAATTTGAACAAACGTTAAAACTTTCACTTCAGCTAATGTCATGAGCCCTTTCTTTGTTCCTCTTATCCACAGACGTGCCTCAGTCCTAACCTGTCTAAGTGTGAATCAGGGAGGTTGTTTTAGCCCATTTGCCGGCTCTAGCTGTCTTTCCCCAACCAGTGAAAATGACATGGAATCAGTGCTGGAGGGAGGAGTTCAGCAAGAGGAAGTTGACCTTTCACCCCTACGCACCTGAGCTGCTGCTACACCCGCAGGTAAGGCGAAACATCATGTTTATTTTATAAATTAGTAGAGTGCCTCCTCTCACACTCATACTGTATGAACAGAACTGTAGCATTTTTTAATGGTATATTTTGTTAAAGCAAGGTGTTGTTCGTAGTGTTTAATAGTGGTTAAATGGTGTTGGTGCTGTGGTAATGGTCTCCTTCTTGACATAGTTCCTTCCCTCAACAGCACTGATTCTCCTGATCTGTTTAACATACTGGTTCTCTTCAGTGGGACGTAGCGCCCTGGCTGTGGCTGCTGTACAGGTTCCTGATGCTGTGGTACACGCTGGGCTGGTGCATGTACTCCGGCCTGCTCTTCTCCACCCCCAAGTGGCTCATCTACATCAGCCACCTCACCTACTGCCTGCTCGGGGGCTACTACCTGTTGGCCTTCTCCAACCTCACAGGAGTCATGGTGCTGGTCAGACAGCACTGCAGGGAAAAGTGCAGAGCTGTTACTGAAGGTCCTATGTCTTATATTCATTCATTCATTCATGCAGGCATTCATTAGTTCATTAATTTACTCCATTATCCTTTCAGTTCCTGTTTCCTTTTTTAAACTTGCTCATTCATTCCGGGGTTCATTCCTAAATCCAGCTAACTATCCATCCATTTATCAATTCATTCATCCACCCATCCATCCATCCATCCATTCATCCCTCCATTCATTCATTCACCCACCCATTCATTCATTCATTCATCCATCCATTAATTCATTCATCAATGCATTCATTCATTCACCCACCCATTCATGCATTCATCCATTCATTCATTCACCACAGGTTCGCTGGGCCCGTTCCCTCTCCCTTCCCTCCTCACCAAGTCGCTGAGTCTGCAGTGGTTCCTCCTCACGTTCGTGGGCACCTACTCCCTCACCGTGTCCTTCCTCTACTGGCTGGCAGTTTATCCCGTCGAGGAACACAAGCTGTCCGCCTTCAACATCAACATGCACGTGGGTAACTCCTTGCAGTCTCTGCTGGACCTCTTCCTGTCCGCCACGCCTGTCCACTTCTTCCACTACATCTACCTGCTGCTGGCGGGCTGCGTCTACGCCGCCTTCGCCGTGCTCTACTGGCTGGGCGGCTTCACCAACCTCGCCGGCGAGCCCTTCATCTACAAGGTGCTGGACTTTGGGGCGTGCCCCCTCACTGCCTCGCTCTCCATCCTGGGCTTCACGCTCATCTGTCTGCCCCTGTTTCACTTCCTGCTGTGGAACGCCTACCTGCTGAGGCGCTTCCTGGCGGCGGAGTTGCGCGGCGGAGCTTGGGATCTGCGTCGGGGCGTGTGGTGGTGGAGAGTCAGTGGGAAGAAGGAGCCCGTCCCCATGTCTCTGACGGACACCTCCACCTCCACAACCACCTCCCTGTTCTCCTCCAGCAGAGTCGAGCCAGAAGAAGGGGTCGCCCAGCCCCTCCTAGTGCCTGCCGGGTCCAGCAGGGTGGCTGTGTCCGTGTATATCTGAGCCCCCAACCCCCCCTCCCAATCAAACTGCTGCTGATGTCCACATGATGTGACATAGTGGTCTTATTCACATACAGTAGATACAGCAGGGACGGGTTTAACTGCTACAATGGAGCAGGACCCAAGATTGGATACATTTGGTTTATTCTGATCAGATACATTTAGTTGGGTTGACCGGATGCAGTTATTTGGGTATTTGGGTTTGGTGGGATCATCAGATGAGCACCTGATTGGTTAAAATGAAATCCTGGAGCCGCAGTGGCCCTTGGAGTATAATCTAGTTTTATCTAATAATCTCTGTTCTAGTGTACGTACCCTGCCAGTATGCAAAATTCCCTTTTCAAACAGTAGACACAGTAGTCAACCTAATGCATTTGAATCAATCACACTTATATATATGTACATGTATACTGTAAACCCAGACAGTTCTACTAACTCATTAACATTATGTATTCAGTACTTAAAACCTGGTATTTAGTTGACCCAACTTAAAATGTATAAGTTTTCTGAGCAAGTGCAGACGTTTTAATTGTATAAGAATGTATTTGTTGAGTTACCATTGCCTGATAACTCCAAAAAATGTAGTATCTGACGTCATCAACGTCGTTGAGAACACCATTGCAAAGCTCTTGCGATGAGAGACGGACACAGCAGACTTAAGGTAGAGGAGTCGTTTAGTAATCCAGAGGTTGGAAGGTTGCTAGTTCGATTCCCCACAACTCCTTACCAAGTGTATAAGTGTGAACACCTAAACAGCTCATGATCTATGAATGCAAAATTCCTTGTCAATCGCTTTGGATAAAAGCGTCTGCTAAATCACAGATGTAAATGTAAATGCAGTGGAAGGCGGTCGACCAATGACAGTTCTCTCTACAGTAAGAGCTTGCGCAAGAACTTGGAACGTAAGGAATATACCCTTTCAAAAACTTGTAAAGGCGTAATAACTAGTTTGAGAAAGACCCAGAGAAACACATATATCTGACGAGGCTAAATCCTTTACGATTTTTGAATAATATGAGTTCAGAGAACTCAAAAATTATGAAAATGATAACACAAAAAATCTGATGCATAATTTGCCGATGCATAATTTTTGAGTTAAGTTTACTTAAAAAAAAATATATATATGTACTCAATTTTTCTTTACATACCATACTCTGAACATATATGTAAGGGATAATGTATTGTCCGGAGGTCATTCTACAAAAATAATTCCCGACGGGGCGAACAACACCCCGACGCGCAGCGGAGGGTGTTGTTTTGTACCGAAGGGAATTATTTTTGTAGAATGACCGACGGACAATACATTATCCCGCTTATTATACGGGTACTTGCCAAAAACGATAGAAGACATTCCTCCAACATATCTCTTTTTAATGATTTAGGTGCCGTTTCATGTGTCCCGTTTAGAAATAAATAGTTCTTCAAGCAAATAGAACTTTGAAGTTTCAGGTGTTGCATAGCAACCCATTACTTGCTGACTTCAAATTACTCTCTACTGTTGCGTTAAAATGACTGGACTTCTGGCGGAATGATATGAAAGATGTGAATTAGAAGTACAAAACCCGTTGCCAATGACAGCGGTGATTATCTTTCGCAGAGGTCTGTTAGCAGGAATTAATGTATGGGTATGACGTAGGGATGGCCCATTCAAATCAACGGTACTTTTTGGAACATTCTGAAGAGCCGTATAATAAATATATATATATATATATATATATATGTGCGTGTGTCAACGACTTATGATGAGTGAATTTCTCACACTCCAGCAGCCAAAGTGGTGCACAAACATGTCAGTGTGTCTTTCTTACTGTTAACTTCTAATTTTCCTCCTCTGTCTCTCCCTGGGTGTGGTCTTTTTGTTGAATAGGAGATGGTTTAGGTGGTTTCAGAAACAGTTACGCAATGTGGATGTTTACCCCATGCAGTACCGATGATTATGATGATTTATGATGCTTTTCTTCTCTTCGGTGTAATTGTGTGTTCAGGAAACTGCTGTAGATCCCTGAGATGACAGTAAACAAAGTCATATTGAGTTTTAGTGTGTGTGGCGTTTGGTTGTATTACTCGGTAAAAACTACACCATTGTTTTTATGTAGATCCTATGTTGGTTTGTGATGAATGCATTTCACTCTGAAGCAACCCATGCACTTGTATTAGTGGTGTTTGATGGGTATCTTGCTGAGAAATGAAGGGGTTTCTTTCATGTGTGTGTGTGTGTGTGTGTGTGTGTGTGGTGTGTGTGTGTGTGTGTTTTAAAGGGGGGGGGGGGGGGGGGGGGTTATTGGGGCTTTGCCAAAAAGTTTAAATACTGCTGCTTAAGTATTAAATTCCCCACTAGGGGACAGTATTTGCATTGTATGCATTAAACAAAAATAATAAGTTGAAGAGGGAGGGGGAGACTTTCACTTATTTTTACAATATGCCATTGCAAAACAAAACCAAATAAATTAGGTTGCTTTTCATCTGTCTTAGTCGAAATATGATTGAATGTTTTATGCAAAAAATGTGCCCCACTCCAACACTGAGTGATTGGTGAGGATCATTTCATCAGGAATAGCTATGAAACATTGGTAATTAAATCGGATGTAGGCAACAAGAGCTCTCCCTTCCCCTTAGACATGTCACATGAAGTCAGTGTGACAGGCTGCCTTGTGAATCCCCTTCTTCTCACCGTGTGCAAACCTGTCTCATGCTTAGCAGCCAGTATGCAAGGGCACATCAGCTGTACAATGAACACTGGACAGCCCAACCGGCAAGGTGTTTTCACAGCAAGACCTGTCAGTTCTCAAGACGTATGAAGGACTTGATAAGAACATGGAGGTTGCATACATTTTGAAATCTTTTCTGACCAACACTGGTTGCTCATCTTGTTGCTGGTAGCTAACTGCTCAGTTCCCACAATGTATGAAGGACATGGTATAAATGCCACAATCTGGTTTGTTTACTGTTATGCGTAGCCGTGTGTAGACACATTACGTGAAAACACACAGCCGGTCAGAATGCAATGGAGTTTCCATGCTGCAGTAGCTGCCCAACCAACATCAGACAAGATGACAGAAAACAGCATGACTGCATAAACTAGTGCATCAGTGTGTAGCTAGAGATTACACACCACACTAAACACAACAAAAACACCAACCCATTCAAAACTGCACACTATATAATCCAATCTCACCATGAGAAAGAAGGTAAATGAACACTCAGCCATTTGTCCCTCACCTCCCCTCCCCTTCCCACCTCCCTCTCTCTGCCCACCACCTCCCTGGCCTGGATCAGGCTTCCTGTAGTAACAGTAGAGGCAGGAACCTGTGCTGGATTAGTGTAAGGCGGTGGAGGTCCGTGCCATCACCGTTATCCCCACACTGTCGCGGCTTTACCGAGACACGCCAGTGCAAACACTCTCTACTCTGGGCACATTCGGCTTATAAATTAAATGTATTTATTTACTACAGAGAGAGAGAGAGAGAGAGAGAGAGAGAGAGAAAGAGGGAGAGAGATAAAAATGAATGCTGACACAAATCCTCCCTAGTATGTGTTTTGTGTTTGTGTGTGCAGACCAGTCATCACGTCAGGTTAGCTATCGCGTGACCAGCTTGGCAGGGTGCCTAAGCTCTCTCTGGTCTCTTTTTATTTGTCTCTGATTGACAGAGTGACAGCTCACCCAGATTAACACCAACACATCTTCATGAGGCTTTGATCTCTCTGTCTCTCTCTGTCTCTCTCACTCTCTCTCTCGTTCTTTCTATCTCTGTAGATTAATTATTCCTTGCTTGAAGAGGATGATGGCAAATGCCTTCACAGCAGTTAACAGTGTGTGTGGTTTGATGGGGGGTAAGTTGTTGAGTTTAGCACAATTCTCAGTGAACTGTTACATAACCTCCACAGTGTCCCATGAAAGGGGCTTTATGGTGGTCGCATGAACACTGTTTTTCATTACCGCTGTACATTAATTAGAATGGTAACGTGGCCAATGATGCATTCAAACACGAGGGACCTGTCATGAATGGCTTGGTCACTCATGACCACGCTGTTATGGCTGAACATCATACATCTTTACAGTTGTGAAGGCCTACGCATGTGCTTTTGAGGCTTGTATTTTCACTGTAGATACTGAAAGCAGAAAATGTAAATTAAGATAGTAAAAAACACATGGCACCAAAAAACATTCTTCTACGCTGCAGAAACAGTGCAATCTATTTTCCTGAATCACAGAGATATATTGAAAAAACTCTTCCCCTAAATCAGAGATATTGTCTTGTCACTGACACTGTTTTCTTCTGACTCCTTTTGTTAGTAATTCAAGTCTTTTTATGAGTTCATTCTGCACTTGTGGAACATTGTTGTCTGGCTCTCTCTCTGTCTCTCTCTGTCTCTCTCTGTCTCTCTCTCTCTCTCTGTTTCTGTCTCTCTCTCTCCAGCACCCACAGCAACTAGAAAGTGCTGTTTCCTTTCCTGGTCCTTTTGATGACTGAAGTGAATTGTGGCGCTCTGTGTTTAATCTGCTGTTTCCGGCATCTTAACGCTCCTAAACTGATTGAGGCCATTGCCCTCTGGACCTGCCTTCAGGGGCAGTGGTGGGAACTAGGATAAACCACAAATATGGCAACAGATGAATATTCATGTCTCTAAAGCTGATTGGAGAGGAAGCGTCTGTCTCCGTTTATAAATAAATTACATGGCTAAAAATGCCACCCACTTTTTAGGAGAACTTCTAGGACTGCTGAAAAGCTTGTTCAGTCTTTGACAGAGAACCCTTTTCAAGTATGAAGAGTCTGTTCATATGGGGAAGGTTTGTTGGTGGATGGTTTTAGAAGGCACTACCCGGATAGCATGTGACAGGAGACGGTCTGGCACACATCCAGCAAGACAGGGCCAGACCAGGGCCAGGACAGGGCCAGATCGGAGCCTGATCAGAGCCAGACATCTTTCACTGTGAGCTATTATGTGGGTGGTGCAGAAATGGTTATTTCAAAAACCCTGTGCCAAAGATAACCTCTAAATGACTCAGTGGAAGCATTTAAAACAGTGTTGAGGTATTTGGAACTGTCTTGGAGTGAAATACTCTGCCAGATCCAAAATCTAAGAATCAGTTTAAAAATCCCTTTCATTATGGCGAATAAAATCCAATAACCTGTCATAGTCTTTGGATTATAAAAAAATTGAAAATAATGTGCCGTTTTTATTTTAACAGTACCCTGCAAAACTAAGGCTGCTATTATGTCTGTCTAAAGCAGTGTGAAATAATGTCCAAACCCGTATCCTAACGCCACAGCGGTACATCTGACGTTTGACTAAGCTGGCCCAGGACGTGCTGAACCCTTTGGATGAAGATGGCGTATCCCTGTGCACGTCCAGATCCTGACTGTCCCCTGCTGACCTCTCATGGCTTGTCCTGGTCTGACTCCTCTGGTCTCTCTCATCCACTCCCCCTCTTTCTCTTTCTCTCTATCTCTCCCTCTTCCTCTCTTCCCCCACCTTCTCTTCCTCTGCCTCTCTCTCTTGCGCTCTCCCTCCCTCCCTTTTTCTCACACTCTTTTTCCAGTAGCTGAAGCACATGGCTGGGTTGAGCTGAGGTTTTGTGGTGCAGGGCAGTCAGCCACAGTTGGTCAGTGGAACATCTCCTGACTGAGCATTAGACGTTTCCAAAGCTCCATTTTCTGTGTGTCTGTGCTACAAGCAGAGCAAAGGGTTATTTTGAGTGTAGTGCTCACCTTCACGCCAAAGGTGAATAGTAGGATGCTGTTCACTTTCTGAGCAACAGTCATTACCGGCAATCGTAAAATAGTATTTGTTGGTTTGTGACAGGCTTCTCTAAGCATTTCCACTGTGCCGCTCTTCACGTGGTAATATTTGTCTTGAAATTTTAGTCGAATTGATAGTAATGTGACTGTAAAAACCTTTGTGGGAGACTGCTTGTAGTTTCTGTTCCAACCGGCCGGACTGTATTAAGTCTATAAACAATGAAAACAAATATAGGCAGAGGTCTCACATAGTATATTATTGATGTAAGGCAATAATGTCTTTCCAAGAGGGTTTCCATTCCAAATACGTAAAAAAGACACACTGAACCCATGAGAGATGAAGAAAAATCAAAATAGAAATGAATTCATTGTAGATTCATGTTCCTCTTTGGCAAGTCCCCTAGAAAAACTAATTTGATTCGTTTGACCCCTGTTCAGCTGCTTTAGTTCAGCAGCATGTCTTTAACACAGCCAGTAGGAAATACCCATTTGAAGCTATGATCTGATGAATGAAAAGACATGAAAAGTAAAAAAAACACTGTAAGGCATTTTCTTTTCTTTTCTTTTATTAACACCATACCAACACTCATAAGAATAGAATGGAGATTCTTGGAGGCCCTGAAAGGACTATCAACTGGTGCTACTGTCGGTGGCGTGTTTCTGAGCCCTTTACAAACAAAACCAATGGCTGAAAGCTCGAGACATTTGGAGAAAATCATACAGAGAAATAAAACATTCTTGCCATGCATCTAACTGTCCTCTAAGCATGACAGCTGCAAGTGATTCCCTGGTGCTCATGGAAATGTTACATGTTAGTGGAAGTTCGTATGTAGAAAGAATTACTCCAGTAAAGGCTACCTCCAGGAATGGAACCAGATCTGTTGATGCCAGTACATGTGACGGGCCATTTTCTTTTTCAGATCTATGAGTGGGCAGGGAACGGACAACAGCGTAACATGAGGAGTAGGATGAGCCAAACCATTGCCTAACAGTTATTGGCAGTAATTTGGGTCATGGCTTTCTTTCATTTTTTTGGCAGATCAATGCAATGTGGGTCAAGGGGTGCAACAAGGCCTAAGACTTTTTGACAGTAGTTAGGATGCATAGCCTGCATTAGCATGCATAACCTTGTTAAATATCACAGTATAATTCATCTAATTTAGTTTCAAAGAGCCACGTGTCACAGGAATGCTTAGTCCAGGATGTTGTTGTTAATACACTGTGACTTTGTTACAATGGACTGATTTGATATTGTGGGGAAAAACAACAAAGTAAAAAGTTTCTGATTGTTATACATCACATTGTGAGATTCTCACTTGATTTTATCCAAGACGAGGTGAGTGATAACATTTCTCATGCCTCTCGTTCCATCACTTATGCTGTGTCTCAGCCAGTGTGCGTATGAGGGCATGGGCTAATTCTGGGATGGATTTCAGGCCTGAATTATGCATGTACTGCATTATATGTTATCATATTGTAAAGAATAAACTCTGTCTGATGCACAACTCAAAAAATGCGCCTTTATTTGTGTTAGCAAAAGCAGACCAGCTGAATAGTAGACACTGGGTAAGTAATAAACACTGATGTATTTCTGATTCTACATATTATTACATGGTACTAACCCTAAACTGACCTGCCATTTACACACACACTTAGTGCACTGTACTTATTCAGGAGTACTTGAGGCCTGTTCATGTAAAGCATAGCAAAACATTCATTTAACATTGTAGCGATGGATAACATGGTTGGAGACCAAATATTAGGTTGGTTGCACACAATATTCAGTCAATAACCGTTTGTTGGAAAAGTTTGACTGCCAACTTTATATACTTCCGTTTAGAGCTAGAGTAAGAATTTTGGTACACAATGAGTGTGTGACAGTGTGTAAGGCATATATAGATTCTTTGCTGTTAAACACTTTGAGCTGCATTGGTTTGTATGAAAGGTGCTATTCAAATAAAGTTTGATTTATTATGTATTATATACCCTAACTTTAATGGAGATGAAAAACAAGACAAGCAGCAGCTAACAAGCAGAAGTATTCATTCTGCATCATTAACATGAAGGATTGGCTAAAAAAAGTCCAGGACTTGCAGAGGTGCAATTAATGAGCAGTTATGTAACATATCATTTGAAAAACTGTATTTTTGGAATTATCACGCTTTGCCACAGGCCAGAGTAGTCTGTCAGGATGCAGGAGAAGCAAGAAGCGTCTGCCTCCTGAGTCCCACAAAGCCTCATTGTTCAGGTAGATATCCCTGTGCTTACTGCACATTTTTTCCCACGCGCTTCTACAGGGGTGGCCATGGCTCTGTAAGCCCAGTAATATTGTAAGATCTTTTTCATAACTCTTTTTTTTTGCACTGTGTGTTGGAGTAAGCTACGGGGATGACAATAAGAGCAGGTTTTGGGGAGAGGAGAGTGAGGTGGGGTGGGGAGGGGAGGGAAGGGGTAGAGCATCTCAGAAGCTCTGCCTGCTGTGAATTAGCCAGCTATCAGTCCCACTGCTGTGGGGGACTTTGCTCGATCGTGTGGTTTCCCAGCATTCCTTGCCTTGCCCCCGTCAGTTGTTGTTGGCAGAGGTAGGATGAAATGAGACGGTCTGTAAAGCAAGCAAAAAAAAAAAAAAAAAAACCTCCTCTCATCTAAACCCTGTTGCACGCACAGACGTTTCTCTGTAGGAGAGCGTAGAAATCACACTCAGAGACCCGTTCACCGGGTTCATGTAGCCCGGAGATCTGAGGTCTTGGAATAGACCATTGTTTGGGTTTGGCTCACCAACATAAAGCAGTTCCTTTCCCCTTTCACCCTATTTTGTACGAATCGCTGGAAGTAAAGGAGGATAGGCAGCAACCAATGTTAACTATTATACTGTATTTCCACTGCAGGTAAACTCAATATTACATTTTAATGAAACGATATGAGAAAAAGATTTAAAAAAAAACATGACCATGTTGACCTTGCAGGGATTTCAAAGCAGTTTAAACCTATTGGATTCATTCAGCGCTGTTCCAGTTCACTATGACAAACAATGCAAAACAAAAACACAAAGAGTGATAGCAGCAACGTATCCGGATGAAAATATTGATGATGCTTAACTTAGAATACAACACAAACAAAAACATTCACAACTTCCTGTCATAGTCTTTTGATTTGACAAAGCCTTTGATGCACTTCGAAGATCTTCTAAATTTCCTTTTTTTATGTTGTGTTGTGTCTTTCATCTCCCTTTCAGTTCTTGTAGTCATTTTGTTCAAATTTCATTCCATCATGCTTTCAACCTCTGGGGGGTTCTGCCCTCCTAGTGTCTAAACACCTGGCTATGTTTTGTTGTTTCTTTCTCTCTCTCTCTCTCCTTTTTCTGGAATTCCTCTTGCAGTGAGGGAACAATGCTCCAGGGTTCTTTGTTCCCCCAATAAAGTGCACCGCGGTAAAGTGTTTGTGCAATGTCTGCGAGTGGTACATATAGGGGCGCTTGGGAGTGTGTTAAAGTGCGAGTATGGGGCGGTGGGGAGGCAGGGAAACAGGCAGGGAGGGCAGGAGACCCTCTGAACTTGTTCTAGAAAGAAGGTTCCTGTGATGCTCAGTGACTTTGGAGGAGAAAGTCAACAAACACAACTCGCTCTGTGTGACAGATGTCTTGTGTTGATAAACGGTTCAAAGGCCGATGTTGATTCTCTTGATTCTGTTTATCTGCGTTACGTAATTTGCAGGAACGCCACAGCCTTTTCCTCAGCTTTGCTCATTTCTAAACATGGGTAAATGAACAACTTTTTTCAGCTTGTATGTTTGTTTGTTTGCTTCAATAGATTATTGATTGTATTGGCAAACGATTCTACATAACCTGATTCTGAACTTTAAAACCATCTGCTGAAAATGGGAAGGTTTATTTCACAAAGACCTTTGTACATGATTTGGAGGGTATGCTTGTGCACTGTGTACAGGCTGAAAGGCCATACTTTACTACTACTACTACTACTGTCAGCAGGCCTAAAAGGTTTCTCTTGTCTCCATGGTCACTCAAATACCAGCAGTATCGCTATCTCCATCCTGCTGATTCTTCCCTTTAAACGTCAAAGTAAATTACCCAAAAACACTAGTGGATCTCAACATTCAACCCTGCCAGTCTTCACATGAACAGTACCTCTCATGGCTCACTAACCCACCATGGTTCCTTTTTAAAGGAACCACAGGGTTCTCTGAGAGTCTCACAATCTGACACCTGGTTAGACGGAATGTGTCCAAGCAGGGTGACTGAGAGCACCACCGGTAGGAGCCATCCTCTGTCCTCCGGCAGCCGGTGGGTTCCTGTCCTCAGCTGTGGCTCTGCCGCAGCTGTGCTGTGGTCCCTCCCTCCCTCCGTCTTGCCCTCCAGCCCTCCTTCTCCCCTCCCTCCCTCCCTCCCTCCATCCCTCCCTTCCTGCATCTCAGTGGCGCTCCATGGGTTGAGGCTCACACGGTTTGCTCACTTTTCAATTACGAATCTGAAACTACAGTCACTTTCCTCATCACACCGGTGCTAATAAAAACATTATTTATGAAGAATAATGAAGTAAGTGCTCTGTTTCCCCACCACTGTGCTATCTGTGATAGACCTACACAGCTATGTGCTGGGATGTGGCCAGTAGTAGCGCATGACACACAGCTTTGGACAAACATGCTGGGCGATGAGGCCGTTGGTTTCCTTGTGTGTTGGGCTAATTCACCCCATAAAACGCTTACCAAGTTGTTAACATAACTTAAACCCATGCTGGAAAGAGGCTGTTAAATCTGGACCACCGTCAGACAAAGCTGTGAAATGTCATCACTTCTTGCTCCTCCAAAAACTGCCACTACTCACAGGTAACAAGCCTAGACTAATGATTTTTATTATTATTTGTTATGCTTTTATTTCCTATCTTTTACTGTTTTTATGCCTTAATGTTCTCATGCTTTTATTTACTATCATTTACTGTTTTTATGATCATGTTCGGACCTATTGCCACTGTGTATTTATGTAAAGCACATATGCACACATGACAGTAATGTGTAGTATATTAGTATATCAGGACTAGAGATCATACTAAGACTAGCATATCAACCAACAGGAACTTTTGCAATAAATTGGTCTTATGATCCTCATAGGCCAATTAGGATATTCTGAGATCATGAACAAAACAAATTTAATACAGCTCTCCTCGATCATTCAAAGTATCCCACTGACATACAATGGACCTCTGCAGAAAAACACATTTTTAAAATATATCTTTTGTCGTTTCATGTGCTGTTGTGCTTCATATGCAACTAGTAATTTGCACTGTTTTTCACACAGTGTGGCCACTGACCATTCTGCATAACCTGCAGTTAGAATGGAACTCAGACCTTTGCTGCTATTTTCAATGACAACACACTCAGAGCAGAGCAGCACAACAATAAACCAGTAAAATGAATGCCACGATAGGAATGTAAGATGACGCACATCAAGAAATTACTTTTGGCGACCTTTTCTTTCCAGCGTGGCATGACAATATTTAGACTTTAACTGTTCTGATCAAAATCAAAACATCTCACAGATGACCTCTCAAAGGATGCTTCCCAATAGAGACAATGGAATAGCGGAACAGCTCAGAGACAGGGCTGTACTGTACATAACAAAGCAATCTTCATCACGATAATCACTTTTTCCAGCAATCTTAATCTTGTCTATTAACAACTAACATACACAAATCACAAAAGAATTAAACAAAAATAAACCCCAAAAGAACCTGAAATATACTGTACCTATGTACTTTTTAATATATGTGAATGACAACATGCAAGTAACCACTCCCATCCCCCACTGTGCAGTGTCAGCATCAGGTTTGGGTGAAGCTGACTGTAATTGAGTTTGATAGGTCATCCTCACAACAGAGTCGCATAAAAAAATCACTTTCAATGGACGTAATTATCTGTGAGGAAATCTCTCTTCCTACCTCCCCCCCTCTGTCTTTCTCTCATTATGCTGAGGTTCGAGGCTGAGAGAGTTATGCGATTCTTACCGAAGGTATGGTAGGCCCCCACGTGCACTGCGCTGTACCCCAACCCTCCCAGGCCAATGGAGTGAGAGTGTGTGTGTGTGTGGAGGCCTACTCTTTGGTGGTAAATTGACCCCCCCATTGGAGAACTGGTCCATGCCAGTTCTGGGTAGGCTCGCATGAGTCGTGTCTGCTTCCCCTGAGCGTGAAGTATTCGGCCCATTCAGGCCGCAGACAATTGCCACTTGTGTGAGAACACTCCTGGTTGCACTCATCTAATTTTGATGATGAGCCACGTCAGATGTCCTTTACATGTAAATCATTGCTGTAACCTTGAACCATGTCCTGTCTGTTATGATGACCACACCATGACATGATGCACTTGAGATAAGAAACATGTTTTCCTTGGGTTTTTTTTTTTTTTAAAGGAATCGAGAGGACACAGACACTCCGAGGCTGGTTATGTCAACAGCACTCTGGTATTGTGGCAGACCACTGGACCGTTCACGGGGAATTATCATAAGCGGGAGCTGATTAGTTGTGCAAATATACAGCGTGCCTTCATCACCGCCTTGGTGGTCTCTAAGTTGGCCATGATCATTACATTCTTGTTCTGCAGGGGATGTTTATTCATGTTGTATACAGCATTCCCTCTGAAAGAAACCTGCTTAGCGCCAACAGTATCTGATACCTGGTCTATCCTTTGATTGAATGAATCATGTATCCAATAGGCATCATTAACCCTGGAGATGCTATTGATGCGACCAATCACATAGCCCCTTTGCGCCTTTAGTTTCCCATGACAACGTGGGTTGCGGCTGGAGGAGACATTCATTCATCATTGCATCATTTACACTGGAGATGCTAAGGATTCATATTTATCACATTTTCTATTGTCAATTTTGTCTCCATCATTTTGTCTCAACATTCTTATCTCTGCTGTTCTCAGAACAAAGTGTCACCCCTTGTCTGAAACATCTACAACATCCTTAGGTTCAAAGCAAGATCTCCTCGACCAGATATCATGTCATGTGTCTCTGTATAGGGTTCTGTTGAGAACCTCCGGGTAGCAGGAGGCTATTACCCACAAGCCAGTGCGCCACATGCCTTACTGGTGCCTACGCTGTGAGGGCGCAGCTGTGAAGACACACTGGTGAACCGAAACAGCTGGAGCCATTTGAAGGAGAAATGCCAGTGGCTTCAAACGCCAGTCTCCCCCTAGGGAACAACATAACATGACCATGTCCACCTTCAACATGAGACTTCAGACTCCTTCTCTGAAACTCCTTCAGCTACATACTGTAAATACAGTACCGTAATCGAAGAAAAAGTCACATTAATAAACCGCATTGTGTCAGGGAAAGGAAATAGACTTCAATCCGTTCCGTGAAGAACACCTTCACGGAGAAGGAGTAGAAAAGGGAAGGAGGACTTGACTGCTTCTCATTAGGGGTGCCTATGATGACCTTTAGAGGCAGAGTCGTGCTGCGCCCCAACCCCCAGATGCCTCCCCCCTCCATATGCAGAGCCTCGCTCCCTGGGCCCCTCATACCCTCTCCCTCAAACCAGCTGCGGCCTGCCTTGCGGCTCGACACAAAAGAAATGTCCACCCCACCCGGCTCGGTTGGCCTTCATCCCCCAGGCTCCCAGCTTGGCCGGTCCCCTTGCTCCCTACCTGCTTCAAAGGAAATTGTATGGCTTACATAAGGCAAATTGCCGCCTCTGTGACTAAAGTTGGTTTAATGCTTGCTGCTCATTGTTGACATTTTTCTGTAAATGAGAAAGCTGCAGAGGTAAAAAAAAAAAAAACAGACAATGATCAGCTTCAGGATACTACAGTGGGGAGAGAGAGGGGAGACTTAGAATAAGAGCTTAAATTAGACTTTCAATATTTGGATTTTTCATTTGGGGGAGTGGGTTATTTTACCAGCCAAAATCAGTTAATAATCTTCGAACTCTGCTTGAGTACAGTCGAGAACATGCAGGTTTATCTCTATGAACTGTGTAAACAAGTGCAGACACTGATACATCTTTTTGTTGCAAGTTCTGGATGTCTGGGAAGCATTAATAGGTTTGGCATAGGTCATGAAGTGAAAGGCAAGAACAGCTTGGCACTTTGTGTCGAGGCTCAATTGCCCTGATGTGATCTGTATGTTAAAAAAGCGTATGGGAACACTTACTCACATAACAGATAAAAATGCACATTTTGTTAGGTTTTCAGCAATTTTACGTGATGTCTTGATGTATGGACTGTTGTTGTGCACGTGTTGTATAACGATTTTCTGACTGGTCTGGAAATTGAATGGAATATAACATAATAACATTACTGTGCCACTGGGTATGGCTGCCAGACAAGGCAAGAGCCAGCCAGCGGACCCAGTAAACGGGAAAGAGGAAGAGGAGAAGGCGAGAGGCGACATTACACCTCCAGTAATGTGACATCACAAGGCTATCTCATGAATATGGCCAAATGACCCAGAAACACTGACGCGGGCAAACACTGACTGAACGGACTGAAAACATGCCTTGGCATGGCATCTTCGCGGCAGCTTCATTCTAAGCGGGTCACGGCATGTGGCAGCTCAGTCCGTCCCAATCAGGAATGTTCAAGTCCCAAATCTGTGCCCATAGCGAACAAAAGATGAATTAAACAGCAAGAACACTCCGTGTTTTCATCAGTTAAGCACTGGTGTGTGACAAAATAGATAAACACATTTAATTATACTGCATGTATCAGCATGGAATATGATGTATTCAGTATTAACAATATATTAACCGTATAATTACTAATTTATAATTACTAATTCAAAGCAATCACTGGCTATATTATTTTTCATAATTTGATTCCAAAAAATGTTTAACCGACTACAACGCCTGAATTTACCCATGAGAAGTAGCCTACCACATGAGCAAACTGACCGAGAGATGTGCGTCTATTGAGTCTTCGTGCGCCATAGTTCTGGATAAACCATGTTAACAATGATTGGAGGTTGCTCTGGTAGGCGGGGTACTCAGACCCTTAACGCAGCCCACTTTAAACCTCTTCCAGTTAAATTGTACTGTGCACCACTCCGAAATTAGCCTATCATTGAGGAAAGGCATTGCACGCGGATCGCATTGTTAATTCATTGGGTCTGTAGGAGAAAAGAGCACGAGACACCGTGAACAAGACAACGCAAGGACGAGACGGGACTCGTGGGGAGCTATTTGGAATCTCCCGGGGGACGGTATTCAGAATTGGTGAGTCTAGAAATCTTCAGTACACTGGTTTACATTGACTAGATGATGGTCGAACGTTTTGACAAAGGCTACTCATGATATGCCGTTTGCAGAAAAAAGAGACGCGTCGTAGGAGTCATTGTCTTTTAGACACATCACGCTACAAGTACAAGTAGGCTACAAGTATATGTACACAATTATATAACAATATATATGTTTACCTCAACGGGTGAGCCATTATGAACATTGTATCGTAATAAATGGACCTCAGTTAAGTTGGAATGGGCTGTTCGCATTACGAAAAATGCGAGAAAATTATGAATGAGCTATTCATCACCCATCGTAAGCTTTTCATCTCGACGCCGGTGTCACTAGATATATAGACTGAAGCTTCAGTAGCTCAAAAATCTATTCGGGTTCTAGACGGGTTTAAAAGCTTGTGAACGGCATTGTCGCTTAGAAACAGCACAAACTTTCGTTAGACACCTGCGGTTTGAGGACGTTGGCTACTGGGACAGATATTGACAAGCGATCCCTGTGTGTTGTCTTCTCATCAATGACTTAACGGCACGGTATAGCCGTCGAGGAGATCACTCTTATCTGTTTCACAGTTTTACATTTAAGCTACAGTTTAAGGTGTCCACTTTGGTACGAAAAAGATGATTTCAGACTCATCAGTATCCATTCACCAAACCATTGTGTTAACACTTATAAGAAAATATTAAGTAGGCCTAATGAAATAAAATGACAATCTATCGGTTCAAGTGCCGCTATGAACGGCTCGTGATGACACTTAGAATTCCCTATGACACTTTATCTGAGACATACTACGAGACGAAAGTGGTTACATATACTTGATAGCCTATGTACACATATTTGTACATATCACTATCCTATGCTGCCGTTCTTGGAAACTGTTCTATTAGCCTAGAGAATGCAAAAACCGGCTCTTCAGAGATCGAGCGAATACCAAATTAAAACACAGGTGTCTGGGCTACCCTCATTACCGTCCATGCATCACACCAGCAGCATCTGCCTTGGTCAAAAGTCCGCTAGCCAGTTTTGGAGCAATGTCTTACGCGCTTTCAAGAACACCTGCGCACCAGCCTAGCAACATTGGCGGGAGTGTGATATAAATTGTCTGCAAATAGGCTACAACAGTCCTCGGGGTGACTATTGCTTTAGCTCTTTAAATACCTTACTTTCCACGTCGGCCGAAGAAGCATTTGCTGTTTGCATTTTGCATTTGATGTCGAAGGTGTTTAAACTTGAGGTCTCTCTCTCACTCTCTCTCTCTCTCTCTCTCTCTCTCACACTCTTTGAGTGTGTGCGCTCGCGTGCATGTGTGCATAGGTGCTTAAACATTTACAATCAGAATCAAGGTCAAAACTCAATACTGGTAACTTGTCTATCTGTAACACTTCCCTCTGGGGAACTTAAGAAATAGGAGTATCCATCTTATACTCCTCAAGGCAACACACACACAGTGACATAGAGAGAGAGAGAGAGAGAGAGAGAGAGAGAGAGAGAGAGAGAGAGAGTGCAGGAGGCTGCCTTTGACCCAGTTTTACCAGAGAGTGTACCAGGGTTTAAGTGTGCAGTTTGATGAAATAAAACTGGTCAGTGCAGAATACAAGTGTTCCAGGTTAGATTTACGCTTTCGTAGTAGTGTTTTGGTAGAAGATTTCATCATGGATACTTTGACATAACATTATTTTATTTCATCTGTCAGAAACTCTTGTGGTTACAGTGTGTGTATATTGTTTTTAAACTCCCTTAGCCACCTGTGTCAACCTAGTAGCAACCTCTTTTCCTGCCAGGCTAACTCAGAAAGAAGGTACTCAGAAAAAGTAAGTCAACCATTGCAAGCTTAGTTTGTTAAATTTACTTTCAAGCTTTTAAAGTGTAAAGTCACCCATTGCTCTGAGCCTAACCCC
>NC_137908.1:25858087-25917222 GCF_963457725.1 Sprattus sprattus | reverse complement strand
TACAGTACATTCAGAAAGGGAAAGGAGAAGAGAGGGATTGAGAGATAGAGGGTGAGGGGAGGTTATGGAGTAAGAGGTATATTAAATGCTGTGATGGAAGGCAAGCCATGCAAGGGAATGTCGGGTGCCTCTGAAAAAGACTTCTTTGCATGAAATAAATAAATAAAACTGAAAAAACGGAATTAAATTGAACTGCTGACTGTGGCTACTAAGGCTGTGACGTGTGGTATCATTTCTACAGTGGCTCCTCCGGACTCCCACTACACAAGGTGTTGACAAAGACTCATCTTGGCACTCCTAAGGTTCATCCCCGTAGCTTAGAGCACGCTTAACACGCTTAGAGCACGCTTAACTGGCAGCCTCAGCTCTCTGATGATGGGATAATGTAGCCAGTTTATTACCTTGTTTACACACTCTCACACACATACAATTCAGCGTTTCCGTTGTCGGTAATTGCCGGTCTTTGTCCGGAAAAAAATTTAAATGTCCAGAAATATTAGAGCTCACCGGTCAAATTGTCTGATTGGAATTTCTTTAAAATCCTGTCTCGCAAAAACAATCTGAATTTGACAACAATCCTAATATTAAGGCCTATAAAGCAAACGTGCACTGCCCTTATTATGTTTTAAAGGAACAGGCTAATCTGCCGTTAGAAAGTTATTAAACAACACGCATATGCAGCATTTTAAATAAAGCGCTAATCGTCGGTTACAAACAAGGGGCGAACTGAGTGAGAAGGATCAAACATGGCCAAGCAGACTAGCCTTAAAAGCTTTTTTCAGAGGCCAAACGCAACTGATGAGGGTAACCCTTCTGACGAGGATGAACCTGTAATACCTGCAGTGTTGCGTCTGAGCGCGTTTCATTTCATTATACCATCAATGCCCGTGCTTGAGCGCGCCGAAGTTGCGTAGGAGCCGAGAGCGGTATTGCAGACAGATAGAGATTTGGAAAATTATAGCTCGCAGCATATTGAAAAAACGAACTGAACAAGTAATTTTTTTAGAGCTGTAAACTTAGGCAAATAAACATGTTGCATTTCTCTAGCGGAACATCTGATACGCATACACACTCACAAACTGTCACACACACTCACACACTCTCAAACACATACACATACACACTCACACACTGTCACACACACTCACACACTCTCACACACATACACACTTTCACACACATACACACTCACACATTCTCGCACTCATACACACTCTCACACACTCTCACAGACATACACACACACACACACACACACACACACTCACACACACACTCTCACAGACATACAAACACACACACACACACACACACATACACATACACACACTCTCACACACATACACTCACACACTCTCACAGACATACTCACACACACAAACAGAGGAGAGTTTAAAATAAAATCTCAATCCCTTTCAGCACAAAAAAATATTAGAATTAAAGTCAAAATAGAAATGTTATTTAACAGTTTTCCAGGCAACACATCCATTTCCCCCAGGTGAGCCATGTAATAGGTGTAGAAGTTTACAGTATTATTCCAAGGCTGTGGGTGGAACCGTGGATGACCTTGTTTTTCATTTCAATGTCAAGTAGAGCCTTGAGCCCCGTAGGCACCATATGGAGCTCAGTGTTGACTCAATATCATTGGTGCGGGTGAACTGACATTCAAGACAGGAATGAAGGAATATGACATTATGGGTCTGTATGCGCTGAACATGAGAAACAGCTTCATCCATCAACCTATTTATTTACATTCATGGACATGGTGTGCTGTCTCTGAGACGAGAGAGAGAGAGAGAGATTTTTATTTTTTTATTTTATAAAAAACTTTTATTTTGTAAACAGTAACGCCAACAGTATTTTACACCTTATTCAAAACAAACGGAAATAAAAATCATCATTAATGAGCACACAGTTTTTTTACAGAAAAATTTGCCATTGGTTTGCAGAAACAAAATCCACTGTACATTATAACACACAATTGAAACCAGGCTCAGTTATTCCAACACAGGAGCAAACAATATTACAAGTCATACAAAACCCTTCCTTACACATACAGATAAACTAAGTAGGCTTAGTTGTTTTATCACGCAACTTTTTCCTCAATTTGCTCAATATTTTCCGGAGACGAAAAACATCGTTATCCTCAAATGTACCCTCCCTCATGAAACAGCCAACATCGTTAACAAACTGCGAGCAATCAGGAAAATACATTTCCACCTCCACTTTCCGCAACCCTTTCGTGTCGCGTAGGAAACTGTTAATGCTCTCTGCAGTATACTTTGTGTCTTCGCTGGAGAGCTGTGCCTCTCCCTGCGAACACTCGGACCAGTTTGAGTCAATGGATTCACAATCGCTATCCAGATTACCACTCGTGTGTGTGTGTCTTTTTTCACTTTAGTCCCGGTAACCTCCACCGGGTCTATTTTTCTCTTCACCGGTACTTTGAAGACTGGGTCTATGTCGATAGCCTCAGCCTGAGCCACCTTCACTGACGGTTGAGGCACTGTCAGTGTCTTTACTGAATGCCCCTTCCCAATCACAGTTTCACCTGATCCAGCCGCAGCTAGCTCTGCCACGGCTGGCTCAATCAGCACCGAATCACCGGCCACGGCTTCGGGGCAAAGCACAATCAGATCCACTACGGACTGAAGACCCCCCTCAAGTCCGCTTCCCTCGGTCCCATCCTCCGAGGGTTCTACCTCAGTGGCTGGGGGAACAACTATGGGGGACTCAGCCACATTGGTTTTGGCTGGAGTGTCCTCTTTTGTGTTGCCCTTTTTACCGGGACAAAAGCGCCCAATGTGTCCTGCTCCACCGCAACTGAAACATTTCAACGCAGTGTCTGACGTTGCATACACCACATAATCGAACCCGTCCACCCTTAATTTGAACACTAGCTCAATCTCCTCCATGCCACTATTTAGGATCATGTATGCTTGCCTTCTAAAAGACACTAGATGTCGAAGAAGGGGCGATTTACATCCCAGATTGATTTTTCGAACAGACGAAACCAGCTTGCCATAGCGTTGCAACTCTTTAACAATAAGCTCATCTTTGATTACTTTCTTGGCGGGGGTACTGAGTGGGAGGACTTGCATGTAGGAATCATTGAGTACTATACCCCTCACAATGACCTCATTAGCGTTCTCAATTGTGTTCAGAAACAGCACCACCGCATTATTCATTTCTGAAGCCGACTTCACGTTACCGTGCCCAATTAAAACACCAACCGCCAAACTAACATTTTCCACACTTGCGGTACATTCAACTTTGATCCCATGCTGGCGGGTTAATTTGTCAAAATCCATGCTTCCCGCGGCTGCCATACTCCCAGCAACAATCCGGTCGCAGACTCCACGGGGAAACAAGAAGAAGAGAGAGAGAGAGAGAGAGAGAGATATGGGGCAGGTAGGGTGTGTCAATGAGTCTTTGCAGGAACTATAGAGTGATGTTCCTGGTTTATGCAGCCCCTGTGGAATAGCTGTATAGGTGCAGTCAAGCCACATTTATATGCACATTTTTACTCAGAAAATGTGCTTTCGATGGAAGGATTTTTTTTTTCTGCTTTGAGCTAGACCGATACCACACTTTGAAAAGCAGTTATCCTGTCGAAAAGTCAAACCTGCTCCAAATGTCTGCTTTACTGTATGAGTGGAGCGACTGTCTAGCACCAAAGCTACACTAAGAACATCCAAAATGCCATTTTGACTGAGTGCACCTTTAATCCACTAATACTGATGAAATGACTGTGAAACCGTGCTCACTGTAGCTCACATTAGTAGTAGTAGTAGTAGTAGTAGTAGTAGCAGCAATCTTTTTGTATAGCTTTCATTTACAAATCAGTAGTAGTAGCAGAAACTGTTGGCACTATAAACATAGTGCCAGGATGAGAGTTGTCACTGTCTGTTAACCAAGGATGTCATTTCCTAATCTCCCTTGCCTGTTTTCCACATATACACGTGTGCAGTGGGGTCATTTTACGGATCCTGGGGAATTTCGAAACCGACCATGACATGCTTTTTTTAAATACATTATATCAGCAGAGCTTGCAAGGCAACATCCTGACTTAAAGCAAACCTTGATTGGAGGTTATGATGTTGGGTAACTGGATGGCCTCTGATTGATTGTTCAAAAAAACAAAAACAGCCCGGTTATCAGCCCAGTGGACCATTGTTTTTGACAAGTCTGTGTTCACAAGACAACATTATATTATTACTTATTATTAGGGCTGTCAGCGTTAACGCGTTAATCTATGAGATTAATGTGACCGCGATTAACGCGTTAAGATATTTTAATGCCGTTAACGCAACTTTGTTTACTTCCGGTGTGCGGAATTAATTTACACGTCAAAGAGGAGTTTTATTTTGACACACGCACACAGTTCCCTGGGTGGTCTGAGTTCGTGCCCCCCTCCTTCTCCCGCTCTAACGTTACTCTTCTCCCTGTCACCTCTTCTTTCCCTGTTTCAAATCTTTTATGGAAGAGGTTTGCTATCTATTTTCAACCCTGACATGCTAGGTCTCGCTAGCATTTATGCTAACATGTTAGCTGGGCTAACTAGCTACCTGTGTGGGGCATGACCGTGTTTCTAGCATTATCTGGAGGGGGGAGGTTGGAAAACTCAGAAGCCAGAGCCGAACAGCTAATTAATTTAGGTGTCGTTGGTGTTTTACAGAAGTCACAACAAAGAACAACCGGCCATTAATGTTTTGTCCGAACCAGAGTCTGAAGCAGTCAATGTCCCAACTGTTCAAAACTAATCACATATTTACGTACGTTTTTTATGAATAGCCTGCCTTTATTGAACTCGGACAGCAACAGATAAATGCACTTGTTCACACAAACAAGCACAAGAGCATGAAATCAAAGTATTCACATTGCAAGAACGGAATGAAATAGCCTACACATTACACACGACCGGCATCTGCCAAGCCTTCACGTTGTATGCTAACGGAGGAGGGACAACAAACGAGAGAATCTTTTTCTTTCTTGCGGCAACGATTGTTATAAAACTACCATCATAGTCCAACCATCAAAGTCTAATCCATGTTGTTGTGGAGAACAGCCTCATTAGAATCTGCATCGACAACGTAGCAGAAATATCTTTACAGTAGATCTCTTCGTTTATCCCTCTCCTGATGACATTTTCTTTTAAACTTCCCATGATGCTTTGCCGATAGCAATCAGTGTTGCCAACTTTTCTGTGAGGAAAGTAGCTGTAAGCTCTCTGAGAAGTCGCCAGAAGTCGCTAGATGACGTAATCAACTAATTTGCATAATATGTAAATAAGCTGCGGATGCGCACAATATGCAATTCTGACGGGGTAACACTAATATGTTTCCCGCGAATACAAAGTTCTAATATGTTGCTGTTATTTCGTCAGACTGCGCTATGTGAGTGGAGAGGAGACCATGACAGCCCTCGCTGTTCTCAGCTCTCGTGAGATCAGTTGTAACATGAACTGCAGAACAGGATATGTGAGATGCTTTTTCAGTGCTTTGTCAACACAAAAATCCACCAAATGACAAAAAAAAAAGTCGCTAGATTTGTCGCTAGTCGCTTTTTGCTAAAAAAGTCGCCAAGGGGGTCTGAAAAGTCGCCAGATATAGAGACAAAGTCGCTAAGTTGGCAACACTGATAGCAATCGCGTTGTCACGAAAGTTTTTTCAACATTGTCTAAGATACACGCTGTCTGGAGTGATTACTAGTTTAAAAATAATAATAATAATAATAATAATAATTTAATCGCGATTAATCTAGATTAATGAATTTCAAAATGTGAGATTAATTAGTTAATTTTTTTAATCTATTGACAGCCCTACTTATTATTATAATCCAATCAAGACAGTGCTTCAGCTGCACAGAAGGGAGGGGTGTAATTTGATTGGCTGTTGACCTCAAATATCAACAACCTTTTGTGAAACCGAATCACAGACTGTACCTTTAAGTTGAGGGTTATTATAAGCTATTATTATTATGAGGACCAACATAAATAGTGTTAGTGGAGCTGGGGTGATTTAACGAAAGAGAAACAGTCATATTGATGAGATGTCACTGTGGATGTCTCTGTTTGTGTGTGAGTGTGTGTGAGTGTGTGTGTGTGTGTGTGTGTGTGTGTGTGTGTGTGTGTGTGTGTGTGTGTGTGTGTGTGTGTGTGTGTGTGTTTAATTTTTTCGTTGCTTGAAGGCAAATCCCTCATCAGTTAATGATCCAGAGTGCCCTTCTGATCAAGGGTCCTGGATAATAAAGGGGAGATTTAATGATGCTTAGGGTTTTTGAAGGCTTCTGGGAATGTGTGTGAGTCTTGTATGCGAGTGTGTATGCGTGTGAGTCTTCATGGGTGCATTGTGGGTATCTGGTATGGACATACATTAAGATGTGAAGGTGTGACTGCGTATGTTCTTGTATGTGTGGGTAGATTTGTACACCTGTATCGAGAGTGATTCATTTCGACGACAGCAGCAAGGGTGGTGGCAGCAGATGTCTCTTTCTCTCTCTCTCTCTGTCTCTCTCTCTGTCTCTCTCTCTCTCTCTCTTTCTCTTTCTCTCTCTTTCTCTCTCTATATATATATATGTATATAATATATCTGTCTGATTGCCTCTGCTATATATATATAAAGCAGAGGCAATCAGACAGAGGCAGGCTCAGACAGTTGACAGCCTGTGTGACCTGGTGGTACGGTCGGGTGGGGATGTGAGGGGTCCAGTGGTAAAGAAGCAGCTCGCTCAGTATGCTCCCCACTCTCGATGACGTGCAAACAGTCGCACAGCCCACGTCAGCACCACCGGAAAAATGCAGCGCTCTCTTTCTCTTTGACTCTCTTCTCTCTCTCTCTCTCTCTCTCTCTCTCTCTCTCTCTCTCTCTCTCTTTCTCTCTCTTTATCTTTGACTCTCTCTCTCTCCTTTCCCTTTTCAATTCTGTCCTTCACTGTTTTTCTTTTCCTTTTTTCCCACATTGAATATGTGTGTGTGTGTGACCGCCCTGAGGATGCAGTGAGCAGACAGTTGTGACAGCTGTGGATGGTCATTGATTTACACCACACACACACACACACACACACACACACACACACACACACACACTAACACACTAACACTAACACACACACACACACACACACACACACACACTAACACACTAACACTAACACACACACACACACACACACACACACACACACACACACACAAACACAAAGACAAGCACAAACACACACACACACACACACACACATACACAAATAGATACACACATGGCCAATGTGACATGTCCCTGTTGCATAAGCGTGTATAGGGCCCCTTGCACACTCCCCTAATCTCATGCCCATGGGGCCCACCCTTCTGTTCTGATAGAGCCAGAGTCCCTGAGGCCCCACCACAGCAGCGGCTGTTCAAGGTGCTTGAGCTTGAGCTGTAGAGCTGCCTGGAAATGGATTGAAGCTGAGAAAAAGAATCTCTCTCTCTCTCTCTTTCTTTCTCTCTCTCTCTTTCTCTCTCTCTCTTGCACGCCCTTTTTCTCCCTTGCTCTCACTTTCGCAAACACACACACATATCTATCTCAGTGTCTCTTCACCTTTGTTTGTTTCTCCGTCGCACATACTCAGTTTTCTCATCTTCCTCTCTCTCTCACTCTCTTTCCCTCTTCCCTCGTCTTTTTCTCATCTCTCTCTCTCTCTCCATGTGTATTTCTGTGTGGCGTGCAATGCCAGTGAAAATAAATGGCCTGCTATAAATAGCTATTTAGAAGGAGCCCAAAAAAACGGGATCTGTATGAAATGTAATGAAACCGTTTGAAATCTTAATCTTAATCTTCTGATAACTGAACAAATCTCAACTGAAAGCTCAAATCACATGCATAAGATATTGTCTGTTCATCTGTTGGTGTAGGTGTTACTGCTGATTTACTATCAGTCTTTAAGTAAAACACTTTTTTTTCTAAAGAACTGTTCCCACAATCAGTATCTGCTTCATCACTGACAAAGTCATTACCACTCTACTACCTCATCAAAACCTCAAGCTGCTGTCATGTGCGCTCCACACAATCAGATTGTCCAAGTTGTGTGAGATAACAGATGCCTTCATTTAGATGTCCACCAGGCATGCGTGCAGAATTAGCACGAAATTCTGCTTGCGTTTTCACACCCAAACTAGCTTAGGGGCATGTCATGTTTTCTCAGTTAACACAATTGTTGTGTGTGCTGTGATTACACACCAGTCCGACATGCCAAGTGCTCCGATCGGAAGGAGACCTGCCAAGGGATGCTCCTGGAGACCAGCCAGCCAATTGCATTCCACCGCACCGCTCTGTTTTCCCACCCTCATATCTCTCAGATGAGTTGACCCAGAGGACAGTCCACAAACACACACACACACACACACACACACACACACCACCATTTCTCCAATGATCCACATTGCCCCTAGTGGCCTGGCATGCATGAGCTCTGTGTGTCTGTGTGTTTGTGAAAGACAGCAAGTTTGTGTGTGTGTATGATTAGTGGGCCTCATCCTGACAGTGACCGGATTTAAGGTTAGCATTTTTTCCCCCAATAAGATGTTGGGGGGGGGGCAGGGGCAATGAATTACCTTTTCAGGCCCTCGAGTGCCCCAGCGAGCCGCAGCCAAAGGGGGGACCCTGGGCATATAATGATGCCCTGGCACAATAGCGCCACTGTTCCAGTAGCCCGTTCCCAGGAAGCTGCACATCATGTGGCATTGTGTGCCATGTTTTGCTGCCCGGCCACGTTGCCCGGCTTTCGCCAGCCCCAGCCGAGAGCCCTGGCCCAGGGCAATAAGGCACGGTGGGCCGAAAGAGACACTGGAGCAAGGCTGGCCGGTGGAAGAGGGGGTGAGGGGTGGGTTGTGGGCTGGTAGGTAGCTTATTCTTCATTCATTTACTCATTCATTCACTTGCGCAGCGCTCTTTTCTATGAATCAGAATGTTATTTGTAACTAGAAGGAAACGTGTTATAAGCATGGGTGCGAGAGGGAGGGAAGAAGAGAGGCATTTACCAGAAGGGTGGTGTGCGATTTGGGCCAAAAACCTACAGTTTGAAGTGTTTGCGAGGAGGCTACGGCAGTTATGCTTAGCTTTGCCTAATTAAAGAGAAGGAAAGAGGGAAAAAAAAGAACCCGAAGAAGGAGGGAGAGGAGAAAAAACATGCTGGCAACAAAGGGGTGCAGAACTGGTTCTAGGCTGGTCATAGCTGGTTCCTCTGTGTGCTTTCATCTCGCTGAATAGGGACTCGCTGGTGTGTTGTGGAGATAAAGCCCCCCTCTCTGCCTCCTCTCTCTCTCTTTCTCTCCCCCTGTTTACTCCGAAATAGCTGATGAGAAATCTGCGCTGGGGCTCTTTTCAGAGTGTGTGGGGGGGGGCTTTAAGGGGTGTGCAGGGTGACGAGGGGGGGACCCACGTCCGACGGGAACCTGGAAACGCATACGGCAGTGAGGCCTTTCAGAGCCCCAGCTAAAACCCCACAGTGGGCTCCAAAGGGGAACTACAGGGTGCCACCGCCACTGAGGGGCCCGAGAGGCCCCCACAAAAGCCACCCCCTGCCCTCATGTGTCATCATGAAGAAGTACACACACACATGCACACTGACACACGTACACACACGCACACACGTACACACGCACACACACACATGCACACACACACACACACACACACACACACACACACACACTCTTGCCCCACTCTCAGAGGAAGTAGCAGATAAATACCAGTCAGTGAGATCTCTTAATAGCAGGTTTTAAAGGGTATGGAGGGCTGCATAAAAAGCCCTTTCTTCTTCTGTTATTTAGCTTTCTGACTCCAGCCTTCAATGGCGCCTCCTTCCCCTGATGCTGCAGTGTGGCTGGTGTGTCTTTAGACAGTTGTCAGCTTTGCCTTCATCTGTCACCCCCCACACACACACCCACACCCCTTTTCACCCCCCCTCACCCGCCCCCCACTCACACGCGCCTATGCGAAACAGAGACACGATTCCCAGAGGCTGTCAGCAACACTCCGTACCCATCTGTCTAAGGCTTTGCTGTCTTCAGTCTCAGTTTTCACGTCTTGAAGAGGAAGTGGCAAGGTGCTCTGCTGGGATCCCCTGTAGTGTTGGAAAGGATGGTGGAAAAATCTGACTTAAAGTGCAATGCACAGTTTGCCAAGAGACACGTGATTGCTATTTTTGACCACAGTAATTAGAGTAGAGGAAGGATCTTGCGCGTACATGCAGACCCATGTCAATGTGAACACACACACACACACGCACATACACGCTTGCATACGCAAAATTGATATTGATATATGTTGTGCATGATCATAGGCACACATATGGTTGTTGTCATCAACACACACACTTGTATAAAAACAAAGATTGCTCAATCTCATTACTCGTGATAATGATTGCTCATTACTCTCTGAACACCCAACCGTGCCTCTCTTACACAGACTGAATCACTCTCTTTACTAATGTCATGAAGTAATGGGCTTGTGTGTGTGTGTGTTTGTGTGTATGTGTGTGTGTGTGTGTGTGTGTGTGTGTGTGTGTGTGTGTGTGTGTGTGTATGTGGGTGGGTGTGGGTGTGGGTGTGTGTGTGCGTGTTTTCAGAAACCTGAGGTGACAAAAGGAGGCCAGTCACCCCTACCCCACACACTCACAGAGGGATCATTAGATGAACCCGTCTGCAGCCATGGAAGCTGATCCATCCGAGATGAACGCCATTCCCAATGGCAAGGGACACGAGGCCGCCGAGGCCACAACCTCTCCTGCACAGTGAGTATACAGTATACATTTAAGGACCAATATCAGGACCTCAAACAAATAAGAACTTCATACATATGAGGCCCCAGTACCAATGGAGACCTATAAAATAATAAATGAGAAAATAAAATGGAGGATGTTTTCTTAGTGGAGTGTCCACAGTAAATTCAAGTAAGTGTGTGTTTATGCTGTCTTTCAGCTAGCGTAAGACCATTCAGTCATGTCATCTTCACAAGGTGAACCTCTGATATGAAGCCCCTGCTGCTAATGCTCACTGCTAGTGGGTTACTCGCCAGCACTAGTAATGTCGCAGAGCACACGCTATGCACCTTGTTGACAATGCAGCACCGACCCGAGCATATAACTTTATGTGTAGGTGTCTGACGTTGCGTGTGCGGAAGTGTGTGTGTGTGTGTATATATCACAGAGAAAGAGAGAGAGAGCAAGGGGGAGAGTGTGCTTCTGTGTTTGTACGAGTATGTATGTGTCCTTGTGTATGTGGGCATGCATGCGCTTGTGTTCCAGTGTGTGCGACTGTGATGCACACCCTGTGCTATGAGAACTGCCCTGGTTAATTCCCCACCCCCCCCCACCCCCCAACCGTGACCTTTCCACCTGCATGTAAATGCTTGATACTCAGAAGTATGTGAGCTATATTTCTTCATTCCTCTCAAAGTGGGACATAGTAGTCCAAAGCCTCTTTGGCCCCACTATGCTAAGGTTTCTGTTGTTTATTTCACCTCTTGCACTGCCGCTGGACCCTCTCTCTGCGTCGCCTTTCAGAGAAACTGTATCCAGCGCTACCAATAATTCAACGTAAGTTGCTTTAATAATTAAGGCAGGATTTAATTTACGGTAAATGACTCAGACCAAATCTGTGTCAGATGCAAGCCTCTGTGGTCCAGGGTGTGTGTGTATTACACCAGCTCAATTATCTAATGTCCTTGTGCTTTGTGTCCAGTTCTGCTACCTCTTGTTATCCATTGTCGTGTACAGTGAATAGTCTGATTCAATGTCAGCAATTTTTGTTCTCACACAAGGTCCCTAAATGGGGCGAGCAGTGCCCTTCTCTCACCCTTGTAGTCTCTAAGGAATGGGTTGTACTGTGTTTTTGTCCCTTGCGCCCCCACTGGATGCTGGATGCCCCTCTATGCGTCATCTTGCAGGGAAACTGCTCCTAGTGCTGCACAAACTGCCACGTAAGTCACACTGGTGAGGGAAGGACTAGAGGAATATGAACTACTGATGACTTAAAGAACAGTTATACTTGATTATTCATTTCATTAATATTCAAAACAGACTTCACTAGGAACTCATCAAAAGAGCATTAGAAGGCTCCCATGCTGCTGTTATTTGACAGGAGGGTCAGACAGTGGGAATGGTCTGTTGCCATATAGTCACTGATGACATGTCTCTGTTGCCTTGCTCCTTGTGCTTTCACTGGACGCTGGATCTTTGACATTCTCATGTTTGCAGGGAAAACGTTCCCAATAACACAGAAAACACAACGTAAGTTAGGGTCTGTTTTTAAGGAACATATGTTCCCACAATGATGTGTAATATGTGTATGCGTGTTCGTGTGCATGTGCGTGTGCGTGTGCGTGTGTGTGTCTGTACAAAGGTGTGACACACTTCCCTTAATCTCTGGATCTGTAATTCTTCTTGCTCTGTACTCCAGTAAGATCCAAATAAAAGTATTGAAATGTGTGTGTTTGTGTACTGATCTGTGTCTTGGTGTATGTGTGTGTCTGTGTTGATGCATGTGTGTCTCTGTGTGTTGGTGTATGTGGGTCTCTGTGTGTTGGTGTATGTGTGTGTCTGTGTTGGTGTATGTGGGTCTCTGTGTGTTGGTGTATGTGTGTCTGTGTGTGATGGTGTATGTGTGTGTCTGTGTTGGTGTATGTGGGTCTCTGTGTGTTGGTGTATGTGGGTCTCTGTGTGTTGGTGTATGTGTGTCTGTGTGTGTTGTTGTATGTGAGACTGTGTGTGTTGTTGTATGTGAGACTGTGTGTTGGTGTATGTGTGTCTGTGTGTGATGGTGTATGTGTGTGTCTGTGTTGGTGTATGTGGGTCTCTGTGTGTTGGTGTATGTGTGTGTCTGTGTTGGTGTATGTGGGTCTCTGTGTGTTGGTGTATGTGTGTCTGTGTGTGTTGTTGTATGTGAGACTGTGTGTTGGTGTATGTGTGTCTGTGTGTGATGGTGTATGTGTGTATGTGTGTTGGTGCATGTGAGTCTCTGTGTGTGTGTGTGTGTGTGTGTGTGTGTGTGTGTGTGTGTGTGTGTGTGTGTGTGTCTTCAGTATGTTACAGTAGCCTTTAACAATTCCTATGCCATAGGCAGAATGTCTCGAAACATCTGTCAGTTGTGCACCACTGCCTATAACACATGCTGATGTCCCCTTGTCTTCTCTGTTTTGATATCATGTCTTGACCCTAATGCTGTCACTTGATGCTGGATGATTTTACAGGGACACTGTCCCCAATAGCACAGAAAATACTACGTGAGTTACACTACTCAGTAGAAGAGTCTATTATATTTGCATGCCTTTCTAAAATGTATTTTTAAATAAAATGCCTACCTTACTCCACTCCCATTGTGACTTTATATTCTTTATAACTGTTTGTGCACTCGCTGGATTTGGGTCGGCCTTGCAGGGAAAATGTCCCTAATAATACTCCGACTGCCACGTAAGTAAGACTCGTTACTCGCACACGAGGTCATTTCCAAGTCAGGAGCATTTTGGTTTTCATGACAATGAGCCCATCGTGACAAGGTCATTTTCATGTACAAAGACGCTCATAACTCAAGTCATTAATGGCCATTCAGGGAGTCTGTGTGCTTTGTTCCGTGTGTGGTGCCTTGTCATGACTGTTGTTCCGTCTTTCTGTCTTTGTGTCTCAGCGCCACCAGAACTGAGGACTCTGAGGCAAATCTGGCTGAGAGCCATGAGTTTCTGTCCCCAGTGGATGACAAGAAAAACCCTCGCTTCACGGATGTAAGTACACACAGCAGCACAAATGAAGATGTAACCAATATATTGTTGTATATGAGGTTATTTCCACGAGTCTGCGTGTCACTTTCCCATTCTAATTCTTTGCTTTTTCTCACTTGCATTCTCTGTTGTGTTTTGTCTTTTCCCTTCCTCAGTTTGAGGGAAAGACCTCCTTTGGAATGTCTGTGTTCAACTTGGGAAATGCCATCATGGGTAGCGGAATACTGGGATTGGCATACGCCATGGCCAACACCGGCATCGTCTTGTTTTTGTGAGTCACAGTCCAAGCATGTTTGGCACATATTTGTTTTGATATTAAGTGGGAATTAATAAGCTTGTGGGCAAACAGGTTTGGAACACTATCATCAACAACATTGAGAAACAGAGGTTCATGCATCCTAAACTGACATTAATATTCACCTACTCATAACTTGTCTTCAAACAGACACGTATTCCTCATGAGTCAATTCCCCTGAGCACACTGAGTCCTTGAAAGCAACACATTTTATTATATATTTTTAGTAATTACTTTTAAGCAACCACAGGAATGAGTCCTGTGTGACGTTTGCTGTTCCCTTAATTAAGAAAACAAGATGTTTACTTCTGACACGTAAATAAAAGTGAGTCATCGTTGGGCATGGCTAGCAGCGCATGAGGCGATGAGGTAGCACGCTTCGGCTTTAGATGAGGACAAATCAGTCTGTAGCCCTCGAGAGAGAGGCAAAGCCTAATGAGACCTTAGTCAAGGGGTCTCATTAAAATGCTAATACAACTACTGCTGCCATATGGGTGCTATTACAGTGATGGATGTGTGTGGAGTTAGCTGCTCTTTACTGAGTTGTATGTCTTTGTGTGTCTAATGGAAGATCGTGCCTGGATGTGTTTGCATAGAGGGGTAAGTAGCATGTGTCCTGCTCGCCTGTGTTTCAGCGTCATCTGTAGCCACAGCAGCAAGACCCTGAGATTTGTTGTGGTAGTCCAATTGGTTCAGTGAGGAGGTTACATAAGACATAAGCTCTGGATTAAAAGTTAGATTTGGATTTCTAACCTTGAGGGCAGAGACAGCCTGGCTATGGAGCTGTGATGATGCTCATTATTTAGGTGGCAGGCTGTAGCTTCTCCACTCTCTCACAGCATGAGCGAAGGCGGTCAGAGCGGAGGCAAATATGAACCATGCCACAGGAGAGAGTGTCACCAGTCCTTCCTACTCGTTAGACCTCTGCCACATGAACCCTGCCATCGTGACTTTTTCAATAATCAAACAGGGAAAGCAGAATTTCCATGCCCATAATGGCAAAATATTGGGGCTGGAGAAAGATTCCTAATCGAAAACTATAATGGCCTCTCTATCTACATCTATTTCATGCCAGAGAGGCAACTGATGCATAGTCGTGCTGTCCACTTTCATAAAGTCTACCCCATTAGAGTGATATGCACTGAACAAATCAGAAACCTCCATTTCATTTGTACCAAACATGCTGGTTGGCTAGCTGAGGGTAACCAGGCTTACAGTGCCTTATACTCCCTTTGCATAACTTTCAGCAGTTGGGCCTCCTATTTTTATATTTCCTCAGACAAGTAACTAAAACACATAGGCCTGAACTAAACACAGAACAATGCCTTTTTAATCATACCCTTACATCACTCAGTAGTCTCAGTCTTTGTTGATGGAAAAAACTACATACTGTGTCTTTAAAGGCCCACCATGTCGGTGCAAAGGTAATCATCGGCTGTCATCAAGGTTATGTTGCTCTGTGACATTGTATTGTGTGCTTTAAGCCATTTTAATGCTGCTTTTACTAGAAATTACAGACGAGTCAATGGATTTGTTTGCCAAATGACCTTCACTATTATCACACAAGGGGTGTAAGAAGGAAAGTAGGGTTGGGGATTGTTTTGCTCATGCCAGGGATGTGTTCTGGCAGGCAGTGTTGCTGCAGGAACCCTGGGGATTTGTTCACATTAAGTGATGAGCAGAAATGTTTCTGCCATTTAAACGAGGGGAAATAACTTTGAGCCTGTCACTGTATGCACTTTGCCTTAACAAAGTAGTCACAAAAAATAACACCACCACTATTTTATATGTATATGTACAGTATGTCTGCAGGACAGTAGTCTGAAGAAACCCCTTGTGGATGTTCCATAAGTGGGGGAAAAAATAGAAAAGTTTATTTTATGAAGGTTTGAGCCTTTTAATGTGACTTGGTTTCCAAAGATGTTCAGAGCGGTTGAACCCGTTGGACCCAAAGCAGCGATCTCTCCGTCTGTCAACAGGCTAGCATGACCTATGGGTTATACTAAGTTAAAGATGTGGGGGAAAAGCCACAGGAAAGCTGGTCTCTTCCCAAAACAAAATATAGGCTTCTATATCTGTAGGTCTTTGGAACAGCGTGGAGTTAGCATGGCCTCAGCCACATGTTCACTGGCCAGTGAAAGCCTTAATCAGTTTTATACCAAATTATTTTTATAGCCGTTTAATTAAATGAAAGGCGCCAAAGCTGCCTTGTTGTCCATAGTGGCAGATGGCCCTCACTTGGGCCCTGTGAAGCTTGGGGGAGTTTTGAGTCAGACTGAGCACAGAGGTCATGCATCATGAAGAGTTGTCTGTCCTTCGAGGAACAGAAGAGTGTAGGCGTGACACGGCTCTGTGATGGTTGCGACAGAGATGTCATGAGAGAGAAGGTGACGGGGGAATTATTTGGCAGAGGTTCAACAATGCTACTAGATGATAACGAGACGACTGCTACCGTTGTGTTATGAATCCAGGTAGCTGATCCAATGACACAAACATTACTAGGGCAGTACTTTGTATTTGACCTTTAAGAGAAAGCATCTTCCCAGCTTCCCAACAAGTTCAACTTCCATGTTTGTAAATACATAGCACTTTTTGAATGGATCTCCTTTACCTATTGATGCTTGGGTTGTACTTTACCTCACTTGAGTGTCACTTTGAATAAAAAACCTCTGACAAATAATGAAATGCTAACATAAATGTCAAAAGAAACTGTAGCATTGAACTGTAACGTGGTCATTTAGAGAATGTTTAGCAGTGATTCATTTTGGAGAACAGGAGGCTGTTTTCGTCCTCCTAGGAGTTCTTAACGTTCAAATTAGAAAGTTCGAATTTCCAGCTTAGTGTTAAACATCTATTGAGTAAGATCCAGACACAAGGGTCATGAAGGGTCAAGATGTCTGTCCTTCGAGGGTAGAAGATGTTTGTATGAGTCAGTTTAGTGATGGTTGCAAGGAGAAGATGATGTAATATTGAAGTGACTAAAGGGTTTTACTGTAATATGTGGTCTTACCAGATACTTTACCATCCCGGGTCATGAACAGAAATAAACGTCAAGTTGTATATGTGAGTGCAGCCTAAGGCAGTGCCGTTGCTAGGTCATTACTTTACCAGATGGTTTTCCTCTTTCATGATGATAGAGAGAAAGGGAGAGCAGACAGGGTGAGTGTCCATGTCTCACATCACCGTGACGATAGAGAGAAAGGGACGGGTGACAGGATGAGTGTCCATGTCTCACATCACCGTGACGATAGAGAGAAAAGGAGGTGAGGAAGGATGAGTGTCCATGTCTCACATCACCGTGATGATAGACAGAAAAGGAGGGGAGACAGGATGACTGTCCATGTTTGCCCACATGAATCAGCTGATCTAAACTATATTCCATCCTCCTCCCTTCCTTCCTCCCTCCCCTCCCTCCCCACCAAGTCAGCTGAATCAGCCCGGACCAAACCAAGCAACGCATTTTGCTACCATCAATCTCGAAGGATTGAACAAAAAAAAAAAGACTTGAGAAAAAAAAGGAGATGGAGCAAGAGTTGAAACCGAGGTTAAAGTCGTGTTCACCCATGGAAACCATCCCAGCGTTCCGTTGCTAAGGGAGACAGAGAGAGAGGAAAATACATGAAATAAATACAGCTCTCTTAAAAGGAGTCAAAGGAAATGGAGGCCCTTGTACAAGAGGGGGGAGAAGTTGTGAGATCGAGTGCCCTTGTAGGAGTGAAGATTAGTGTGTTTGTCCAGATGTTGGCAGCTGGAGGCAGGGCTTGTATTTTTGGTAATATCTGTGGCTTCCTCTTGCCTTTCGACCGCGGGCCGTCCGCTCTCAAGTAGTTTTCCTCTTTGTTAAAGCTCTGGCCTCTCCCCTTCCATGCTAAAAACCAGGCCACAAATAGCTCTGCAAGAAAAACCCTCACGTTAATGCACTCATGTGCTTGATGTCTTATTTTCTCCCTTGTTTTCTCATAAGCCAGCATGAGCTCACAAGAGGTGAAGTAGTTCACATTGGAGGAGCATGTATGGGACCTCATAGGGAAGACAGAATAAGAGAGAGAGAGAGAGAGAGAGAGAGAGAGAGAGAGAGAGGGAGAGAGACAAAGAGAGACAGAGGGAGAGAGAGAGGGAGAGTTAAAGAGAGAGAGAGAGAGAGAAAAAAAGAGAAAGAGAGAGGGAGAGAGAGAGACAGAGAGAAAAAGAGGGGGAGACCGAGAGAGAGAGAGCGTTCTAGTCATTTTCTGCAGCTGCACGCTTCTTATCTAAAGTTTGCTTTTGTGTCTCCAGCTGTACCAACTAGAGAAAGAAAAAGATACACTATCCAGTAATGTGTCATTTCAGCTGTTAAGAGGTACTCCCCATTAGAATATCTGCCAAAGTTCGCACAGAACTATTATGCATTTGAACAGATTCATTATTACACATGAGTTAGATTTACTGAATTGTTTAACCGTGTAATTAAACTTAAGTCTCTATACTGGCTCTGTTTATCTTTACAACTTGTCTTCCAACAGCAATGACAGTATACTGATGGTCTGCTTTACACACTTTACATATCTCTGAAGTTGATTTCCGCACATTTAAGTAAAACTGAGTCCAGCTATGACCTCCACTACCTGTCCATATACAATACTTACCTATCGCAGTTGAGTGCATTGTAGAGTTAGTCTGCCCTTTAAATACATGTACCATCTTGTGAGCTGATATTACATACAGTATGCCTTTAAAATATGCATGTTAAGAATGACATAGAATGACCTCAGTAACAGAATATTACCTTCAAATGAAGAAAGAAGGGTTGTTAAGGCTGATTGGGTGATGTCCTGAAGCAACTGAATTTCAGTTGTACCAGGAACAGCAAAAACACAAGGGTGTGGGATCACGTGAGACTGATCACTGATCATGGCTGTTGTTGTTGTTGTTGTTATTGTTTTCTCCCTCTGTAGGTTCCTGCTGACGGCAGTGGCTGGCCTCTCCGCCTATTCCATTCACTTACTGCTCAAGTGCTCAGGCATTGTGGGTAAGTTCGGCACCTGCAGCTGGACCAATGGGATCACGGAAAAAAATCAGTATTGTGTTAATAGAGCTGACATCTTCTTCCTCTGCCTCCCTCCCTCCATCCCTCCGTCTCTCTCTCTCGTCGCTCTCTCTCCCCACACAAACCCCGGGCTCAGATAGCTAGAGCGCCTGCTTCCTCCTCCATGGAGAGAGCCACTAATTGCTGCAAATTGAGTGCTCAAAGTTAGACTGATGGTCATGCGATGGCACTTTGGGTGCCATGAACGTTTATGTCATTCATCAGTGTTGGCTCTGAGTGTTTCATTATGAACGCCACAAATCATCCCAGAGCCTTGTGCTTAATGAAATGTCTGTGTAAACAATGTTTTTCCTTTTTCTCCATTAGAATATAATTAGATGAGAGATTATGTAAATGCCAGCAGTATTTCTGGCGGCATCTAACTTAGTCTCTGGAGTTGACATGTTCACACCCTGTCTGTGTTGGATACAGTCACACACACACACACACACACACACACACACACATTCACAGGCAGATACAGAAATATCTGTATTGATCTGGCTGTGTTTCTGGCCCCAGGTATCAGAGCATATGAACAGCTGGGTTACCGGGCTTTTGGAACACCAGGCAAAATGGCTGCCGGCATCGCAATCACCTTGCAGAATATAGGAGGTGAGTCCCCTGTGTTCATGCATTAACTGTTAGTCCCATTCTTCTCCACAGTGACCTTGAGTGAACATATGACCTTGGCAGTGTCAGCATCACATCCAGTTAAGGTATTGGATGTGCAGTATTATATAAGGGATCTATATGGTTCAATCAAGCAATCTAGCCCCTTGCTAGGCTTTAGTCCACAGGGATAGCTTCAGAGTTAAGTCTTGAAATCTTTGTCTTTATCTTCCTTCATCACTGGTGTATACAACTATGGTTCTGCTGGCATTTAATCCACAAAGCCACCAGCTGCTGCTCGGCCAAGATGTTATGTGGGATGAGAAGTGTGTAGGAGGTCAAAGTGGAGCGGCTATGGGGGATGTAGTAATCTGGCGTTGTTGTCGGTGCTTTGCAATATTCCCATGTCTCCCCTGATGTACCAGGGGGTTACATTATATATTATTTCCCCTCAGGTTAAATCCATGCTCTCTCTTCCAGTACAGCCTTTCATATTTGTCTCTCTCTTTTTCCCTCCATCTCTGTGTCCAAGCCCCTGTCTTCCTCTATTTCACACTTTCACACCCTTCTCTCTCTTTCACTGCCTGCAGTCATGCTGCTCCATAATTCATCTCATCAAAAGATGCTCCCCTATTCGCTCTGGTTGTCCTCTGTTTCTGCCTTTCTCTCTCTTTCTTGCTCTATCGTTTCTTTCTCTCTCTTGCTCTCTCGTTTCTGCCTTTCTCTCTCTCTCTCTTGCTCTGTCGTTTCCCTTCCTCCCCCATTCTCTCTCTGCCTCAGGCGTTGCTCTATCTGTCACTGTCCTCTCCCATCTCTCTTTCCGTCCCTCTATTTCTTTCATTGCCTCACATTATTCTCTCCTTTTTTCCTTTTCTATGCCTTCTTTTCCCCTCTTTCTCTCTCACTCTCTGTCATCTACCATTGCACGGGTGTAGGTGGGATATGGCCTTTTTGAGTGTCATAGGTCCATGTGTTGGTCTCTCACTCTTTTTCCCCCCTGTCCCTTTCTCGCCCTCCAGTGTGTTGTTTTGTTATGGTGTGTGATGTGTGAGAGGACAGGGAATGCAGAGTGTTGGCAGGCTAGGCCAGCTGCTCATTAGCTGTTAGCTGTTGATTTTTTGTGTGAGTGTGTTTGTATGTGTCTGTGTGCATTTATCTGTGTGTCCATGTGTGCTTGTGTGTGTGGATGCATTTATGTTTGTGTGTGTTGTGTTCATGCATGTGTATGACACATGGGTTATTGTGTGTATACATTCATGTGTGTGTGTATGTGTGTGTGTTTGTATGTGTCTGTGTGCATTTATCTGTGTGTCCAAATGTGCTTGTGTGTGTGGATACATTTATGTTTGTGTGTGTTGTGTTCATGCATGTGTATGACATATGGGTTATTGTGTGTATTCATTCATGTGTGCGTGTATGCGTCTGTGTGTGTGTGTGTGTACGTGTGTGTGTGTGTGTGTGTGTGTGTGTGTGTGTGTGTGCGCGTGCATACATGTGTGTATATGCATGCAGTGGTGTGAGGGTCCATGAGCCTAAATCTGGGCTCTGCTAATCTCAGTCATTCCTCTTGTATACTCTAGAATCCGGGGTAAGGTTATGTAAGATCCATGCTTCTGTGTATTACTGGGTTATTAAAGGAAAAAGGAATCACAGAACCAAGGCAACATGAAAAGATTACAGGCAGGGTGGCCTATTTCTCTTCTTTTGTTTCCTGTTTGGATGAGAGTGTAGTGACGTTTTAAAATGTTTCATAGATTAATATCAGACAGACAAAATGGACATATGTGTGTGTGCATAGGAAAGTTATTTTTAGCCTCACAGATTCGTGCCAGCTGTTCATTTTGGTAATGTTTGTTTCCTGGATGAGGTTGTTCTCCCTTCCAGGGTACATGTCCTGGATTACTGTGCGTTTACACTGGATGCATAGATGTGTGGGGGTGTGTGTGTGTGTGTGTGTGTGTGTGTGTGTGTGTGTGTGTGTGTGTGTGTGTGTGTGTGTGTGTGTTACAAATATCTGTAGGACTGGATAAGCATTTATTTAGAATGTGAGTGTGCAACCTCTAACACTTTCTCTCCTCTCCTCTCCGCTCCTGTCCTCTATCAGCCATGTCCAGCTACCTGTACATCATCAAGTATGAGCTTCCGCTGGTCATCCAGGCCTTCAGCAAGGTGGATACTCCGAACGGGTGAGTAGATGGAGATGGGGTTCACTCATGGGTTAGGGTTAGCTACAAAGAACTCTCACTAGCAGCTGAACATTGAACATAGAACTCTCACTAGCAGCTGAACATAGAAACATAGAACTCTCACTAGCAGCTGAACATAGAAACATAGAACTCTCACTAGCAGCTGAACATAGAAACATAGAACTCTCACTAGCAGCTGAACATAGAAACATAGAACTCTCACTAGCAGCTGAACATAGAAACATAGAACTCTCACTAGCAGCTGAACATAGAAACATAGAACTCTCACTAGCAGCTGAACATAGAAACATAGAACTCTCACTAGCAGCTGAACATAGAAACATAGAACTCTCACTAGCAGCTGAACATAGAAACATAAAACTCTCACTAGCAGCTGAACATAGAAACATAGAACTCTCACTAGCAGCTGAACATAGAACTCTCAGTAGCAGCTGAATTTAAGCAATAAGCCCCAAGAGGCCGTGCTTTGCGCTGAACAGGTAAGGGGAGTTGTTAAGCACGACGCGAAGCGGAATGCCGTTAAACCCCCTTACCTGTTCTAAAATCAGCGCAAAGCACGGACTCGCGGGGCTTATTGCTTTTCTAAAACTGTTACTACACATATTTGATATGGTTTCATAAATAAAGACAATTCAATTTAAGAAACAATAGTTTAATGATAAACCGTCATTCTTCCGCCACTAAAAATTATAGTTCCTAAATAAATCGTTGCCACGCAACCCTTGAAGCAACGCAACAGCCAGATGGAACACTGGGTATGAAATGCGCTATATGAATGCCTTGCCATTGACAAAAGTGAATGTGTGTCTGGCTCTGCAAGGCTTTAGCTTAGATGGTCTTGTAATCTCTTGAAAGCCCAAACCACATTTGAAATACATACCTAGTTTAATGACCGTACTGAAAAATACACAGAATATACCTGGTGTTTTTGTGGAGAGATCTTTCAGTAAATGGGGCCATGAGTTCTCAGACTTTTTTTGGCTGCAAGTCTCTTCTTCTCACCAGTATATTACACTCCCCTCACGCCGTGTCACACCTGACATATCTTGTGTCCTTGAAAGTTTGAAAAGGCCGTGAGACAGAATCACAGCATGACAACCAGACATCCAGTGACTGAAATGAAGCATATTCATCTCTCCTATATAAGACACTGTGAAGGGCAACGAGCACCACAAACAGGAGTCTTGCGTCAGCAACCATTCAGTGAGAATAGGCGGGGACAACTATATTTGCTCATTTCATTGACACAAAGCAGGACATATTCATTGAATATATGGGTCGAGCAATTAGTAGATATGGCAATGAAATCATTCTTATCAGCCTATCACAATGATTCAACCATACTTTATTAACCTTCACTCAGTGCTCAGAAATTGTTATACAGCAGAGCAAACAAATATGTTTCTGGTCACACATTGAGTGGTTATCAGAGGAGACGGAGGTGAAATTGTGAAAAACATGAAATTATTTAGAAGTTTCACGGAAAAAGGTGCTGCTTTAAAGGAACTCGTTTATACATGGAATTCACACATCTGTGCATGGGCCCACCCATGTTTGTGCTTAGAGTCTTGCTTGTAGGCTAAATTGATTTTTAAATTAGTTATTAAATTAGCTTCAGGTCATGCGTGTGTTGCCAGCCAGGGCCCTATACGTAAATGGGGACTGGTTTGGGTTCTCCTACACCTTCAACACCAAGTTCCAAATGGTCTAGTGGCAAAGTGTCTCTATCCATCTATCTGTCTGTCTGTCTCCCTCTATCTGTCTGTTGCCATGCAGTGTGAGAAACCTACAGTGTGAGCAAGCAACTCGTATTCCATGGGATCTCTCTCTGTCTCTCGCATGACCCAGTACATTTGAACTGGGAAAAGAGGACATCATCCCATTGCTCACCCTCTGGCTTTTGCCCCAGTGCTGCCCGTAAGCCTCTTCCATGTGCCAACCAACCAGCTGGCATCCTGGTTGCTGTGAGGCTGACCTGAGATCATTTGGCATAGTGCCCTTTGTGTATAGACCCTGATGCCAAATATGTCCTAAGCTGACCCCTTGTCAGTTTGAATTGGCATGTGGGCATATGGGCTTTTAAAGCCAGATTATTAGTAGATTAAGAAAAATGTATCTCCCACTATTTTGTATTCAATAGCAGCAGGGGGCATATAGAAAGAGTGAGACACCAGGATGAGAGAGAGAGTTTAAAAGGATAGAAACAATGCAGATTTACAAGATCTGTGAAAAGCGGAGGGTAGCATATGATTCTGACTAAGAATAATTGTTTTCACCTCGTCGCTCTCTCTCTCTCTCTATACCAAGCTGAACAGAGCGCTTTGACAGCATATGACCCACGTGCACCCTCCATTACCCCCTGTTATGTGCATAGTGGTGTGTTAAATTAAACCAAAGCGGAGTCAGCAGGTGCACCACTATGCAGCGCGTAATCCACACTACCCCAGTGCCTCAAGTGAAAATGCTAGCAACAGATGCTAGCAACAGATGCTAGTAGCCTACAGATTACACACCTGCCCCCTCACCAACCCCGTCCCCCCGTCCCTTAGTTTGAGGACTGTTTGTCCGTATTATCATCCATTTTCTGGAGGTGGTTTAATAAGAGGAGGCTGAGGGGAGCCTGGCTGGACTAAACTGGCTGGGATTTGCTGTGGGAGATTTGGATGAATCATCCACAATATGGTCCTACCGCTGAATATCCTCCAGTTCTCTGACTGTGCTCTTACACTTTTTATGTGTGTGTTTTTTTTAAAGGGGAGAGACTTTATGGTTATTGCGCTGTAAAAATGAAAATCTTGAGATCTTAAATTATCAAGGTAATATGATGCAATAGATTGTCACCTTCTGAAACCACATGAGATACTATGGGACTATAGGGAACCTATAGCATAGATGTTATATATCATGTAATGTGATATATGCAGGAGACTTACTGCCGTACCACACTGAGCGCTGCTAGATCTCAGAAGCTAAGCAATGTCAGGCCTGGTTAGTACTCGGATGGGAGACATTCATTTAAGTGTACAAGAAGAACCAAGATGGCAGAACTCTTGTCTAAACTTGTAAACAAAAGTAGTCAAAAGTTAAGAAGACTCAAAAATCTATTGCATCATCTTCCCATCACGGCACTGCATTCTGGCACTTATGTTATTATTTCATGGCCAGGGTGTTTGTGTGTGCTACTCAGGTTCCATCATGAATCTACCAGCTTGTGTGTGTGTGTATGTGAGCTTGTCTGTGGGTGTTTGTTGATGTAGTTTTAATTTCTTTTTCTGTGAGAATCAACATTTATCTTGTGTCATTTGTGTGTGCTTTCATGTCTATTTCTGTGCAAATAAAAAGGCAAAATGTTCAGCATTTGCCAGGAAGTTATTTATGCAGCTCATTGCCAAAACAGCAGGCAGGTCACAGTCGGTCTGTACTTAAAGCAGCAAGTTCTGTTCCAAAACTAGCAATCTAACTACCTAAAAGGAATGCAAAAACCTTGGAAACACCACCATCAGACCAGTTGACATTGATAGAAGCTTGCCAACATACTAACTGGTGTCTTTTGCCAGCATAGCTGGCAATGTCATGCTGTGAAAGCTTTTATTGCATTTTTGCAGTGTATTTCAGCCCAGTAAACAGAACTACATAGGGCATATCCTGGATGGCTAGTGGGAAAGACACAGGTGTTTATCTGTCCTTCACATGACCATATGCTATCAAAATTAATTTGAGGATGGTTCCAAAACTAGTTGCCTATAAAACCATACCTCAAAAAGTGCATAGTGTAAGGGAAGGGTTGGCCCAAGGACACTCTCTCAGGCCACATGAACAGTCCAGTTATAGTATGGTGAGCTACATGTTGAGCTACCAGCCAATTCAGTTGTAATTGAAGTATTTATTCATGTGATGAATGTAGTAGTTTATAGTAATAAAGCTTCTATGTTGACAGTGTAAGTGAGAACAGGGCCTATTTAGGACTGGGGCGATCTCTGGGCTTTATCAGTTTGCAGTTAGGGATCTGGGATATTTCTGTTTTCATGTGCGGGTGGTGATAGGCCAGGTCTCTCTCTCTCTCTCTCTCTCTCTCTCGGTCGCAGACATGCCCTCATTCCTCACTGCAGACGTCTGGGTGGCAGGGGGAAGGGTGGGGTAATGGAAAAGTCACCCCTGAGGAAGTCAGTGGCTGTAGCAAGCAAACACTTCAAGCCTCCCCACCCTGCATGCTTATGAGGTTGTTGAGTGCAACTGAAGGACTACCCACTGTGACCGAGCAAGAGAGAGAGAAAGAGAGAGAGAGAGATTTAGACCGAAAAGGTCCCACTACGTTAATCCATTATATACATAATAGTGGTGATACTTGCCTTTGTTGTGTTAGATTATAAAATATATCTGTGTAAGCCTGGGGAGGTTACCAAGGGGTCTGTTCATGGCTGACTGACTTGTACCTTGCTATTTGTACAAGCCATCTGCCATGCCTAAATGCTGTGTCATGCATCATTATCACACATTCCATCTAGCACACAACAACCGATGAATAAGTAAGGGATAATGTATTGTCTGGAGTTCATTATCCAAAAATAAATCCAGACGGGGCGAACAGCACCCAGACGTGCAGCGGTGAATTATCAGGAAATATTCACCGGTGAACGTTGGGATAGCCCATTCAAATCAACAGTACTTTTTGGAACATTCTGAAGAGCCATATAATAAGATGTAATAACACATTAATTCCACAGTGAAAGATGTAATAACACATTAATTCCACAGTGAGAGATGTAATAACACATTCATTCACCAGTGAGAGATTTATCTTATAGTGAGCTCCTGTGAAGTGTTTCCCTGTCAGCGGTGACCAGAGACCATAGTAACCAGAGACCATAGTAACCAGAGACCATAGTAACCAGAGACCATAGTAACCAGAGACCATAGTGACCAGAGACCATAGTGACCAGAGACCATAGTGACCAGAGACCATAGTGACCAGAGACCATAGTGGTTGGTCTGAGGCCCCTGCCAGCCACTCTGACGGGACTCCCATGCAGCACTTAGCCCTGTTCTCCTTTGATATGGGTCTCTCTCTCGCTCTAGCTCTCGCTCTCCCCCTCTCTCTCTCTCTCTCTCTCTCGCTCGCTCTATCTCTATCTCTCTCTCTTTCTCTCTCTCTCTCTCTCTCTGCTGTCACCACTGTGGAGTGACTGGGTGAAATGGCGGTCTCAGAGGTTAATTTCACAGCTCCTGTCAGGGCCTTGGACGAGAGCACATAGTGTTTGCACTGAGGCTGTTGTCCTAGAGCGGCCTGAGGCGTGGGGGGACATAATACTGATGAGAGGACTCCCGCTCTTCAGCTGTTATCCTCAGAACTGGATGTTGGGTGGAAGACGGCTAGATGGCATGGCCAATCAAACATTTTGATGGGTGTCTGGGAGCCACTGTTTTTCTATCATTTTGGCTGGGGTTTTGGGGGATGTCATTCTGCTTTTTGTTCTCATGATTTAATCATTTTCATAAAAATCTCTTTCTATTTCATTTTCTCCTTCTCTCTGTCTGCCCCTCAGTGAGTGGTACTTGAATGGGAACTACCTGATTATCATTGTGTCCATCACTGTGATCCTGCCCCTGGCCCTGATGAAGCAGCTCGGTAAGTGAGTCTGTCTGCTTTCGCACCAAAACAAACATTTTCTTCTCCTCTCATCGCCTCCTCTTCTTCATTTCTTTTCTTCTGTGACACATGGTTTCCCACACCTCATGAATCATGGTGCTGGTGTGGGCTGCCTGATGGGAATCTGTGTGTGGGGGGGGGGGGGTTATTGCGCTAGTTCTGGTGATTCAAGCTGGAGGGTGTTACCATGTGATGCGTTATCTGTCTCATCCTCCCTAGTTTAACTGCATCCTCTTCTGTTTAAGCATTTAATAGATCCAAATGAACTATGCATGTCATGAGGAACCCAGTTTGTTAGGTCATCCTCAAACAGAAAGAAGGGAGAGAGGAGGGGAAAAGAGAGCAAGAGAGAGAGAGAGAGGGAGGGAGAGAGAGAGAGAAACAGAGACAGAGAGGGCGTGAAAGTCAGAGGCAGCTTAAATGACAGAGTGGGAAGATAGGGGGAGAAGGAAAGAGAGAGAAAGAGAGAAAGAGGGGGAGAGAGACTAGACGAGATAAAGAGAAAGAGAGAAGCAGCACCATGCATGGTGCCAGTTCAGCCTCTGCTGCCAAAGTCTTTGATAATGAGCTCCAGCTTTCAGTCCACTGCCTCTCTACCTCACAGTCTCACAGAAAGGCCTCTACACACACACACGCACAAACACTCACACACACACACACTCGCACACACACACACTCGCACACACACACTAACATACACACACTCACACATACATACACACACACATACATACACACACACACACACACATGCACAAACACTCACACACACACACACACTCTCACACACACACACACACACACACAAACATACACACACACACACACACACTTACATATACACACACACACACACACACACACACACACACACTCACACACACACACACACACACACACACACACACACACACACACACACACACACACACACACATACACACACTGTGACTTATTTCATATATCATGGAAATGTAGTGCGTAGAATATTTACTCAAGTGTTGTTGTAAGTATGAAGGAAGTATTCAGGAAATGCCCAAGTTCAGTTGTCCAGTCTGTTGTTGTTGTCAGTGTCGATGTGTTGGTTTGGCAGCATGATTTAGGGCAGGTGGGTGCCGGTGGTGTGGAGTGATAGCTTGTGGATTGCCCATTCATCACTGTAGAATGGGAAATTTTCTCTCCAACACTGTTCCCTCTGCACTTAAGCACTCAGTGTATTACCTGGCCAAGGCTATAAATTAAATGACATTTATTTCTGTCAGGGCTTTCAGTATGCTCAGTATTGAGCCCTGCATGTCTCCATAGTTAGTTAGGTGGATTCTCAAGAAAAATAGGTCTTTTTACCGTAAGTGTTATCCTTTTGGGCAGATGAATGTATGATGCTCTGTGCTGTGTGCGTGTGTGTAAGCGTGTGTGTGGCGCTGTTGGATCATGCAGTGGGTTGTTTGTGTGTTTCAGGTTATCTGGGCTACACCAGTGGCTTCTCTCTCACCTGTATGGTCTTCTTCCTGTGCTCTGTAAGTTTGTCAACTAGCACACACACAGGCCTTTACTGGAATAACAAACATGAACACATCTGCATCATTTTACTCAACTTCATAATACCCTCCATATACATTCGTTCCATACGTAATTAATCAATATTTGTAATATTTAGCTTAAACCTGGCTGATGGCCTATGTCAATACCTTGCTTCTCAAAACTCCCTTCTCTCTATGTATATGTCCCTGTGTTACTGGAAGTGCATATGTGTCCATGTGTGTGTGTATGTGCATTTGTGTGTGTTTGTGTATGTATGTGTGTGTGTGTGTGTGTGTGTGTGTGTGTGTGTGTGTGTCCGTGCATCTGTGTGTCTGTGTGTGCATGTATTTCCTCTGTGCAGTTCTAGACTCTATTCATGTTTGCTGTACCTCTGTGACCTAGTTGTGGAGCCGAGCTCTAATCTGAGCACAGTGCTCTCTCTGGCTGGGGTTGCGGGGCTGCACTATCATTTCAGCCAGGATTTATGCAATCCTCTCCCCCTCTAGGCATCGCTTCAACCCAACAACCCTCTTCCCTCTCTTCAACACTCTCCTCTGTTTTCTCCCCCTCTCTTCTCTCCCTCCCTTTCTCTCTCTCCCTTTCTCTCTCTCTCACTCTTTCTCTTCTTTAATGTGAACTCACTCAATCTTCATCCAATCTCCCCCACTCTCTTTCATGGTCTTTCTCTTGCTCTGTCTTTTACGTTCTCTCTCTCTCTCTCTCTGTCTCTCTCTCTCTCTCTCCCTCTCTCTCTCTCTCTCTCTCTCTTTCTCCTTCCTCAGGTCATTTATAAGAAGTTCCAGATCCCCTGTCCTTTTGAGGAGTTTTCCCTCAACAAGACGATGATCAGCCTGATGAACTCCACTGTGATAGCTGAACCTCGAGGCATTGATGCAGGGGACGATGCATGTATCCCTCGTATGTTCAACATCAACTCACAGGTGTGTCTGCGCAACAACAGCAGTACAACCACACAGTCACGCTCAAGAGTGTTCAAGGCAGGGTTTAGATATGGCCAGAGCCCTCTGTAGCTGAGCTGAGCTCTGCATCCCGACTTCCCAATTGTACCCTGAGATCTGTCCTCAGCTTAGTCCCCTTTACTGTCACAGCATTGAGAACTCGCATACAACTCCTGCTGAACAAACAAATGTAGACAAATGTAGAATGGTGGCTCGTTTTCTTTGACTCTATTAAACAGCTGTGGCATCACACAGCTAAGCTATGCTAAGGCCAAATGTTGTATCTCACAACGATGCCAAAGCGAAACCAAACTCATGGAAGCGCAACGTGGATAGGATCGGGTCCAAATGTTATGAGTTTTTCTCTGGCCAAGCTACATCTTTCCAACAACTTTAATGAAATTCGGGCTGCAACAGTCCAAATATAATTTCCTCTGGAGATACAGAATATTTTTTTTTCTGACACCACAAGTGGGTTATTACAGGGAGATTTTTTTGTTTTGCTGCTTAAATGCAATAACATTTGCAGCTGTGGTATAGTGGCAAGCATGGAACTTATCTAATCACTTAAATAAATGTAAAATAAGGCAACAGACAGTTAGCCTAATAATAATAAACACAGTTTATTATACTTACAACATACTGTAGATACTTTATCTATAAATAATAATAACAATTCAAAAATCATTTTTTCTTCGCATTCGTTTAAAATGTTGCTTTATCCAAAATACCAACAGGTCCAGAAATTAGAAGAATAAAATAAGACAGTACTGAGAATGCTCTGTCTCTGTCTCCAGTGGTATCTGGATCTCTGGATAGTTAGATTTGACTCGGAAATTTCACCAATGCAGTGGAGCTGAGTGGAATATAATTGTTAGTTAAAAAATGTTTGAAAATAAAACTGCAGCATCTCTTTCCAGAAACGGTCTTGTTAGTCTGGATAATCCATATCCACAATGAACACAATGTGTGCAGATTTCACTGAAACTACTTCCTATTGAAAAAAATAGTCCCCATTTCTACTGTCTGCAGTCTGGTCTGTGTGCCCACCCTCACTGGACAAGGCCCCCCCCCCCCCCTCGTCACGTTTAATATGACTGCAGTTTTTCTGCTGATACAACTATGAGTGTGTGTTTCACTAACCTTTACCAGCCATGGAGGTGGATGTTGAAAAAAGCAGAATACATTGTGTATGCACTAGGCATTTTTCTGTCGGCTGGCCAAGTCTGTGGTTACCACATTTACATATTTCCACAGAGGTGATCAAATTAAGATGTCAAAATCTGTCTGGCCAGCTGCACACACACACACACACACACACACACACACACACACACACACACACACACACACACACACACTCACACACTCACACACACACACACAATAGCAGCTCATATTTTTGCATCTCACCACACCAAATTTGGTTCTGAAATGGAGGCAGCCACAGAGAGGAATGAATCCGCCTCGGGTGCTCACAGTGAGCAGCAGCTCCAGAACCAGGGGGCCTGAGTGTGGCCCTCAGCAGCCAGACACCATTCCAGCTCTCTGTTTTCCCCCCTTACAGACAGCCTACACAGTCCCTATCCTGGCATTTGCTTTCGTGTGCCACCCGGAAGTCCTGCCCATCTACACGGAGCTCAAAAAGTAGGTGCCTCCTCCCTGCCCCAGCCCCTCCCCCCCCCTCCTTTTTTCCCCAGAACACCCTGCTGCATTGCACCCCGCCCACCCCCTCTTTCTCTTCCTCTTCCTCTTCCTGCTAAAAGGAGGCAAATGGATAGTGCAGCTCGAAGGCTGCAAGTCCACCTCCCCCTCTTTCTGGTCATCCATCACACTGTCACATGACCCTCTCTGACCCTCTCTCCTCCCAGCTGAACTTGGTTTTGTCTACTGAACCCTGTAGCCTGCTTTAAGAATCCTACAGATGTGAGCTCCCTTGACCCACGGAGTGCTAAAACACTGATGACACAAAGCAACAGCAGTGAGCACTGATTAAAAAGAAAAGAAGAAAAAAAGCTTGCCAGAGAGATGTATGTGACTTGACTGGCCAAATAAAAATAGTCCTTAGGCTGAAGCTGGCATTTTATAAGTGTGTTGCTTGTGTGTGTGTGTGTGTAAGTGAGAGAGAGAGAGAGAGTGAGAGAGAGAGAGAGAGAGTTTCTGTGTGTGAGTTTTGTGTGTGTGTGTGTGTGTGTGTGTGTGTGTGTGTGTGTGTGTGTGTGTGTGTGTGTGAGAGAGTTTCTGTGTGTGAGTGTGTGTGTGTGTGTGTGTGTGTGTGTGTGTGTGCGCGTGCGTGTGTGTGTGTGTGTGTGTGTGTGTGCGCGTGTGTGTGTGTGTGCGTGCGTGCGTGCGTGTGTGTGAGGTTAGATAGAGAGAGAGTGAGGTAGTTTTGTGCATGGGGAACGGGTAGATTTTTCATCACATCACGATATTCTCTTGATTTCAGCCCCACCAAGAAAAAGATGCAGCATGTGTCCAACATCTCCATTGCAGTCATGTACACCATGTACTTCCTGGCTGCTCTGTTTGGATATCTGACCTTCTATGGTGAGGCCTGGCCACACGCCATTACCATCCATCTCAGACGTCTCTCTTTGGTTGTCTCTCTTTGGTTGTCTCTCTGTAATCATCCTTTACTTTCACCGGGCCACATTACTTTTGCCTCAGTCACACCAGTGTGCTCATTGACCATTGCCAAAACTTAGCAGGAAAACAAAACAGAAGCTTTTACAGCAAGTCACCCTTGTTACCCCCTCCTCTTACAGTGAATGGTTATCAGTAAGTGGAGGTGGCTGTGATGTTGATGTTTTATAGGAATGTTCTGGAACAGACTTGCCTTGATTTTCTAATTGTATTTGCTGTTGAATGGCCAGCTGGGGGTTGTGGTGGAGTCACCGTAATACGGTTCTGATGAAGGGACAAAAGCAATGGAATCATAATAAGCCCTGTCCCAGTTTCCCACAGTTTGTTTTTGTTGGTGTTTTAGTTTTAGTGTTGGTGTCACCACTCCCTCTGCTGGCCATTCATTACAGCTACTGAAGCCTGTGCTGTGTGCAAAATCAATATCGTGACGCATGATTGGTTAGTGTGAGCCTCTTGCACCAATCACAGATGTCAGTACTGATTTCTCCCTGAATGTGTACTGTGCTGGTGTGGCATGGATTATCTAAAACCTCTTCACAAATCCCTGTGGTTTAATCTATTAGGCCTTAAAAATATATAGTGTGCCTATACAGACTGAATGTACCAAAAAGGACATTTCAAAGGTTCTGCCCAAAAATACATGTGATCTTCTGGGTCAGCACTGGAGAGATGTGTTTTGTGGTTTGAGATTTTCAACAAATTGGGCTGTACAGGCCATCACATCCAGATATGATCTGATCCGAGGAACATTCTAGTTAATATGTCATAGCAGCACAAAGTCCTAACAAAGCCCTATATCAGTCTGATCTAGTGGTTGCAGATATCTATGGTTCATCTGTATCAACACAACCAGCACCCTGTGTGTGTCCAAGTCTTGATTCCCTACTTGGAATTGATGTTAATGGACTCCTCTTCTCACCCCCCTCTCTCATTCTCTCTCTGTCTCTTTCTCACTCACCAGGTAAAGTGGAGCCTGAGCTCCTCCACACCTACAGCAGAATCGACCCGTACGACACTCTCATCCTGTGTGTGCGTCTCGCCGTGCTCACAGCTGTCACGCTCACCGTACCCATAGTGCTCTTCCCGGTGAGTCATCAACCCCCGCCATGTGCTCACACACATACACACACTCACTCACTCACACGCTCACACACACACACACACACACACAAACTCACTCACTCACACGCTTACACACACACACACACACACACACACACACACACACACACACACACACACACACACACACACACATTCACACTCACACTCACACTCACACGCTCAAACACATACACACACTCACTCACAGGCTCACTCACTCTGTAACACCATTGGTGTGAGCGCTGATCACCCAGGGAGATGGCTCATTGTTCACTGCTGTGGGAGATGGCTCATAGTTGGCCTCTGTTCATAGGTATCTTGGAAGTTGAACTGATATGAATGCTGGTAAAAGCTCTAATACTTAAGCTAAAGACAGCTATGGTTAATCTTAATGGATCATTCATTGGTGTTGTATTTTCATACTGAGCCTGAAGGCAGCTGTTTTTAACTATATTAGATTTAGTGATTTTAGATTTTTTTTAAAAAATTCAAAAATACACAATTTCCTGTCCATTGCAGAAACAACACAAAGGAAGCATATCTAAATTGAAATAATATTAAATGTTTAATAGCATCTTTTAAACTTTGAACACAGATTATCTCCTGTGAACTACACATTTCTAATAAAACCATAAAGGCCATCAAAATTGACTGTTAGCTTAGAAGACTTATTTGTTACATGTGTGGCACATAAAATGTGAAGGGACTTTTTATTTTGAAATGGGGATTGAGATGAAGAAAGTGAAGCTAGCGGCTAGCGACTAGGTCAGCTGGTCGGAAGTTAGAACGTGGTGTGCAGCCTTTTGGGTTAGTTGTAAGTTGAAGAGGTAAATGAACTTGCAAGCTCTGTGAAAAAGTTTGTGTTGGACGTCCCCAGATAATTTAACCATTACAGGTGCACTAACAGAAATAATAACAAAACCCAGGCAGCCGTTAATTGCATTACATTTTTGAACACATTAAAGATTTCATATTAATTGCTGCGTTCATTTTGACAGCACTAATTATATGAAATAAGGCTGCGTTCACACTAGACTTCTTTTTTTTTAGAAAAAAGCGCCGCCTTCTGCGCCTTTTTTACATGCAACTCTATGGGAAAAAGCAAAAAGGCGCCGCCTTTTAAAAACTTCTAAAAAAGCGCAACCGCCGACACCTTTTTGAGTTCAATTGTGTCATTTCCATCCAAAGTGGTCAGCATATGTCTGTATAGAGTACGGTACAATAGTGTGAGAGATTATTAAATCCGGTTCAACACTGGATAAGAAGGTAATGACGTTACATCACATTCCATAAGTCTATGAGAATGACCAATTTTTAGTAACCGCACATGTCAGTCATATTTTACGGGATATGTGATAATGTGAACATGCGTCTATGAGTTCATAGCCCACTGTTCTGCCTGCATGATCAGCCTCTACATGCTGCACAGGGTAAAGCACTTGACTGGTTAGTCAGGTCATGTGACCTCTGTGGCTCTCCCCTCAGGTGCGTCGAGCCATCCAGCAGATGATCTTCCCCAACAAGACGTTCTTTTGGCCGAGGCACATTGCCATCGCCATTTGCCTGCTCACAGTCATCAACCTGCTGGTTATCTTCGCCCCCAACATCCTGGGCATCTTTGGGATTATTGGTGAGTATCACTGTCCCCAGTCAACCCTGGAAACCAACTCAGACTGGAGCACGCTCTCTGTCTTTATAGTTGTACCTTCTGAGGGCATCATCAAGGGTGATCATTAGAGTTTAAACAGCAGTGGAGCTGAAAATGCCATCTGTTCTTAATATAAACACAAACTGCAGCTTGAATTTTACATATTTTTTTTTTTTTACCATATTTGTATTTGTTTAATTTTTGTGCTCTGCTGTTTGGCTTCAACTCTCAGTAGGTAAACTCGCTGACCGCTCTATGGATCTCCACAGTAGCCCCTCGCTCCTACCCTTTGTTACCACTTGATGCGTGTTTGGGCCCTCAGCTCTCTGTGTGGTTCTGTAGCCAGTATAACCCGATCAACCCCCACTGCAGTTCAGACACCTTATAATTTACTTTCATCTTGCCAGTGACTGTTTAATCCAATAAATCCCTTGGGCTTATAAAAGTATACTTACAGCAGTAAATGTGTGGAAAAGCTATGTGATCGGTTGAGGAATGCTTTCTATAGAGCGAATATTTCTTAAGGCCTGGTATGGTTACACAACCAGTGTCTGGCTTTTTTTGTGGGACATTCATCTCACTTTTAAACCTCGTGGCCTCATTAGTTTATATCAAAAGGCCCGATAGCACAAGAACACTGACCTTGTCTGAATGCCGAGACGTCACCTCTCGCTAACCTATGGGACTCATAACTCGTTACTTTTTCATAAGCCATGGAAATACAGAACAGGAGAATAAAATAATCAGCTTAGCACTCGAGCGGGATGGAGATATCAGAGGGAACACACACACACAATACACTTCAGTGTTTTATTGTGAAGCCCTCTGTCCAGGCTTATATACAGATTTAGCGGTTCTCGTGTGCATTGTAGCCTGACTGTAGCACCAGGGATGTTAGTGAGTTTGTCCGTTCATGGGCCTAATATGTTGACAGCTAAGAAATGTCACATCGTGGGACTTAAATGTCATATGATTTGGGTCTTTTGTTACTGTGTAAGCTTTGGGTGAGCTTCTTGTCCCTGAGCTGCTTCATTATGAATGCTACAGTGTACCACAAAATGGATTAAATCCCAAATTTAACAAATGTATCGACTTCTTAAGTTTTGCGTTTGCTTTCTTTTGGGATATCCTTTGGTGGAATCTACATACATAATGAACGTGAATTCAGTTTTGTCATGATCTCGTCGTCATGCAGACTGAAGGAGAGGGGAGAGGAGACTTATTTAGTGATTCTTGTCAAATGACGTGACATTTCCTGAGAATATCAGAGGGTCAGAACAGGCATGCTCTGGCACCCCGCTATTGGCAGCAGTACCTCTCATTAACCAGTAGAGGCTCCCAGCTTCACACTTTGTATTTAAAGCCTGGTGGAAGATCTCTTCTATTCTCACTCCCTCTCTCTCTCTTTCTCCCTCTCCTGCCTTCTTTTTTTTTTTTTTTCTCTCTTCCCCCTCTCTTTCCCTGTTGTCTTTTCCTCTCGCTCTCTTCACTCCTTCTTTACTCCTCTCTCTCTTTCTCTCTCTCTCTCCTCCTCTCTCTCTCCTCCTCTCTCTCTCCACAGGTGCCACGTCTGCCCCCTGCCTCATCTTCATCTTCCCCGCTACCTTCTACATCCGCATCGTGCCCAAAGAGGATGAGCCTATGCGCTCTCCCCCCAAGATCCTGGTATGGTTCCTGCCTGCTCTTCTCTCTGACTGACTCACTGTCCTGCACCTGTTAGAAGAGAGTTATCTAGGTGTGGGCTTCTTCCTGGGTTGGGGTAGTGGGAGACTGAGTGTGGTATCCTTAAAGCATTAGAGAATGATAAACTGGACACCTGTGTGGGTAGTGGGGTGGGGCAACAATGCCAATAAAAGCAAAAATAGTTAACCAAATGTCAAGTGGTTTTAAAAATGGCTTCCAATGTCACTGTTAGTGGATGATCGAGGGTGATCATTTTGGCGGCCCCAGACAATTACAGTAGGTTATATGAATTAAGGAAATAACGTCCAGAACCATTACTATGTCAGAAGGGATCAAATCTCCTGTCACACTGCCTGCTTATATCACTACCACTCTGTTTGATTAGTTTTGCCTCGATGCAACACATCAACTGCATGCATTTGGATGCATTCAATGCACTTCCTGTTATATCCAGTGGGCAGGGCTAAGATCTAGGTAGTGTATTTCACCCCTCAGTACCTTCTAGTAAATGTGCTGTCATAGCTGTGCTGATTTGGGGACATAGTTAGAGAAGACGATTGGACTGAAATGTCTGGCGGTGTGTGTGGAATAAGGACCACTCATAAATGAGACTGGGAGCAGTGGAGCGTGCTAATGCAGCTTTAACCCCTCTCATATTCACAAGGGCTCTCTGTTTCTCAGTTTCACACACACTTTGTCACACTCTAGCATCTCTCTTTCAGTTTTCTCTCTCTCTTTTCTTCCGTAGTTTCTCTCTCTCTGTCTTTCTTTTCTAACTCTGTTCCACTCTCATTTGGTCTTTCTCTTTGTTTTGCAGGCTGTCTGTTTCGCCATCCTTGGTGTCCTGTTTATGACAATGAGCTTGAGTTTCATCATCATCGATTGGACAACAGGAAGCAGCAAAGCCAGCAGTGGTCACTAAGCCCCACCCACCATCACGTGTGTGTGTGGGGGGGGGAAGGGGTGTTTTATTTTTATAATTTTATTTTTATCTCCTGTGTATCATTTTGGGTCATTACTGTAGAGGATGCACCGTCTCTCTCTCTCTCTCTCTCCATGGAAAGTTGAGGCATGGCCAGTGTACAGCAGGGGCTTTCAGAGGCCTGGATAGTTATTGCAGTTATTCCAAAATGTTTGTTTCTCGTGTACTTGGCTTCCTCTCAGAGCCACGTCGTCTGTGTCCGTGTCCGTGCAGGTGCCCTGCCAAAGTTACCCTGCTCCAAAATAAGCAATCGCAACTTTCCATGAACAAAAAAGGATGGTGCATTCTCTCCCAAAAAACAAAAAAAACATATCAATTCTCAAGCAGGCTTGCTAAAACTAGCCCCATCTCTCATCTCCCATCTCCGTGGCAATCCTCAGTGTTTCTATTGCGTGTCTCTTTGATGTGACCTCTCACCTTCATGAATGCAAAGCCACCACAGTCGTCTAGGAAGTGTCTTTGGAAGCGCCGGGAGGCTGGATGGGTTTACTTTCAAATCAGTCTAGGTACCTGTGGTGCAGTGGTCAGCTGGAATAAGTTATTATTATTGTTATTCTCTAGCACATTGCGATGTTGAAGGCGGGGTTTGGCAATGAAACCCTTTGCAGTTTTAGTTTGTTTCGTTTTCCACCCCATTGCGTTAGTCACATGTTTTAGCAGACTACCATTTCTGAAATATCCCTGAGGAGTACGATGAACACAGCATGCAGAATATAGAGTGTCAAATAGATGAACCAATTACATGAACCAATGCTCCTCGTTCGACTGAATATAGAGTCTGTGCTTATCTCTCATAAACCCATATGAGCTCAGTGACATCACAGCTTGCCCTTGCTTTCTATCTACTCTTCTTCCAGGAAAGTGTTTTAGTGTTGGTTACACTCTTTCTGGAAGGTTCCTTGTTATTTCAAGAACATCCTCTGGTCTCATTTGTGTGTGTGTGTGTGTGTGTGTGTGTGTGTGTGTGTGTGTGTGTGTGTGTGTGTGTGTGTGTGTGTGTGTGTGTGTGTGTGTGTGTGTGTGTGTGTGTGTGTGTGTGTGTGTGTGTGTGTGTGTGTGTCTTTGTGTTTGCTGTTTCCTGTATATCAGTATCTCTATTTGATGTTTCGGTTGAAAACACTTGTTACCTCTGATTCGGGATTGCCATCATTACATCTCTGTAAACATGTGCTGTTTGTTTTGTAGTCGGCTGGTTTCGAGTAGTGGCCGGTGTTTAAATGGAAAGGCTTTGGGATCTTTTTCCGTGGTGGTTGGTGGTGGTGTTATTGTGTTGTTTCTGAGTATTACACAGAAAGTAGTCAGAGATAACCAAAAAAGTATGTAAGTATACAAACAGAAGTATATAGATAAAATATATAAGAGAATTTACAGGGTCCTCTCTTCTCATGCAGAGTTTAAGAAAGATGTATGTAAAAGAACTGTTGTGCTTAGAGACTCAATTCACCTAGAGTTTGAGTTGTGTTCATGACACTTTTAGCAGCTGCTCTGTGTGTGTGTTTCTGTGTAAGTTTGTATGTGGTATCTGTGTGCATGATGTGTATGTATGTGTGTGTGTGTGTGTGTGTGTGTGTGTGTGTGTGTGTGTGTGTCTGTGTGTGCTGGCAGGTATAATTGCAGCACTAGTTTGTAGGTCCACCCACAGATCGTGAGGGATTAGGGCGGTTTCTGCTCGTCCAAACTCGAGTGGCGGAACAAAAAAAATCTGTGGGATTAAGTTTTGAGATTGGATTGAATTTTGTTAGGTTTGACCTCATTCAGAAAAGGTCACTGCCTGTCTGTAATGCATGGCTGTGTAGCAGTGATCAGAGACTAGCTATAGCACTTTCATCCTAAAGCACAACAGTTTAGAGCCATTAATCAACTGACAGGGTGAAGAAATTATTATTATGTGTGAAAATACTCATAGGTTAATACGTTGTCTAGGTATAATTACATGGCATATTGGTTGTTTTGTTTAACTAACCTTTAAGAGAAATGTGGTAATGAAATTCTTAATAAGGCACAAGAAAATTGCCCTCAGAATTTGTCGTCTAACATGGTACAAGAATGTTTTTGATTATAACCAGTGCTTTCCGTCCCTTACAGTATGTGTGTGCTGCGCTGTGTGAAGCGGCCAATGCCATTTACGGTGTTAACATTGTGGTGTGACTTCCGTCCTCTTCCTCAAAGTACTGGGGAAACTATAAGACTCATTCATTGGATGTCCTGTAAGGATCAGTAAGTGTTATTTTAAAACGACGAGGAAAAATTAAATACAAAAAAAACAAAAAAAACGTAAACAAAATGTAGGTGTATTAAAACTGTACTTTTTTAAATAATTGTAAGATTTCCAATGGATAGATGGACCATGTGTTTAACTGCATTATTAATCTCAGATCAGATCGAAGGCCTGGAGCAGGAGGTTTGCAGTACACCATATCACCCAGTCCCCCCCCCCTGTGCTCTAAGCATACAAAGTCAATTGAAAAAAGGTAGTATAAAAAAAACCTCAATTTAGATCATTGCATAGGCTTGTCAATACCTGATTGGTTCTAAAAATGATCTGAGATCAGTCAACTCATTGTTGTGTTTCTCCATGTTGGATATGTAAACGCTACAACACAGAGTTTGGTAATAATACTATAATACTGTTCCTCATATTTTTTATATATTTTAATGTTTATGGTTTTTCTTTGTAAAAAAAATGGTTTTGAATCACAAAACCTTTTTTCTTCCCTTGGTCATTGATTTATACCAAGTGTATGTGCATGCATGTCAGTATTCAGAGACATGTCAGTCAATATAATTTCCTTCTCGCGTTTTCTATGTGCGGTCTACTGCCACCCACCTCTGGTGTGTCATGGTCTCATTCTTGCTGCATTTGTGATGAATGTTGAGGACTTGCCCCTCAGTTTTGATCCTCTTGTTGGAAATAGACCAGACCCACATGATTCATTCATGTTCAACAGACTGGCAGTGGGGGAGAGTAGTCTTAGCCAAGCACCAGTACTGTATCCTGGCATAAAGAGTCTTAGCCAAGCTCCAGTACTGTATTCTGGCCTAAAGTGTCTTAGCCAAGCTCCAGTACTGTATCCTGGCAGAAAGAGTCTCTAAGCCAAGCTCTAGTACTGCATCCTGGCAGAAAGAAAACCTGAGCTTGTCTTTTGGTTGACATTGTGAGAGCAAAACTCTAGTAAGTACTTAAAATCACAATTCAACTTAATCTTAATTGTACTGTATCAGATGGCGCAAATTGAACACAGCTGCTCTCATCAAATAGTATATAGTATATAGTATAGCACAAGACATGGACGATCTGTCACCTGAAAAGAGCACAATGGCCATTTGGCCAAAATAGCATTTGAAAGAAATGGGTAGAGGTGAAGCACAATAGTTACTGTTGATGAGCGCTGGTGGGAGGGGTTTGAGAGTCTGGACAATTTCCAACAAAACCTTTCATGTGTCTGGTAACCAGGTCTTATTAATTTCACTCTTTACCCTTTGTGATTCAGTGAAAATATATATAAAATCTATGGTCGAATAACAAACTTGTATGAGTTTTGACTTACGTGGCAGCATTTATAAATAATGTATATAAATGTAAACCCTTTATATTCGATATGCACATCTAGTTTGTACATTGTAAATAGAAGGAGCAGGTTTAGCCAGATATTAAAAAGAAACAAATGTAATAATTTTTAAAGTGCTTTTTAAAAAGCCTTCAATTTATGTCTTTATTTTCTGTTATCTCCAAGCATTGAGTACATTGCTGGCAGTTATTGTACTGTAAACAATGTTGAAATAAAAAAGACGGAAATCATGATGATATGTCTGAATTTCCTTGACTGTGTAGAACACAAGGCACACACCCACCATTCACTCCATCCGTCAAATGTAACCGCAAATACAATAGGCACATAAAAAATGATAACAAATTACTACAAACAAATTACTCAACTCCAATACTTACAGAGTGGTGCCACTCCCTTTTAGACACTCTAATTATGAAATTCAAGTACAACTGAAGTGCCTTCTGACTGCTTAATTTAACGGCAGAGACAAATAAACTGACTGAAGAGAAAGAGAAAATTGCATTGCATGAATCCACTATGACCAAACCTACCTGTATGACCAACCTGCCTATCCAGCTGCTGGTGGTTCCTTAAACAAGACCACCTCAAACTCACATCATCACCTAATCTGCCAGCACCTGCCTGACTAATCTACAAAGTGATTGCAGTGTGATATTTTCATAACCCCTCCTGCCCCCCAGGAGCTCATTGATGAGGAAAAGACATTCAGTTTCAGCCTAGTCCATTAAAGCCCTCATCAGCAGCGGAGAGTGGACCGTGACAAATGGGCGTCACCAGCGCCAGGTCCATTGCTTCACTGGGGAGTCCACTGCACACACTCTGCTACAGGCTGGAGCGGAGGACGGATGACCACATCAAAAAGAGATTAGCCCTGACCTTGACTTCTGAGGCAGAAATGCATGAAAACTATGCTAAGCTTGTTATGCAGCCCAAAACATATGTGCATCAACAGAATCTACTCATTTAAGACAAAAGGCTGCGCTTTGAAACTGCATTGGGCTACACCGATGAATATGTTGGTAGATTAAACTTGTCATCTGGTGGACAAAATGTAGTCATTTTCCTACCAAATCAGTTGTGCTACCAAGGTTGATGACCCTGATCATATTCATTGTTCAGAAGTACCTACACATCACACAGATGATCATTAACAAAACCAAAACGATATGTACATCAAATACACCATATAATCCACATATAATGCAAAGTTTAGGTTGATGGTGATGATGATGTACGGTCAACTTATTGACAGTCACTCCCTGCAGGCAATATGCTTGGCAATACTTATACTTATAGGTCAACACAGACGTCATTCACCTGAAGCGGTACCATGACAAGTTGTATGTTTTTAAATGAACCAATATATTTTGTAAAGACTTAAACTATAGTATAGCCCCATTGTTATTTAACCATCTATCCATACTGGGCTAACTAAACTGGGCTCCCCTGTCTAAAACGGCAAAGTCAGTGAGACTACAGCAGCAGTGTTAAGTGGAGCTCCTAAGGGAGGAAGGAAGCTGTAAAGTGTGACTGTTTATATAAAAACACATGGTGCTCCTCGCCCACATGCCACCAGCGGAGGGCACTCATCTGTTCCCCTGTCACCGTGGCTTAAATAGATCTCCCAGGTGTCCCCTGCCTACACAGCTAATTAGTCAGGAACTAACGAGTCTGAGTTGTACCCTCCATCTTGAAAATGTTTATATATTGCAATTTTTGTCGCTGATGTACTCCACAGGTCAAAAGGGTTATCTTAATTGATGGAGGTCTCCTCCAAATGTTTGAGAAGTTATTAATGAAATCTGGTATGTTGTTGTGATTATATTGATATACTTGTTTGTTGTTGTTCTGTGTTTAAAAGTTCATAAATGTGGATGTCACTAATTATTTCAGTTGGATTTCTCTTGTGGTAAAACCTTGTATGCCAGGGAATACAAATAGTCAAGATATTTAATGTAATTTGTTTTATGCCAATTAACAAATAAAAAATATTCCAGTAAATAAATGATTGGTTTGCCATGACCCCTGGGGATCAGTGATGTCTTTTTCTTCTACTACATCTTGTTTTTTCACACTCTTCATCTGATATTAAAATAGCCTTGAAAGAAAATACAAAAAGTGTGAATTTTCTGTCTTGATGTTAGATTCACACATTCTATCATTTAGCATGCAGTACACCATGCCACTGCCATTCCTGCATATAAAATATGTAGGATTGTTTGATGGAACAGAAGTCCTTTAAATCAATAAAATCCGTGATAATATAGTAGATTGCTTAAATAATAACCGTCCTAACAGAATTCAACATTGATCTTGTAATGTAGGCTTCTTCAGTCATTCTTCGTTATTATTATTGTGCCTTTAAAAGTCCACGTGGTGGCACTGTTGAGCTATAACTAAAATGTCCTGCCTCCGTTTTGAGCACGGGAAGCAAAGGGTAACCAAAGAGTAGGTAATACAGGCTATTACCAGTAGCATGTGTGACAAGTAGAAGTTTACATAGTATAACTCTTCATACGGATCAGAATTCATCACATCACAAAAGTTGAATCTCACTGCCAAATTGGAAGCTCATAGAACATTTCTAAAAATGTGTCATCTAAATTTAAATGCATATGTAACCTACCCCGTTTTCTTCTTGTTGTTCTCGTTTTACTCATTGTGTTCCTCATACCTTTGTATATATTTTTATGATAACTGATTTATTGAAAAATGTCGGAGAGCTGTGCTGCTGCATGCTGATTTGGTGCTGATGTTGCAACGAAAGGACCGATGTGAATCACGACTTATTAGTGTAAGTTCTTTGGTGTGATGTTGACGTTAGATAAAATAACTGTTGGGCTAATGACAGGCAAGTTTGCATAATATCTCTCCAAAGCGTGCGTGTTGACATCTGCCGTCTGACATGTGTGAGAAAAAAGGTCCATAATTGGAGGTTCTGCGGCATATTAACATGCTTGTGTGACTATTTATGGAAAAGAAGCACATGAGAATTACCTGATCAACTTAGGGGCATAAGGATCCTGCTTAGCGTGTGAAGAAGTAAAATGTAAAATATCAATGATAGGCCCACAATGTTGCCAATTTCAAAGGGACTTTTACAATTAGGCCTAAAATAACTACAGTGTTTTCGTTCATTGTCTTTTTCCACACAGAAACATGGTTATATTATTTTGCTCAGATGGGCTGTGTTGTTTAAGATGTATTTTATATTATGGGAAATAATCTCCTTCGCGTTCAACTGACAAGCATACATTTCCCATCAAGCCAAAGAAAGTGGGCGTTGTAGCGGAGGGCTGGCAGTTCGCGAGCCAGAAGCTTACTAAACTGTCCTCAGCTTTTCTAGCGGAGAGGAACTTCGGGTGTGGCGTGGCAGCCCCGAAAATACAGAAATAAATTACAACGAGTTTAAATAAATTAGCTACCTAACGGCGTAAGCTGAAGCGGTTGAAAACGGGGGACTGAACGGTATACCAAGCCCCCAGTAATTTATCCACAGGGTCGTGGAGAGATTTTTCTTGCGGTTTGACATCTGATTTTAACCAGTCGAGTCTTCCACACCGAACTTCGGTAGCCAATTTTGTTGCTGTACCTGCTGCACGCAAGAGGTTGGTCTTGGATATTTGGGGAACTTTTTTGGATTTGTTGATGTGTTTTTAGAAGTATTTTCAGAAGTGTTTTCTTCCCGTGATGACAAACCCAGCAGCTGGTGAGCTCCATTTCGCCCTGGATGAGCCATAATTGCACCACAGTATTTTTTAATCGTGATAGGCTACATCTCCGGAATATTAATTGACTATTCGTTCTGGGATACACCCTGAACAATCTTGGATGCCTTCATAGGTTAGCTAGATTATTAAACTTAATCGTTTAAACGACAGCTGACTTTACATTGGCTAATTTTGAAGTGTTTTCACTGAAAGAGGAAGTTGCAAGTTTACAGGACGATTAGTCACGGAACAGTGCTTTTGATTTAACAAGTATTGTACCATTGCCTGACGAATTCAGCCCACAGTGGCCTCACTTCCCCGTTTCTTCAATCCTGTCACAAACATCAGGCGCCCTGAAGCGTGCACTCGGAACCATGGGCTGTACTGTCAGTCAGGAGGACAAGGCAGCCGCCGAAAGATCCAAAACCATTGACAAAAGTCTTCGCGAGGATGGGGAGAAGGCAGCTAAGGAAGTGAAACTGCTGCTCTTGGGTAAGCAAGCCTTCCTTTTTACACGTGCATTAGCAACACAGTTGGGTCACCCTCTCCTATCCCCACGTTCTTAACCACCTTCTGTGCCAGACGTGTGTGAGGTGTAGGGAGGTCGAGGAGAGATGTTGTCTTGTTACTTTGTTATTGTGATTGATCATATTACATGCACCACGCACGAAATGAATGAAGCTCTTATGACGTTTGGGTGTCATTGACTCGTTGAAGTAAGGCTGTTCTTTAATGGCCTACATAAAAAATTCTTTCCCTCTCTCATCAAAGCTCTTCAACAGTCATGCTCTAACATCAGTCATTATTGACTATTTCTTGAAGAGCCTCTCCTAGATTATTCTATGTTGGCGTACAGGTGAGTGAATGGTGAGAATCAGGAAGCCTTGAAACGTTTGAAAGAGGCATTAAACATTTCGTTTCTAAAACGCATGACATTCTTAAACTCAACCACGTAGTTTTGCATATACAACCATAGGCCTATAAACACGCCATTTTATGCTTAATCCACAAAATGTTACAACCTTTATGAGATGCTATTCTGTCAACTGCAGGGTTTAACACCACCTTCTTGAAATGCTAAGTATTTATCTTATTGCTTACTGTCAAAGCTGTGAAATTCACAGCAGTTTCAAGGTTATTTGTGTAGTGTTGTGTCACCCCATCATATGTTGACATAGTGGAGTAATCTTGGTCAATCCTTTCTGTGCAGCCTCCAGCTGTTTTACCAACCAGTGTCAGCAACATTCCCTAAGCTTCCCTGTCATAGGCTACGTTATTCCCTAGTATACCAAATGATTCTCGTCTTTCTTAATGCTTCTATAAATCATGAGTTTGGGAAATGGTAGGGTACAGTACAGCGATGTGCTCACAGCTGGGTGCAGTCTTACTTGTGTGATCTAACTGTCACTGTCGTGTGTGCTAACATGGCTGATGTATTATTTTCACAAGGCCATTGTTGAAACAGACTGAGTAGGGCTATAGTAAGCAGCTTTCTCTTTGGTATTATTTTTAAACCCAATTGGTTGGTGTCCATCTCCATTACTGTGAATCCAGTAGAACATGCCTCAGCCACATACCTAGGGATTGGAGCCTCGTTCTGCTATGAGGCTTTTTGCAGCTAGACTAATTCAGCCATTAACCCGGACATGTGGGAAAGCATGGTTGACTGGGCACTGTAGAGACTAGCCACATGCTGGGCAACTCTGTCTCTCTCTGTCTGTCCAACTCTGTAGGTGTTTTGCCTGGGAAACATTTTGAACAGGGTTGCTTGTTGTCCTGCTTTGTGTCCTGTTTTGGGCAGTGGAAAGAGCAACAGTGTTACAAACACACACACACAGACATACACACACAAAACACACAGACACTGCACTTTGGCCTCCATCGTGATGCTGTTTTGACAGAAACATAGAGCTCCTGTTGGGAGAGATCTGAGTAAGCACTGGGGCCAACTAGAAAGCCAGGCCAACTGTGCAGGCCAAGAGTAAATGTTATAACTACATTTTGGCAAAGGATGAACACACACACACACACACACACACACACACACACACAGCTTTGTATTGTGGAGGACTGTTTTTGGACGCTGTTTTGCCCCTGACACAATAAAAGGAATTGAAGAGAGGAATTCTTAACTCGTTTGGTGAACTGCTGCCCCCGGCCAAAGGGGCCTGATGATAGTAATCGGCGCTTAATGCACTGTTATGTAAACAATACCTTCACCTAGGTTACGTAAAGGCCACCGCTTGATGATGGAGGACAGTCGCCCGAGCCGTAATGGCTCCTGTTCACAGTTACTCATCGCAAATTGAAAAAATAATTAGGTTGAGCATGTGTAGTCAAAGCTCCACTGCATCAGTCATGTTTCTTCTCTCCAAGATAATAGAGTAATTACTGGTGTCCACCTCAGAACTAACAATGCTCCATACACACACTAATGGGCAGGGTCCTGCTTTGTGTCTGCATTGAGTCTGTGCAGAATGCATGTCTTACTGCAACGCCGCGTGCATGCAGTCTCCTGTAGGTCAGAGAAGTCCTAATACCCCGGACGGTGCTGCACTGTTATTTATGTGTAATGGGCATGAATCTGATGATGCAAACAACTTGTTCCTCCTTTGATGGCTTCCAGCCGAGTCTGCAGCGCAGAGGTGCGGATTCTACGCTTGGCCTCGGCCAGACTTCAAAGCTCGCCACAGGGAAGGATATCTGCCTGTCGGAGTTCCCCCTGCAATCATCAGGCATGATTCCCAACCACCACGATGATGAATGCTACGTCTTGCCTCAATCCCTTGTGTCCTTGTGTATCTTGTCTACCCAGCGCCGGCACGCTACTGCGTATCTCTTTAGACCTGCGCTGGCATTTTGTTTTTCTCGCGACATAATGGCCGCCATTTCTGGGAACACGGGGCAGCCGGTGGTCGTATCGGCTTGGCATTTAAAACGCAGAGACTTTTAAGGAAAGCGCTCTCACCTCTCGGGAAGGGCAGAGTTTGCCCAGTCATTGATTTGGGCTCCAGTACGCCGTCTGACAATGCAAACACAGTAAAGGGAGAGCGCGCTCGGGCCATGGATGTTGGCCTGCGCTGTCAAAGTTGACAGTGTAAACTCTCCACTGATGCGCTCCTGTGTGCAGCCCTAATTACTTTGTTGTTCGCTGATGTGGTTTGTAATCAGTTAATGAGCGTGTCCTCGGGAGGGAGGGGGGGATTGGCGTAGGAGTGATTTATAAAGCAGATTTCAACCCCTTTAAGCTTTATGCTGATGTGCTTTTGACATAAGACCTTTTTCATACAAAGAGGAACAGACTGTCAGAACATATTGCAGAGATGTGGAGTGGAGTTATCCACTACGAACTTTATCGACCTTTCTTATATGGTATATATAGAATCTGTGAATAAATAATTGTAAAGGAGAATGCTAATGCTTTTCATCACAGACAGAAGCAGAGGCGTTGCATTAGCTCCATTGCATATGGATTCCAATGACCCTGCAAGCTTGTGTTCTTAAATAACTCATTCACTGTATTTGAACATAAGGCATAACTCCACTTCAGGTCTTTCCCCCCCCCCCCCCTTTGTTTCTTGGCCTTCCAGTGTAAGTGTGTCCAGCGAGCCGTGTGGCTCATGGTGAAATAAGTGCAAGGTCTGCTCTGAGGGCCTTTTTCCATGGGGCCTGCGAGGAGCCTTGTTAAAGGGCCTTCTGCTACCGTGGAAACCTGGCGCACAGCTGAGACACATCCAAACGCTTGCACTCCTAGTGCACAATAAAAAGATGAGAGAGAGAGCTGCAGTTGGTTAGGAACTCAGGAACGGCCTTTCCTACTGCGCTATCCTAAAGCACAATTCAAAAGAGAGTGGTCTGTTCAGCTTAGACAGACGATGGGCTTTGAGACAAATTTCGGGAAGTGTATGTGTTAGTCTAGACTCTAGAGGGTGAAATAAGGAAAAAAATTAAGTCTGGAGGTTTTGTTGTTGTATGGGGCATGCATATATGCACTGTAACACACCCTCTACCCCATACAGTCTCCCTTTCCTCTCTCTCTCTCTCACTCCCCCCCCCCTTTTTTTGGTTTGGTGGATGTTTTTGAACTTTGCACTGAGTGTAATCCCCCACAGGGGCTTGTACTCCAGTGAATTCTACCACTCACACCGTTTATTTGAGTCTGTTTTTCGATTTTTCTAACCGCCCTCTTTTTTCACTTCAGCTGAGATGGAAATTTCCCTTGGCAGTTTCCTCCCTCTGTAGCTCTCTCCCTCTCTCCCCCTGCCTTTCTTTTTCACTCACTCTTGCTCTCCTCCTCCCTCTCTCACTCACTGTCTTTACCTCACTGTATTTTTCTCCCTCTATCCCTCTCTCTCGCTCTCCCTCTCTCTCTTTCTGTCTCTCTCTTTCTGTCTCTCTCTCTCTGTCTCTCTCTCTCTCTCTCTCTCTCTCTCTCCCTCTCTCTCTCCCTCTCTCTGAACATGGCTCAACATTCCAGTGCCTTAACTGTACTGCTAAGCTGACTTCACTCCTGTCTCTTCCTAATGCACTCACTCTGGATTTGCAGAACTGATGTTCTTTTGGGTTTTGGCACTGGAGATCATGGCATTATTATCTGAATGAATCATATAAAACAAAACAAGGTCAACATGAGTGTTCCACCGGCGCTGTATATTTTATTGATAGTTTTCATCAGACGTGTGTGATGAGAGTAATGAAAAGGAGAGATGGATGCACAGGTATCAGAATGAAAGACTTGAAAGATGGTGTAGTTTCCTGGAGACTGGCCTTTGTTTGAGAAAATGTGTCTGTGTGAGTGTGCAAGCATGTGTGTGTGTGTGTGTGTGTGTGTTTGTGTCTCAGGGTGTTTTTGTGCTAGTAAGTCTTGGGTGATCATCCTTGACTGCGCCTCAGTCACTGCTGTGACAGGATAGTGACAGAAACTGAACGGTGAAGACTCCGCTTCTCTCTGCCCGTTAGAGGCTTCAAGCTGCCTGTCTGTCTGCCTGTCTGCCTGTCTGTCTGCCTGTCTGTCTGTCTGTCTGTCTGTCTGTCTGTCTGTCTGTCTGTCTGTCTGTCTGTCTGTCTGTCTGTCTGTCTGTCTGTCTGTCTGTCTGTCTGTCTGTCTGCCTGTCTGCCTGTCTGCCTGCCTGCCTGTCTGCCTGCCTGGCAAAGCTAACATGACGAGTCCCTCGATGCCCCGCGCAAGTTTTGCTCTTTGTACAACTTGCAAGGGTGAAGAGTGAAGTAATTTGGTAAAACACACTCATATGTGCATTATACATTATACACCCATCTGTGCACATTGACACACATTGCGCTCTCTCACGCACACAAAGACTCACTCACTTAGGCATTCAGGCTATTTGTACTGAGAATTTGCGGTGATTTGCTTGGGAGTGTGTGTAATGAAAATGTTTTCCTCCGGACTGACCTCAGCTTGGCTCCATGCACCACCCTTGCTACATTTCCAGTGTGTTGACAGTCGAGTGCAGCGGTGTTAAGTGACCGAGGAGTCCTTCATGGAGCATAGGATGTGGTGACGCGTATGAACACACCTGCATTCACATTGATTCTTAATAGCTGCTTCAAGTAGGATGGAGAGGAAGGGTGTGGCCGGGTTCACGTTCCAAGCTTCTCGAAGGTGTGGGCGAAAAGTTGACAATCTGTGACATGGGGAAGGTGACGGCCATGCTCTGTGTTTTCCTCGGTGGTAGCTTATAATCGGGTTTCTCTCTCTCTCTCTCTCTATCGTTACCACCAACAGCGAGCGAGTAAGCAAGCAAGCAGTTTGAGGCGGAGAGGTGATCAGCACCCCCGGATGCAGAGACTGACCTCAGGCTGTAATTGCCTCCTCCTCTGCTTGTCAGTGAAGGCGAGACGGCCTGACGCTGGGCGGACAGCTACACGCCTGGCCTGGTGGGCGCCCGGGGGTAGAAGCTGGGGCCAGAGCGGTTGTCCATTTCTGATCAGCATACACTTTTGGAATTTGGTCAATCTGAATTTGAGTGTGTGATTTGTGTGTAAAACGATACCCGCTCACGCACTGACGGAGCACAATGTGCAGCATGACTTCTAGGAAAGCTTAATTGTCAGTTGTGCATGAACCTTTGATTTTGCTCCCCTGAGCAAGGTCTGGATGACCTTCACTTCCATAAGCGTGACTACATACTCGCTGTAGATAAGCTCCCCTCTCTCTTCTCATTTAACTGCTCTCATTAGAGGACATATTAAAGACTGATCCCATTAGGCCAGTGATTTGAAAGCCAACACTAGTCTGTGCCTCAGAGAATGGAGGGGTTATTGGGCAAATGGGCCTTGTGGTGCTTAGGCTCCATGCTTGAGCAGTGAAGGGTGGTCTGTTTTTTCGGAGAGAAGAGAGAATGATTCTTAGTAATAGGGCATGAACGGAGACCCTGAAGGGAATTCCCTATTCTACAGGTTAATAAGTGGCCATGTTATGATGGTGTGCTGGAAACAAATGGGTCCAGCTGTACAATATTGGAAGCCTTATTTTGGTACTCGGAGAAGCAAAGAAATATTATTGCAATGAGGAATATCCCTTTGATTTTCGACACACACACACACACACACACACACACACACACACACACACACACACACACACACACACACAGTATTGATTACAATGTCCACTGCTTGACTCTATTAGTGGCTGCGCTCCTTTACAATTGGCAGGTCTGCCGATGAATAAGTCTGCTTGTTTACTGTTTAACATTGATATTTACACCATGCCTTTCTCTCGCCACTGTGCAGATGGACGATTAACCTGTGATACTTCACTGTGATGGGCAAGTGTTTCTTGCTCCTTTCAAGTGTCCCCCATGCCACTCTGTAAAGATTAGAACAGTGTGAATTTCCGAGGAGGTCATTCAGTGCCTGGGTCCTGTTATGTAAACAAGATGTGCTGCAGTCAGCCTGGAAATAAGCAAAACTGTGTGTGTGTGTGTGTGTGTGTGTGTGTGTGTGTGTCCAGTTTTTGTATAGACTTCACATATAATCCTCACATGGGTGCGTATTGTTCTTCCACAGCTGTTGGGTAACATGTAGACAGTCAGGTTGCATCAGTCACAAGCAGCGTTATTAAATGATAATAACGATATTAGATCATGCGTAGCAGAATAAGTACAATGACACAGTTTCCTTTGAGTTGTTTGTTTGTTTTGAGGTTTTTTTCCCATTTGAAACAGCGTGTTGTAACAGCATGCATGGCAGTGCCTGAGCTGCAGCAATAGCTGCAGCAATGGGGGTTCAGACATAATTACAGAGTGCTGATTGGGCCGATCCCTCTGTCCCTCATCCTGGCTGAGACTTCCCTGTATGACCTTAACAAACACATCTGTGTGTGTGTGTGTGTGTGTGTGTGTGTGTGTGTTCTAGATTTGTTTCTTCAGCCTGCTCCCCCCCCCCCCCCCCCCCCCTTTCCCCTTTTTCTCTTTCCCCTCTAAATGGTTCGACTCACGCACCCTAGAGGAAGTGGTGGACAGAGAATCAGTCCACTAATCCCTCCAATTTGGTTGAGAAAGAGACGAGGAGAGGCGACCAGTCGGCCCAGGCACACAGGAACCTGGAGGGCGATGTGGGAGCTTTTCATCAGAAACTATTCATCCCGCACTGAAAGAGAACTATTCACTGGCCTCTCCGAATGGGGCGAACTGAGTAGTGGTCTGGCACATACCACTCCAGGGACCCGTAGGCATGGGGGTGGGGGGCAGAAATCTACTGCCTTAAACGTCTGCATATCTCACCAGTTCATAGGGACCTTGAGGGACCTAGGCCTGCCTAGATACCCACCCCAGCCAAAGGGCCCTCCCCCCACCTCTTTTTATTCTCTGGAATTCTTTCCTTTCCAGCAGGGAGGGTTTTTTTTAAACTCCATGGCTCTCTTCATAAAAACCCTTTATTAAAACATGGCTGTGTTATGGCAACATTTTAAAAGCGTCTTGGCTATTGCTTTCGCTCAGTCTCTGCAGAAGGCAATAACCAAAATGCGCTGGAACGTCTTAACCTGTTGCCTCAACATAATAAAGGCTTAATTATACATTACTTATTATACATTAATAAAGGCTCTTTCATGAAAAGTGTAGTTTTTTTTTCTCTCTTTTGATGGCTTTCTGGACCCTCTCCATTTAACACCTTCACGTTACCTTGTCTTGTTAGTACTGTTTTTGCTCTGTCAGCAGCACTCAAAGTGGTTTTTAACCGGGAGGGTTTTTTTTTCTCTCCCTGTTGCTCCAGGGCTGACGTTTTGGACTTTAGGCAGCCTGTTAGTGCAGTGACTCTGTGACTGCTTCCTGTTCTGTTGGTGAGCACAGCACTGGTTCGTGCCAAGGTCATGGCTTCAACTTTCGGCCTCCAAGCATATGTCCCTTCACTGGAACCAGCGTTCCGTGAGTTTGAATAGGATTGGATGGTATTCATATTGTGTTCTAGTTTTTTCGACATGATGAGAGCTGAATTGACTGCACCTGATGATGCTGCCCCTCCAACAAAAACAATAATCTTTCAGTACTACCATGGCTGTGTCTTAATGTGTTGGACTGAATGTGAGGGCAAAAAAAGTGGGGTATGGTGTGTGTGTGTGTGTGTGTGTGTGTGTGTGTGTGTGTGTGTGTGTGTGTGTGTGTGTGTGTGTGTGTGTATGCGCTTGGCCTGAACTTCAGCGGTCAGGGTTGGTCTGTGATTTTTAGTGGGGTTTTTGTTTTTTATTTGTTTTTATTTGTTTATCTGTGTGTGTAAGCGACAGATCTGCACAGTGAGAGTCTCTGGTTCACTCTGCTGTCACACAGAGGCCTCAGGAGCAGCCAGAGACGCTTGTCCACTTCAGGCATCGGTTAGTTAAGTACGCTAATACATCTAGCCAGCAGCAATTGAGTAAAGTACACACACAAACACACACACACACACACACACACACACAGACAGCAATTGTGACTTCAGAGCAACACGTTTGAGGTCAGAGTTCACCTCATCAGATTGCTTTCATGCTCCCAAGATGCCTTGGGACTCCTGGACACTGGACAGCCCTCGGCGACTAATGAGTTCACTACACTTCCTCTACACATGAATAGGTTTCTGTTCATTTCCTGCCAGGGCAGATAGCACCACCGTATGTGACGCCAGTGTCCCCTCAGTCACCCGCAGGGGCTCAGAGAATAAATAAAGATGGTTGGGGACGGAAAGATGAGGAAGGAGAAAAAGAAAAGATGAGGAGGATGAAAAATAGTGAGGGGGAAGGAGGAGAGTGCTGCTTTGTGCTGGGGCTCCATGTCTTTGAGATGTAAGGGCCTCCCCCACTGTGTTCTCTTCAGAATGTCTCTCACATCAGCTCTTGTGCTGGGGTCTGTTTTCATAGTGACAGGAGTAGTGGCGTTGGCGTGAGGTGATGTATGATGTGAGTGAAGTCTTCATCGCTCATAGCCTCATTTGGTCTTTCTCATTAAAGGTAGAATCATCCTCATATGATGTTGCTTAAGAGGCCCAGTGTGTGTGATTTGTAGAGGTGTGGGAATGGCCACAGAGATGACGCTATGATACTATCATGATATTTGGGCCATGGTATGATTATTATCATTGTGCGATTCTTTACATTTTACGATACAAGTATTGTGATTCAATTCTGCAATACATTACGATTTATTTCTCCCACATACAACCTTTGGTATACTGGCAGTCTCTGCAGCCATCTTGGCACGGTAAATTTGTTCTCAACTCCGACTTCCTTCCCAATTTCTGTGGTGGCGTAAGAGAGGAACGAGGACTTGCACCATCTTGCGGACTTCAGAAGCAATTTTGTCACATTGAGTAGACAGATGTATCAACGTAAAAATTAAAATAATAATATTAAATCAATACAGATCGCAGTACTTGCTGCTGCTGTATTGATATAATATTGTGCCGTTTTTATCTCCCGCCTGTAGTGATTTTAGTAATTGAACTGTAATAGTGTTGGGTCAGTAGCAGTGTTGCTGTGAGCTTGACCTCAAGGTGGGTTTTGCTTTGAAGAAAAACTAACTTTACGCATGATGAAGCTCAAGTATAGTAATATTCTATACAATAACGAAACACTGAATGAATGTCTTCATGGTCCAGCCTCCCTTTGCTTCCCTCTGAGGTACTCGGAGCAGGAGGGGTTGGGAGTTTGGAATGACGTCAGATAGCCCTGACAGCCTTACTGGAAATGAATCCAAGCCAAAGGGATGTGTTTGTGTGTCTGTGTGTGTGTTTGTATGTGTGTGTTACGGGGGCGTTTACTATCCCAGTAGACCAGGGCAGAGAGAGTACTGATCAGTTTCCTGATAAGGCTCCCAGGAACCCTCCCCTCCCATCTCCTGTAGAGCTCACATTTCCCCAGCCCAGCCCTTGTGGTCTGCTCTCCCACCAGTAAGCCTTCGCCATGCTGTCGCCTGGACTCGCGTCCTCCAGTGGCCCACCTGTGGCCCACCTGTGGCCCACCTGTAGCCAGAAGAGGTTCATCAAAATCTGAACTGTATTTATGTGTGACGACACAACATTTCAGCTTGTAATTTTTTTTTCATTCAGCTATACCTTTCACCGTTATCTCGACAGGATTTAGCTGATAGATTAAAGGGTTTGACTGTGGTTAAGGTGATGGGACTTTTTTTGCACAGCTAACCTGCTAAACCTTTTTTGTAAAGGGGCCTGCCACATTAAAGCTGTTTATTCACAATCTGCTTTTTCACTCCAAGGTTCTGTGGGCTCCATTGGAGTGCTTTCTTCCTCGTCCAAAAGTATCCAAACTCCACTGAGTAAAGTCAGGGTTTCCAGAGGGCCCTTGTTTCTGTGCGAGCAGCAGTAGAAGGGTCTCTTAGTGGAGGTTGCCATCCTTTTGTGTTTTCTTAACTGAACTTTCCTCTTTTTTTTCAGTCTATTTTTAAAAGTCAAATCTCAAATCTCGAGTCTATGTTTTTGTTCAGCTCTGTGATGTAACGGTTGACTTCGCATAAATGCATAGACTCATAACGGCATGTTAACCCCATAAACCTTACCCGTACGTATCAACGCCTTTCCCAGAATGACTTGTGTTTTTGTTCGAATCTCGCCACCAACCACCATATATAGTCCGGAGAGAGACGCCTCCTTTCCATCTCTTTTAGCTGATGTGGAGAAGATGGAGTGATGTCATATCCTGTCCCAACCTCTTCCTCCCTCCCTCCCCCCACCCATGGCTTCCTCCCACTGGCTGACTGCAGTTACAAGTCAAACTGAAGTAAATGTTATCCTTTTGTCCGCCTGGGACCAGGAAGCCATCACGCCCATCCTGTGTGGCACGACTCCACTGGAGACCAGGCAGTCTTCTGCCCAGGGCCCAGCAGGACAGAGAGAGGGCTGGGGGTATATCTGATGGCTCCAGGCACCTCTGCTTGTTAAAACTGCTCCCTTCAGCAATAAAAAGCATGTCCTCGATAAGAGCGGGAAGCTTTGGGAAGCCAAAGCTTAGCCTCATGTTTCCATGTTTCACATTTATTTCTCAGTCTTCTTCACATGCACCACTACCTTTCTCTTTCTCTCTCTCTCTCTCTCTCTCACTCTCACACACACACACTCACGCACACACACACACACACACACACACACACACACTCCATACACACACACTCAGGCTCACGCACACACACACACAAACACACACACACAAGTTTCTAGTGGTAATATTGATGTAGATGAGTAAAAGTGAAAGACGAGCCTACAGCTGGGTAAACTCAAAGGAATATTTGCTTTCTTTGGCCGTTAACACCAAAGGTCACCATCCTTGATGCCTGCCAAGGCGGCTTAAATGAAATCATTACCCAGTTCCAGTTAGCACCTGCCTCTGGACCGGATCAGGGCCGGATCAGGGCCAGCGACGCCCCTATCTGAGTCAGTTTCCATCAGCAGTTGAAACCCCCGGCTGTCAGGAACCCCTCCGGAGAAGAGTGGTTAACAGGCATGTAGAATTACAAGATAATTATCCCATTAGTCAGCCTGGGATTATCTTTTGATACACACAGGAAGTAGGCTAAAAGTGGCAGATATCTGTCTTGAGTTTGGTTTATGTTGCTAATGTTGATACACGCCTTGCAAGGCATGTTTAACTTCCAAAGAAAAAAAAAAAACTTGTTTAGCAAGACATCCATTCTCAGTATCCTACTTTGACAACTTTCCCACACAAGCCAATGCACAGTGTATGGAAAGTATGCAACTTTTAAAGGGATAATTACCCCCTCCCCCCTCTCTCTCTCCCTCTCTCTGTTGTTCCCCCTCTCCCTCCCTCTCTCTGTCTCTCTGTCTCTCCCCCCCCCTCTCTCTCCTTCTCTCCCTTCCCTTCTGTGTCCACTCTGTAAAGCTGCCTCATAGTCAGCAGCTGTAGGTCTATCTGTGTTGGTGTTATTCTGTGCTAGGCCTCACGCCTGGTTGGTGGGCCCATGTGGCCCAGCTGTGGGATGGGCGAGCTCTGCTGCAGCAGGTGTGACATATTTGAGGCTCATTGGCAGATGTGATGTGGGGGGGTGAGAGAGAGGGTCGTGGTGGTGATGGCAGTGGTGAGTGTTTGAACCTTTCTGGTTAGGAGTGGTTGGAAAGGTGGGCGTAGGAGGACTCCTTCACACATTCCTGCTCACGGCACTTTCCCAGATGAATTTCCTGAACTACATCCAGAAGGGGTGTGTGTGTGTGTGTGTGTGTGTGTGTGTGTGTGTGTGTGTGTGTGTGTGTGTGTGTGTGTGTGTGTGTGTGTGTGTGTGTGTGTGTGTGTGTGTGTGTGTGTGTGTGTGTGTGTGTGTGTGTCATGGTTTTTAGAGATGCAAACGCTTTTGTCAGCATTTAAAGTGAAAATATTTAATTTTGTATTCAGCTTGCCAAAACGTATTCCACTGTAATACTGAAGCAAATGGTTACGCCACAGTGTGTGTGTGTGTGTGTGTGTGTGTGTGTGTGTCTGTGTCTCCGTGAGTGTATATCTGTGTGTGTGTGTGTATCACTTGCAGTTTGATGGTTTTTCGGGAGTGTGAGGGAAAGTGATTACCAGTGCTGTAGTGACCCCTAAACCCCTCATGTATAACACAATTGTAGAAGTCCAGTGCTTTGCATTAATGCGTGTGCGTGAAGTTTGGGTTTGACCTGTGAGTAAAGCAAACACAAGGCTACATTTCTGTTAGCCACTATCTTCAAGTTCCATATACCTTTTAAAGGGGATCGGTCAGGATTTTCTTTTTAATCAAATTTTAATTAAATTGTATTTTTTTTATTTACTTTATATTCTTTTTTATGAATGCCTATAACTCCTGCTGGGATCACTATTGTTGTAATAGCAGTTTGCTTTCCATTCTCATGAAACCCATAACTTCAAACTAATGTTACCCCCTTCATGACCGCAGCTATAATGCTGCTTTAGTTGCGCGTCCTGCTGTTGCGTAATAACAGTGATTATGGAAGGCTTTAGCAGGAGTAATTGGTGTGATCGTGCCTTGCAATGTGCCCTGCTTGTTGGACTGAATCTGCTCTGCTCCTGATGGAGACATGAAAGTCTGTGGGAGGTGGTGTTCACGATGACCCACCCCCACCCACCTCCTGTTTGAAGCTCTTCCATCTTTGACAGGTCCAAATGTTACCAGGTTGTGCTTAACTGTGCTATGATAAGGATTGCAGACTTTAGTGAGATTTCGGCCATTTTTTCTTCCGGGGGGGGGGGGGGGTGGGGTAATTTAAGGAAGGATTCAGTGGTTTGGTTGTGTACT
>NC_137908.1:25853815-25857887 GCF_963457725.1 Sprattus sprattus | reverse complement strand
CTCTAATTGTACATCAGGCAGGATTTTGCTCTGTCAGCACAGCTGAGCTGGCAGTGTCAGCAGCATCCAGCACCCTCAGACACACTCTCCCTCCTCCTTGCTCTCCCTCCCCCCCCCCCTCTCTCTCTCTCCCTCTCTGGCCGTCCTCAGGGGCACTCTCTGATAGAGGAGTTGATGTTGTTGTGTTATCAGATAAACCCTGACTCCACTAGATGAGTATCAGCCGGTCGGCCCTGCCACTGAGCACGCTCACATCGTTTCTGCCTCTCCTCTGACGCCTGCCTCCGTCAGTCTCAATAGTATTCTTATTGCCCAATGGTATTCTCTTGGCGCCTTGTACAGAGAGACTGGCAAAGAGCTGAGCTAGTTTCAAACCGTAACCTTTCGCCAAGATATGCTTCTGGCCTTTGATATATTGTGCTCAAAGCCTATCCGCAGCTTCAATAGATCAGCAGGAGAATCCATAGCTTTAGATGAGCGACCTGTTGGCATCTGAGAACAGTGGGCTGGATGGGGAAAGAGGAAAGGCTATGATGGCAGTGGGTGAAGGCAACAGGATCTCCTTCTTGGTTGGGTTCATAGTTTCTGAGGTGACATCAGAGAAAGGGAAGAGGTGTTGTGAATCTTGTGATGAAAGGAGACATGCATCGTTACCTATTATGGAAAGGGTATTCTTTTTTTTTTACTCTTAAGTGGCCAACTCTTTGTACATGGAAAAATATCTTGCATGGAGACACATAAACTGTAGTCCTCTTGCTGTGTTGTTGACAAATTAAGCTATGTGCTGTGAGCATTGAGGTGAAAACCGTAAATGTGTGTGTACAAGTGTGTGATTTGTGACAGAGGGAGTATATGTGTGAGAGTGTGTGCCTGCAGGTATGAAATATTCAAGTCCTCCTGTGAAGCGGAGGCTGGGGGTGTGTCTGCCCTGCTGTGGTCTCTGGGCCGGCTGGGCTGGGCTGGGCTCCAGTAATTATAATGGTGTTCTCTTCTGCAGAGCAATACAGCAGTCTCTGCTGTCTCAACAAACGTATCGATCACCTCTGATTGTTTTCAGGTGTGTGTGTGTGTGTGTGTGTGTGTGTGTGTGTGTGTGTGTGTGTGTGTGTGTGCCCATGTCTTGATGGCTCACATGCACACAAAGCTGAGTGGCTGTTATCTGATAATGACTGTAATCTGAAGTGCGTCGTCTGCAGGTCTTGGTGAGCAGGTGATGCTCAGTGCTGGGATTCCTCTCCCTGTGTCGAGGTTTGTGAGTTGTGTTAACGCAATGGCCTTGTGGTGGGATGGGAATGTCAGACGTCATCAGGACATCAATCATGACTGAATTGTGTGTGTGTGTGTGTGTGTGTGTGTGTGTGTATGTGTGTCTGTCTGAGCCTGTCTGTCAGTCTCTGTCTGTGTGTGTATGTGTGTGGGTCACGGCTCAGTAGTGGGATGGGAGTGAGGAGACGTCATCAGGACATCAATCAGGCCTGAATCATATTTCCGAAGACGCATTTAGGAAAACACAGCAGCCCACTTGAGGGAGAAATGATGACTCAGCCAGTCAGCAACATGCAGGGAGAGCGTGTCATGTTATCTTCACAAACTACCCTGTGCACCGTCATTAAGTCTAGTGCAACGGACAATTACCTGAGGAGGCTCAAGATGAGGTGTGTGTGTGTGTGTGTGTGTGTGTGTGTGTGTGTGTGTGTGTGCGTGTGTGTGTGTGTGTGTCATCTGTGAAGGAGAGAGTGAAGATGGCAGGGTTCATATTATTTGCGGTTTGGTGCTCAGCTCCCGTGTCAGTGCCCCTGGCGACTCCTAGACGCTGGGACTGGCGCTTTCTGCACCCTTAGCTCTGAGCCCTAACTCCTAGGCGCTCTCTGTGGCTGTCTGCTTAGAGGGCACAGAGCTGTTCCTTCATCCTGTTCTCAAGGAAGCCATGTTTTATTCACAAGCGCTGCTTTAAGCATCCGAAATACACACACACACACACACACACACACACACACACACACAGGGAGAAAGAGAGAGAAAGAGACACACACACACACACCGAGAAAGAGACAATCACACACTCACACATTCACCCTTTGGACAGCGGCACAAGACGTTGAGACGAACACGTGGGTGAACCTGCTGTCAGTGTTAGCATTGGTCCGGCCCCTCTGTACACTGAGTGACCGGTGGAATCTCTCACCAGGAGTCAAAGGAAGAGAGAAGATGGGGGGTGTTTGGGATGTCTCTGTGTCTGTGCATGTCTGTGTCTGTTTCTGTATGTGTGTGTGTGTGTATGCACGTGTGTGTGTGTGTGTGTGTGTGTGTGTGTGTATGCACGTGTGTGTGTGTGTTTTTGTATGAGTGTGTGTTTGTGTATGGAAGGAGCCCTCAGTGTGGAGGTCGGAGCAAATGAAAAACAAATGGACTTTTTCTTGATTTGCTTATTTGTGTGATTTATTTCTCTGCACCTACCCTCCGGAGGCGGCAGCAGCTGGGGGGTTAGATAAGAGGGCTCTTGATTGTCCGCTCTGGAGTAATGGAGGAGTCTGGGGCTCTGATGCGGCAGGGACACAGAGAGAGAGGGAGTTTTTTTATTTTAAAATAGAGGTTTTTGAAAGTTATACCTACAACCTACATACCTATACCTCCCCACACAGCATATCTCCCTGTACAGAGAGGCGAGGGGGGGGGGGGGGGCAGACTCCATTAGGCCTCAGGTGGTGGTGGGGGTGGCACGGTCACAGATAGGGGGCTGTCTGTCTGTGCCTCTGTGAGCCTGATAGCCAGCTGGAGCTAAACTTCAGAGCCTGGCACTCGCCCCGATATGGCACTGACAAAGTGAAATGTCAGAGGGCTCATCACCTTCTGTGATAACTGAGAAGGGTGAATCGAAAACGTAAACATCAACACTGTGGCTGAGGGGTGGGCTCACGTCCGAGGTGCTCTTTTTATGCTGGGGAGACCTTCACCCAGTCATTGTCTGTCTGGTAAATATTATATAGCCTTTATGACAGTTTAACAACTCTGCTAAATGATTCATTATACAGCATACTAATAATCTGTGTAGCAGCATGGTCATTATAACTCATTAACTTTATAGCTTGGTGTTTACACAAAACATCTTTTCCACATGCAGTCACTCATCATTACTAGGAATAATGCACACTTCAGGGTCCGTTTGGGATCATCAATCAATCAATCAATCAATCAAAGAACAGAAAGTAATGGTGTTGCACTTTGATGATGGCTGCCCACCTGTAGTCAGTAACTCAGTGGTGGTGGTGGTGGGCGTGTTTTGGCGTGTGCTGAGGTACGGGTGTGTATGGCAGCAGCTGTGCTGAGAGAAAGCCTGCCATGCCCCAGCGTGTGTGTGTGTGTGTGTGTGTGTGTGTGTGTGTGTGTGTGTGTGTGTGTGTGTGTGTGTGTGTGTGTGTGTGTGTGTGTGTGTGTGTGTGTGTGTGTGTGTGTGTGTGTGTGTGTGTGTGTGTGTGTGTGTGTGTGACAGAGACAGCGAGACAGCGACACATTTGGCAGGTGTGATGGGCCATTGGTGTAGTCCTTACCTGTTTGAGGGCATCACATCACGTGCCTCAGGGGGTGGTGGCACCTGTCCAGTCTCACCATCCAGCACACACACACACAATTGTGCTTAGTGTTCACCCCCCAAATCATAGAAGGCTGTGTGTGTGTCTGTGTGTGTGTGTGTGCTGGTCAGCCTGTTATTTTGATATTTGATACAGCGCTTTGGCAGGCATCCAGACTGGCATTCGGGTAGAGAAAGAAAAAGAGGAAGTGCTTGACAGCTGACTGTCTGTATTTCACTCACATGCTTGTGTCCCTGTTTCAGACACACACACACACACACACACACACACACACACACACACACACACACACACACACACACACACACACACACACACACACACACACACACACAGGGCTTGGGTGGCTGTAGGTGGTGACCTGGCACCTGGAGGCACAACACAGAACACCAATGTGTTGTGTGCTGCTGTGTGCCGTCGCCATGGGCAATGGGAAGTAAACACACAGCAAGGCGATGTGCACGCCCCACTTCCTGTTTGTA
>NC_137908.1:25843815-25848815 GCF_963457725.1 Sprattus sprattus | reverse complement strand
CTTTAGTGTACTGTCTGGGTTTCAATCAGAAGGGGGGGGGGGGGTCACATTGTATGTGTCTGCCTATCTGGATTTAAATACAGGGGGTCAACTGTGTGTGTGAGCGGGAGGTGGTAAGTTTAAAATTGTTTATTTAAAATAGGGTGTGTGTCTGCTCATTAAGGAGAGAACTCTATACTGTATGTGTGTGTATTTGGTTTGAAATGTAAACAGGGAGTAGGAGCTCTGAGTCTGTCTGTGTGTGTGTTTCGTTTTGAGCTCACATAGCATAGGAGCTGTGTGTGTGTGTGTGTGTGTGTGTGTGTGTGTGTAGTCTGGTTTCTAAGCAGGACGAGAGGGGAAATAGCTCATTCTTAAGGCAGCGTTGGCCTAACTCCAGGCCATCCCCACTGCATTCTAATAAGGTCCAATACGGACTGGAGCATTACACTTCTAATCACCATCTGCTTTCACAGCAGCTTCCTCCTTTCTTTCATTCCTTCCCTCTGTTTCTCATTCTCTTTCTCACATGCGCACACAAACACACACATACACAAACTCTGCTTTTTCAAATAGGAACTTTTTCTTTGTCTGCCTCTCGCACACTCTTTCCCTCCTTCTCTCTCTCTTTCTCTCCCTCCCTCCCTCTGTCTAATTTCAGTGCTTCTTCAGGAGTTGCTGTGGTGATTAGATCATTCTCCCTGGACAGGAAGGGGGGTGGGGTGGGTGAAGGGAGTGTTTATTTAAGGCTGGGAGGCTCCCGTTTTGGCCATGTATTTTTTGAAATCTTTTTTTCGCCCCTCTTTCTTTCTTCCCCCCCCTCCCCTTGACTAATGTAAATATTAGTTGTGTCCAGTCACGGTCTGGGCAGCGGAGAAAGTCCTGAGCTGCCCTCTGTTGTGGAATACTGTGTCACCCTCGCAGTACATAACAAACATGACCATGCTTTACACACACTTTATATCTTTGAATGATGTGTTAGTGATGTTTAAACAGGTCACTGTTATAGGTGGAAAAGTTGGTATGTCATCACATCTTTTGAGTTTCAGTCAGTTCATGAACCGAGAGTATAACATACCTGTGTGTTTGTGTGTGTCTGTGTCTGTGTCTGTGTCTGTGTCTGCGTGTGAGTGAGAAGTGCATGTGCTGTGAGCACTGAAAGGGCTGAAGACGGGTGACTCAATCAGTCGCCCATGAGGTGTATCAGCAAGTAGGACAGAGAGTTGCGAGAGTGTGCAGAACCTCATCAGTATTTGAGCTGCCCCACAAAGACACCATTGAATCATTGTGCCATTGTGCCTGTGTCTCCCTGGCAGGATCATCCACGAGGACGGCTACTCAGAGGAGGAGTGCAAGCAGTACAGAGCCGTGGTCTACAGCAACACCATCCAGTCCATCATGGCCATCATCAAAGCCATGGGCAACCTCAAGATTGACTATGAGGACACTTCCAGGAGCGTAAGTGTACACACACACACACACACACACACACACACAAACACAAACACACACACACACACAAATGCAGTCACTCACGCATGTGTCCGCTGTATTGTAAGGTAAGTAAAACAGACCATTAACCCTAACCCTAACCCTGAGACACAGAAAGACAGACAATCAGACTACGAGTCAGACAGACCGACAGAAAGTCAGTCAGTCAGTCAGTGGCAGAAACACAGACAGGTTGCCAGGTGGAAAGGCTGTGACCAAAGCTAGGCAGACAGACAGGCTGATGGGCAGGCAGACATACAGGCTGATGGGCAGGCAGACAGACAGGCTGATGGGCAGACAGACAGGCTAATGTGCAGACAGACAGACAGACAGACAGACAGACAGACAGGCTGACGGGCAGACAGACGGACAGACGGACAGACGGACAGGCGGACAGACGGGCAGACGGGTAGACGGGCAGACAGGCTTACGGGCAGACAGACAGACAGGCTTACGGGCAGACAGACAGACAGACAGACAGACAGGCTTATAGGCAGACAGACAGGCCGTTGGGCAGGCAGACACACAGGCTGATGGGCAGGCTTAGGTCAGCCTCTTCACTGCTCTCTGCACTGTCAGCATATAATGTGTGTGAAATCACCAAATGGATCTAAGGTCAAGTGGAGAGTGACGCACAGAGAGGGTGGGAGAGTGATAGAGCTTGTGTGAGTGTGTGTGCCTCTTTTTCTCTCTCACTTTTTTTCTCTCTCTTTCTAGAGATAGGGATAGAGGGAGAGAGTAAAAGAGGGACATTCGGAGAGAGAGAGAGAGATAGCCAAAGAGGGTGGATAGAGAGAGAGAGAAAGAGATGGAAGGATGAGAGTGAAAGAGGGACAGTAAATAGCTCGCAAGAGAGAGGGGCAAAGAAGGAGGGAGAGCGAGCGAGGGAGGGAGATGGAGAAGAGATGGTTTGTGTGCAGAAACCCTGTTCTACCCCCCATCAGTATTCACAGTCTGCCACCACAGGCTCATTTGTAGGGCTGCTGTAGAAGGAGACGACTTCAGAACAAAGCAGGAACTAACCATTTGGATGCTAATGGCTTCTTCAACAAGAGCAGAAATGAATATATGTTGTGTGGAGTGCTGACAGTGGTGTGGGAGGGGGGGAGGGGTGGGGCAGATTGCAGTGTTTGCCTGGTGGGGTGACGTTGAGCGTGAGTTCCTCTGAGAACTGTGGAGGACCACAGACGGCGGTGGAGGGAGATGGAGGGGAATAGCACTCTCTTGGTGGTGCGTGGACATGGGGTTGGTGCCCTTTGGAGAGCTGATGGTGTTGCCTGTAGTAATAATAATAATTATAATAAAGCTTTATTTTTATAGCACCTTTCATACAAAAAAATGCAGCTCAAAGTGCTTTACATAGAGACACAATCAGGAGCATTCACAAAATAAAAGAATCCAACACAAGCAGTAACATTTCACACATTTCAAATATGTAAAGATTTAAAACATCTAAAACAATCAGGGGCACATCACACAATTAAAGATATAAAAATAATAAAAGAGAAAAAAGATATAAGAGATATAAAATAATCTAAAAGATTAAAAGGAAAAAAACTGAGGTTAAAAGAAATTAAAAGGATTTTTTATTTTTTTTTAATAAATATAAAAGGATTTAAAAGATAAACACAATCAGGTCTTGCTAAATGCTCTCATATATAAACATGTTTTCAGGTGTTTTTTAAAGATACCCACTGAGCTTGCCTGCTTCACGTACAAAGGTAGGTTGTTCCATAACTTTGGTGCATAATAGGCAAAGGCAGCTTCTCCGCTTTGCTTGTGGAGTACTTTGGGTACAGCTAACATATTGGCATTTGTAGATCTAAGGTTCCTTTGTGTTTGATGGGGTTTTAAAAGCTCAGAGACGTATGAAGGCGCTATTCCATTAAGAGCCTTATAAGTAATCAACATGACCTTAAAATCAATTCTGTAGGAGACAGGCAGCCAGTGAAGTTCAGCCAAAACAGGGGTGATGTGCTCCCTCTTCTTGGTCTTTGTTAAAAGTCTAGCAGCAGAATTCTGTATGAGTTCTAATTTCTTGATATGTTTTTTTGGAAGACCAGTAAATAAAGCGTTGCAGTAGTCTAACCTACTGGTGATAAAAGCATGGATTAATTTTTCTGCATCTTGTCGCATTAAAAAGGGGAGTATTTTGGCAATATTTCTCAGGTGAAAATAAGCTGTCTGGGTAACTTTACTAAAATGGGGCTCAAAGCTTAGCTCTGAATCTAAGATGACACCTAGGCTGGTTGCTTTTGGTTTGACCTGATGTGCCAAGTTCCCAAGATGACAGAGAACGGTGTTCCATTCCCCGGTTGCGTATTTATCGGATCTAAAAAATTGTGGAATCCGGAGGTGACGTAGTGTCGTACCCAGGGGCGGGGTGACGGTTTAAAACACATCTGGGAACGTCAACCTGTACGTACGATGGCTGGCAACGGAGAAGCGGCATTGATGGCAAGTTCCCAACTAATAACTCCTGAAGTCTTCGGTACATTGGAGGAATTTGAAAAAAAAATCCGACATCGGTGGAAAGAGTGAGTTGTCATACATCGTCTGATACAGATGTGTTCTTCATTGTGCCAGTAAACACATACGCTAGTACACCGTAGAACTGTACAGAAATTACTCTGGCACGCCATGTTGCATTTGAATTTTCAAAATCTAGACGTGATATTCTCATATATTTGAATGACAATTCTGTTAATCAAGTATTGCCTTAAATTATTATTTACATTGATTTAATTGGAATTGTGTCTCAACTTGATTTTGGCCCAACCAAAAGTACCTCTGTTTTGTCTTCATTCAACTTTAAGAAGTCTTTGCTCATCCACTGATTAATGGAGGTCAGGCATGCCGTGAGGGAGGAAAAGCCATCTGGGTTGGTTGGTTCCACAGAAATATAAAGCTGGGTGTCATCAGCATAGCTGTGGAAGTTCACATTATGCTGAGTTATGATGTTTCCTAATGGGAGCATATATAAGGAAAAGAGCAGAGGATCAAGGCAGCTTCCCTGGGCCACCCCAAAAGGCAATTCGTGTTTAACAGATACATTATCTCCTAGACGAACATAGAAATCTCTGCCAGTGATGTAGGTTTGAAACCAATTTAAAACATTTCCGGAGAGACCAACCCACGTTGCAAGGCGGTAAATTAAAATGTCTTGATCAATGGTGTCAAATGCCGCACTCAAATCTAAAAGAATAAGGATTGACACAAATCAGTAGCAAGTCTGAGGTTATTTACTATTTTTACAAGGGCCGTTTCGGTACTGCAATTTGATCTAAAACCTGATTGGAACTTTTCCAATATGCTGTTTTCTTTGAGGAAAGTATTTAGTTGATTACAGACAACTTTTTCAAGTACTTTGCTCAGGAACGGTAGGTTTGAAATAGGCCTGTAGTTACTCAGGATGGGTGTAGGGCGGTGACAGCAGTCTTTTGGGGGGTGAGTAGACCTTTAGTGGGAGTGTAGACACGGAGAGTGGTTAAGCTCATGTAGTCGGGGGGGACACTCTGCTCTACTCTACT
>NC_137908.1:25836315-25841315 GCF_963457725.1 Sprattus sprattus | reverse complement strand
GATGGAGACCAGCCAGAGGCAGATATGATGGCAGATGGTGGGTTTGTTTGTTAGTGTCCCTCATATTGCCTTGTTCTCCCCCCATGAGAAATCTCCTTTTCTCTCTCGTGCACCAGACCTTGAACGTCTGTTCATTGTACTCGCTTCAAAAGCGGGGACGTAACCGTTTTCTGACGCTCTATCAATGCCACTAATATGTTGTTTTTGTGTCTGTGTGTGTGTCTGTCTGTGTGTCTGTGTGTCTGTGTGTGCGTCCTGGTCCCTGTAGGATGACGCACGGCAGCTCTTCGCCCTGTCTGCGTCCGCTGAGGAGCAGGGCCTGCTGCCAGACGACCTGTCCAACGTCATCCAGCGCCTCTGGGCCGACAGCGGCGTGCAGGGTTGCTTCACTCGTGCCCGCGAGTACCAGCTCAACGACTCCGCCGCATAGTGAGTGCCCTCCACCCGCCTGCCTGCCCACAAGCACGAGAGCCCATACCATTCCACAGAACAGAATGGACATAGATAGCTTCTTGATTTACTTTCTGTTTGATCATTTAGGGTTCTCATATAGGCTTGAGAGTTCTATCATGTTCGTGGTTTATTCCATTTCAATGGAGTAGGCGAATAGCAAACAAAAGAATCACAACTTCCATGAATTAATTCACTTCCCGTTTACCATTCCACATATAATGCAGGATTGGAGTCACAGGAATTGGAGTGTCCATTCTGGTCTTTTCTAATTCTTTAGAAATTCTTTAGAATTACTCTTTTAATGCCAGTTCACCAATCATATTAGTGTTTCTTCCATCTTAATTATTGTCTATAATTGCACACTAGCATTAGCTCTGGTGCTATAAACCAAAGTTCTTTGCCTCAGTTGCGCATCAGTCCATCAGGTGTGTTTGTTCAGTGTTCTAGTCTGTTTGAGTTGTTTACAGCGATCCCTCAGCTCCTGAGCTTTTTTCTCAGCGCCAGACAAAGCATGCCGGTCTGAAAGGAAATCAATGCTTCAGTTTTCAACCAGTCGTCTGTTTCAGGGCTTACCTTCCCAAGCCTGCACTTTTTGCCTTGGAACACATAATGAAACTATACATTGGGACTACTTATTAGGACCTTGTGATCCAGGGACCATACTAGTCACCCTTCAGTGGTCAGAGATTTTGATGGAAGTTAATACGTTTGTGAATGCAACCTCCTCCTTCAGTGTTCCCTGCATTGTCCTTCACTGTTGGCCAGTGCATGCAGGTTGCCTTGTCTAGGACTTCATTAGATTAGATAAGATTAGATTAAATGACATTTCCTTTCCCGTATTACCTAAAAAAATCTAAAAGAAAGTCACATTGTTTAAAACTGATCAGGTCACACATTTAAGGAAAGAAAAGAGTGCAGTGTGTGTGTGTGTGTGTGTGTGTGTGTGTGTGTGTGTGTGTGTGTGTGTGTGTGTGTGTGTGTGTGTGTGTGTGTGTGTGTGTGTGTGTGTGTGTGTGTGTGTGTGTGTGAGAGATAGAGAGAAAGAGAGAGAGGATGGATGGATGGATAGATAGGGGCAGACAGATTGTGGTTGCTGTGAACACAATGTGCTCAAGAGTCTGACTGTCGGGGTGGGGGCTGTTAAGTAGCCTGGTGGTTCCTGTGGTTCTTTTTCCGGACTGCTGGTGGGAAAACAGACTTTGGGAACGGTTAGGGGGATCTCTGGTGATGGTTGAGGCTCTGAGAGTGCAGCATTGGTGGGGGAACGGTGTGGGGGATCTCTGGTGATGCGGGAGGCTCTGAGAGTGCAGCATTGGTGGGGGAACGGTGTGGGGGATCTCTGGTGATGCGGGAGGCTCTGAGAGTGCAGCGTTGGTGGGGGAACGGTGTGGGGGATCTCTGGTGATGCTGGAGGCTCTGAGAGTGCAGCGTTGGAGGGGGAACGGTGTGGGGGATCTCAAGTGGTATATCTCCAGCAAAGATGGAGGAGGGGCACCAGGAGTCCTTTCAGCTGTCCTCACCTACCCGTTTATTTGGTGGTGTTCTACCCTTTTGCTGTTGCCAAACCAGGGAGTGATACAGTTAGTCAGTATACTTTCTATGGTACCTCTGTAAAAAGTAGTTATGCCTTGAGTCGGGAGATGGTCACTCTTTAAACATTGGAGAGGGTGGAGCCATGTTTGGCTGTTTGGCTTTCTTGGTAATGGCTGTTGGTGTTGCTGCTAGAACTGAGATCTTCTGTCAGAAGTACCCCCAGGAACTTGATGTTCTGTAACCTCTGCATTTTGCGCAAGCCATCCATAAATCAACAATTATCTCTTTGTTTTTGACAGTCGTTAGTGCCAGATTGTGGATTTGCGCCAAGACTTCAGTTGCTCTACCCTCCATTCTGTATGCCGGTCTATTACTGATGAGACCTACCAGCCTCAGCTTCTCCACCCAACAGCCTCAGCTTCTCCACCCAACAGCCTCAGCTTCTCCACCCAACAGCCTCAGCTTCTCCTCCCAAGTGTTATAATTGTATGAAATGCTGAGCTGAAATGGGTTAAAAGGATTCTGGTGTAGGTGCTCTTGTTATCCAGATGGCTCAAAGTAAGGTGGAGTGGGATGAATAGGTCATCCAGTAGCATTCCGTAGACCAGGTCGGAAGTTCTAGTTAGGGTAGATAGGGTTCTAATCTAGGCTGAGAGGCCTCTTATGCTCATGGTTAAGTCCATTTAAATTCCAATAGCATTAGTAGTAGCATTGCAGGTCGGAAGTTTGCAAGCACTCTTGTGGCAGGCACCTTAGATAAGTGACATGAATATATATGTAAAGTCAACAGTCACAGTCAACTTCATTTATTTACCAAACACCCTAGTAAACATGGAGATACCTGATGATTCAGCTTCACAGCTAATTCCGCAGTTGGCAGTAGAATCTCTGGATAACCATACACTCGTTCTGCTTACCAAATTCCTCCCTGGTCCATCATTCTTGTCCGTCTGTGTGTGTGTGTGTGTGTGTGTGTGTGTGTGTGTGTGTGTGTGTGTGTGTGTGTGTGTGTGTGTGTGTGTGTGTGTGTGTGTGTGTGTGTGTGTGTGTGTGTGTGTGTGTGTGTGTGTGTGTGTGTGTGTGTGTGTGTGTGTGTGTGTGTGTGTGTGTGTGTGTGTGTGTGTGTGTGTGTGTGTGTGTGTGCGCGCGTGTGCGCGTCATTTTTCCTTTGGGTTTAGCCGTCTCGTCTCAATATATTAAGAAGATTAGGAAACTATGCCACCGGCCCGCTATGCGATCGTTCCACTGAAAACCCAACTGCTATGTGTGCGTGTGTGTGTGTGCTATGCTATCACTCCACTGAGAACCCAACTGCTGTGTGTGTGTGTGTGTGTGTGTGTGTGTGTGTGTGTGCTATGCGCTATGCTTTCGCTCCACTGAGAACCCAAATGCTGTTCTTTGGAGCACAGCCACGGTGAAGTGGCGTGTGCAGAATCACTACGGTGTCTCATATGCCCAGAAATCAATGAGCAATGAGAGGGATTCGCTGTCTGAGTGCGAGCAGATTGAATCGATCCGCTCTCATCAGAGACGGCAGGGAAAGCAGTGGAGGAGAGGAGAGGCGGAGAAAGAGAGAGGCAGAGGGATGATGGGCCTTTTGGGTTGCTGGAGAAGAGGGCCCTCAATCAGCGCTATTACAGCAGCGCACTGCAGCGCATCGCGCACCGCCATTTGCCACCCGCCACCTAGGCTCTTAGTGGAGAGTGGATGGAGTGGTTTCCAGTTTCATTCTTAGGTCTGTCTGTTTGTTTGCGTGCTTGTTTGTTTGTTTGTGTGTTTGTTTGGTATTTGATTTGCTGCTCTGTGCTTGTTGCTGGTACTGTGGCCATGTAGCATGCCGTGTGAAGTGTGGCTGCTGCCTTTAGGGTTTAAGGGGGAGATGTTAAATGACTGTGTGCAGGAGAGAGATTGAGAGAAAGGGTACCAGAAAGGAAGTGAGAGAGTGAAACCGTCAGCTGAAATAAAAAGGAAAGAGTGTGTGTGTGGGTCTACATGGATGGGTAGGTCCATGTGTGCACATCTGCATGGGTGTGTGTGTGTGCATTTTGGCGTGCTATAAACCCTTAGGCGTAGAAGGTGCATGCGATGCGAGTGTGCATGTGTGTGCCAGAGGTGAGGATGTGTGTGGTGAGATCAGGAAGGGTGGTGTGGTGTGGTGTATGAGGGTGTTTGAGTGGAGGAGTATGTGTGTGTAGAGGTCAGGTTAGAGGAGTGTGTATTAGAGATGCGCGGATGCGCTATTATTTCATCCGCAACCGCATCACAAAACGCATGATCCGTCCGCCATCCATCTGAACACATTTTTTTTGACCAATTTTCAAAACCGCATCCGTCCGCCATCCGCCTGTTGTTTTTAGGTAAAGGCGCTGCTGACGCGAGGCTAGAAAGTTCTTGCCTGTTCTTGAAAGGAGACTGATTCAATGCTGTAAAGATATTTAAAGGATAAAGTCCCTAGTATGATAGCCTATTGGCTATGTTGTAGCCTATCCCCAGAATATTATCAGTGAAGTGACGTCTGTCTCCGATCGATGCACAGGGAGAAAAATAAATAAATAGCCAAGCACTTCGGCAAACCTGACCTTACCATAGGCTAGTAGGCCTACAATTTTTTATCGTTGTAATAAAACGCAATTTGGTACACCATTTTAATATGGTAATATAGCCTACTGTTTTTTGTTTTTTTTTGCAAAATGAAAGAAAGCCTATTAAGGAAACGCCGACACGAGCCTATTAATTCCGAAATTTCACCGCATTGTAGCCTATATAGTATACTGTAACAACCCCAACACTTGCCTGCTTGCCTTGCAAATCAAAGTTTTCCGACTATTTTCTTACCTTCTTTCTTAGCTGTTGATGTTACTGAGCTAGAAGTTTAACTTGTTCTGAACATCTCGCGCTGCCAATGCCCAATGTCACTTCTGAGTCAAATCACTCCATCATCTCTTTGAAATTCCTTATTCCACGAGTGGTAGGCTACAATGACTGGCTGTTTTAAAATATAACTAATAGCCTAA
>NC_137908.1:25721315-25833815 GCF_963457725.1 Sprattus sprattus | reverse complement strand
TCGTCAACAGTGCTGCTGCCCCTTGCTCCTCTGCACACAGCCTTCTTTGTTTTTCTGGAGTGCTCCTCAAGACCTGTCATGTTAATTAATGACCTAAGCCTTTGACGGTTCCATGAGGGAGCCGGCAGAGCACCAGTAAGCAAAAAAGTGGGATTTTTTTTCATTCAAAAGATTTGATGAAGTCTCAGAGCTCCTGAATGAAAGTCCTAACTCAAACTGCATGTCAAACACTTTGGTAAATCAAAAAACAACAAAAGCCCGCTAAGCTTCACAGTGCTGTGTGTGTGTGTGTGTGTCTGGGATTACCGTTTTCCGGTGGAAGCTAAATTGGCGTACGGCTTTTCAGTAGCCAGATGCTCATCACTTTGTTGTGTTTTGGAGGAGCACTGCTTGTTCTGTGAGTGACGGTGGAAAACGTGCATTCCCCTTTGCTCACCAACCAACATCTAGACTCATCCCCTCTTTGTCCATTATTGATGACATCATAGAAACACCACACTCCATGTCAGCACTTTCAGCATTTGAAGGGGTTTCCTGGGAAGATCGTTCATGGCCCAGCGTGCCTGTGTATGCACAGTCTCCTACAGGTTATTGGCCTGCACCTTGTCTTCTAATAAGAGTTTGTGGATCTGCACCGGGTCTTGGGACCAGAGACTTCAGATATGTGGGTTATACAATACTGTTCATTGTTCTTCATTCAACCACTCGTTCATTCATCTGTCCATCCATCCAGTCATTCATTTCTAAATGGCAGCATCATGTCTGGCCTATAGCTTAGAAAGAGAAGTGAGGTGAAGATATGTGGTGAATGCTTAGGTCTGCTTGTCTGTGTCCAGCCTCTGAGTCCAGTTGTCTGTGTCCAGCCTCTGAGTCCAGTTGTCTGTGTCCAGCCTCTGAGTCCAGTTGTCTGTGTCCAGCCTTCTGTACTCTCAGCCTGTGCGGCGACTGGATGAAGTTGTGGCTGAGGCGGGCAGCTCCTCCAGACTGCACAGCCACGGTCTTGTTTACACACAGATCATTTAATGGGGCCCCAGAAGGCTGGAAGTGACAGCCGCCTCAGGCCCCGACACACAAGAGAAGAAAGTGCCTATTTATTCCGAGCGTGTGACCAGTTAGGCGGGGGGGGGGGGGGGGGGGGGGGGGGTGGGTGGGTTGGCTGGATGTGAGCATATCTTCAAATGAGCAACATTTCCATGCATTAAGGGAACTCAGAATCATTCAATTACCCTGCGCCTGCCCGCACAGAGTAGGAATCTGACCGTAACAATGTATAATTGGATCAGCAACGCAGGGCTCGAGCCAGGACCCTGTCCGGGCCGCCACTAACACAATTGTTTCTCCCATAAACAGCAGGAATTGGATGCATTCCTTGCGATATAGTCCATACCATCAACACGTGGAGAGAGAGAGAGAAATAGTGTGTGTGTGTGTGTGTGAGAGAGAGAGAGAGAGGAAGACGGGGAGAGAGAGAGAGAGAGAGAGAGAGAGAGAGTGAGTGTGTGTGAGAGAGTGAGTGTGTGAGTGTGAGAGGGAGGGGGGAGAAAGGGAGCGGGTTGACTACAGGGGTGAGCTTTTTATCTGGCCGGATACATCGCCAGCTGACACTGATTGAGCCCTGACCCACTAGACAGCCTCGTGGCAGCGCGAGACTCACCCCAGTCTTCCCCCAGTCTTTTCTGCCGACTCTTCTGTAAATCTGGCTCAGTTCTGGCTCAGACCCGACTCAGATTTGCTCAGCAGTCAGCTGTGGATCTCTTCTCCTGTGGAAATGAGGCAGAGGGAGGGGGGGGGGAGCTCCCAGGGCAAATGGAAGGAAGGAGATAGGAGGTGTGCCGCGTCCTCATCCACTCCACTCTGCTCCACTCAAACTCTGCAGGTCTAGAGTTAGACCGTCTAAAGGGCAGGATAAATATAACTGCAGTGTTAAAGAAAGTTTACTTTCATGCCTCATCGTTATGTCGGAGGATTGTTATTACCACTCATTGTGTGTGTGTGTGTGTGTGTGTGTGTGTGTGTGTGTGTGTGTGTGTGTGTGTGTATGCACAGAAACGCCTTGAGCAGCCTTACTAACCAGAACTCTTGTTTGAAGATTTAAAGTTGCTCTCTTATTGCTGCTTTTTGTAATGTGTGTTTGTGTGTGTGTGTGTGTGTGTGTGTGTGTGTGTGTGTGTGTGTGTGTGTGTGTGTGTGTGTGTGTGTGTGTGTTTCGTAGTTACCTGAACGACATTGAGAGGATAGCCAAGTCAGACTACATTCCTACACAGCAGGACGTCCTGCGCACCAGGGTGAAGACCACCGGCATAGTGGAGACCCACTTCACCTTCAAGGACCTGCACTTCAAGTAAGTCATTCCTCCACTTCACTTCACTCCACTCCACTCCACTACTCTCTCTCGCTCTCTCTGTCTCTCTGTCTGACTGTCTGTGTCTGTCTGTCTGTGTGTCTCTCTCTCTCTCTCTCTCTCTCTCTCTGTTTGTCTGTCTCTCTCTCTCTTTCTCTGTCTGTCTGTCTGTCTGTCTGTCTGTCTGTCTGTCTGTCTGTCTGTCTCTCTCTCTCTGTCTCTCTGTCTCTCTGTCTGTGTCTCTGTCGCTGTCTCTCTCTGTCTGTGTGTGTGTGTGTGTGTGTGTGTGTGTGTGTGTGTGTGTGTGTGCGCGCACGCGCCAGAGGATACGATGGATAAGTTCTATATCGATAAGTTAAAGTTCTTCTTGTACATCCACTTAAGTAATTTCCTACTACAGGCCTGGGGCTCTTTGCTTTTGACCTCTCAGTGTCAAGTTGGCCAGAGGAAGGAGGTTGGGGGGTCTATGTGTTTTGAGATTTGCCAAGACAAAGAAAACTTTTACTTCCTGCTTTACTTCTCTCTCTATAGAAGCCTGAATTGAGCAATACTCTAAAGGAAGTGTGTGAATGCCTGTGCATTAGTGTGTGTGTGTGTGTGTGTGTGTGTTTGGGTGTCTGTGTGTGTGTCTGTGAGAGGAAAAAGAGCGAGAGGCCTGATTAGGGTACAGAGAAACATGTGATTGACTGGAGAAGGTCGGTGCAGATGGTCTGTGTGGAGCAGATACCAAAGCCCTGCTACACCAAAGGCCAGCGAGCCCTCGCATCTCTGGAGGCCTCTGATGACTGTGCCAGGGGCCCCAGAGCCTCCTGTCCCCATTTCTCCCAGATTAGAGCAGACCTAGGAGCCGTTGACTTTTTTAATTATTGGCTACAGAGGAGGCGCCACAGAAATGTCAGTGTGGAACCTTTGGAAGCCCAGATCAAATGGAGCATGGGCTGCCAATCAGGACCTGACAACACTTTCATTAGTTTTCCTTAAAGGTCTATGTGTGTGTGTGTCTGTGTGTCTGTGTGTGTCTGTGTCTGTGTATGTGTGAGCATTTACGTACAAACAAGTATTTGCTCAGACAGCCTAGTTACACATCTAAACATACACACACACACACACCATAGAGACACACACACACACTCATACACATAGTGCCTCATCTTCATTTGCAACCTTCCTCCATGAGTCAGCAAGTCTCTCCACTGTAGACTGCATACTTGAACTGAGATACAGGCCCCATAGCAGTGCTCACCCTCTACACACCTCCCCTCTATTTCCTATCTGCCGCATTCTCAATCTGGCCATAACCATGGCAACAGTGCCAGATGGAAATTGCCAACAAATGCCACAGAACTTACAGGGTCTGTTTACGCACTGATCCGTGTTTTTACCACGGTGTGTCTCCCAGGGTGTGCGGGGTCATCTGTGTGTCTTTGTTTGTGTGTGTCTCTGTGTTGCTGTGGGTCTTTGTTTGTGTGCGTCTGTGTGTGGCTGTGTCTTTGTTTGTGTATGTCTCTGTGCTGCTGTGCTTGTGTGTGTATGTGTGTGTAGAAGTGGGCAGAGTGGGAGGCCGTCCATGACTCTGATGCCCTTTGCACCCCACACCCCACAGTCTTCCTAATCTCTGTGTGTGGGGGGGATGAGAGAGAGACGTCATCTCTTTTCATGTCTGTGTGCCCACGCTTTTGATGCCCCTGCCACTGAGGGGAACAGATGCCTCATGGGCCAAACCAGCACACTGTCTCTCACACACACACACACACACACACACCCCCCCCCCCCCCTGACCTGCCCACAGCGCCTCTTCACTCTGATGGCGTACTGCTTCCCCTGCTTACTGCTTCTCTAGCCCCTAACCCATTCCCCAGTCTTATATCACATTGGCTGACCATTACCACCTGCCCTTCCATGTGAAAATAGCAGCTGATGTATTACCTTCCAATATCCCTAGTGAGTAATGAGTGTGAGCTGCCACCTCTGTGCTTCAGTCCTCTTCAGTGCTCTCCTTCATTTAGCAGCAGCTAACCCCTCTGCAGTCTTTAGACACTGATGCTATTTTCCCCTCCCTCCACTGCTCTCTTTCTGTCTATTCCCTCTCTTTTTACTCTGCCCTTCCCCCTTTCTCCCTTTTCTCTCTCTCTCTCTCTCTCCCTTTATCTCTCTCTTGGTCCCTTTTCTCACCTCTCTCGCTTTCTCTCTCTCTCTCCTTCTGTGTCTTTCCTAACAAGCTTTTACTATCTGTGACACACTATGAAATCTTCAGATGAGTGTGAACAGCACAGTGAAGCATTACGCCCCCCCCCCCCCCCCCCCCCCCACACACACACACACACACACACCCCTCCTCGCTGGTCTCCATGCCTTTCCATGTTTTTCATGCCTCACCCTTGTCCTCTGGCATTAGCTGTGACTTTGCTTGTTTGAGGAGCACTTCCATAGAGATCAGGTGTTTATCACTGGAAAACCCTCCAGCACAAAAGAGAGGACAAACATGACAAACAACCATAGCACGCTGTGCAGAACTGCCATTTCAGACTACTCTTCAACACTCGCGCGGTCACATAAAAAGATCCTTCATCGTGTGTGTGGTGTATTAGTTTTACATTAACAAGTAATAAAGTCATCGCCATAGTAACAAGTAACAAAGCCATCATCATAGGTTCACTGCCCATGAGCCACAAGTGCAGAAAACATTTGCAAAAAACGTGTGACATTGAAGAGTCACTTTGTGTGACTGACCACCTGATGAGTTTCCATTGCTTTCATCTAAGCCTCAGGCCTTTTCTTCTGGATTTAGCGGTGACGTTTGGGGACCAGTTACATGCAGATCGTTGGAGAGAAAAACTGTTCACTGTAGGATTGCCTTCCCTCCTGTAGGATGTTTGATGTAGGTGGCCAGAGATCGGAGAGAAAAAAGTGGATCCACTGCTTCGAGGGCGTGACCGCCATCATCTTCTGCGTGGCCATGAGCGCCTACGACCTGGTGCTGGCTGAGGATGAGGAGATGGTGAGGGCTCTTCCTTCCCGCTTCTTGTTCATCTCCTCAAAGTGTAAACACACAGAGATGCCTGCTTATGTGAGAGGGTAGAGTGTAAACACACAGAGATGCCTGCTTATGTGAGAGGGTAGAGTGTGAAGCTAGTTACAGCCAGGTAATACGTTCAGAGTTGTAGTGTTTACAATAAATGGGTCCCAGCAATTGTCAATGGGAATTCTACTTGGCCATGTCGGTGAAATTAAATGAATGAAATGGTGCATGCGCCTTTACTGTGCTGTAAATGGTTGGGGAAATCATTGAAGTGAAATAGAAGTAAATGTCAATTGTGCTCTCCAAGGAATTTGAGTTGCTGCAAAGAAAATATAATTTATTTTTCTTCCCCAACATCAATATATCTATTCTTGTGTTTTTTTTTTTGTTTGTCCTAGAACCGCATGCACGAGAGCATGAAGCTCTTCGACAGCATCTGCAACAACAAGTGGTTCACAGAGACCTCCATTATCCTCTTCCTCAACAAGAAGGACCTGTTTGAAAACAAGATCGAGAAGAGCCCCCTCAACCTCTGCTTCCCCGAGTACACCGGTAAGACTCTCTCAGCCCAGACTATTAGCATCACTTCTGCTGACACTGAGTCTTCCTCTGCCAGTGCTCCAATGACTAAGAGGTCGGGAAAGGATGACACACTGCAGGACCATTGGTCTGGCAAATCTACTTCCAGTGTGGCACTTGTGTTGGGAATGTTAGTCCAAGTAATGTGTCTCCTGGTGTTTTGAGGCGCATAACCTGTTGATAATGGAAGTAGGTGCGACATTAAGGGTCACTGGAGTAGACACGTGGTAGACTATGAAGTCCGAGGCCCAAGACTACAATCTGAGTGTAAGCCATCCCTGCGACTGACATTTCCTGCTTCTGATGAGACTGTTTGTAGAATAACTACATGTTTGTGTCACCAGGGTTGGGGAGTAACTAGTTACGTAATTCAATTACAAATAACATTTTATTGTTATCTGTTACAGTTACTGAGAAGAAATACTGTATGTAATTAGATTACAGTTACTAATCAAAATGTTGGTGATTACAAAGGGGTTACATCTTAATATATTCTATTTGGTAAAAAGTTTTATAGCTTATATGAAAAACATTCTTTCTGTTGATTTGCATTTTTTTCGATTTCAAGACAGGTTACATTTATTGGGCAGTATGCGTTAAAAATTTGAGTGTTGTTTTTGATTGGTTTTCTTCTTTGAATTTGCACCAACATCTCACCTGCCAATCAAAAAGTAATCAGAATAATCAGTAATTATACAATATCAATAATGACCGAAGTTACATTACTTTTTTGAAGTGATTCAAATAGTTACATAACTTATTATTATTTTAACAGGGTAACTAGTGATCTGTAACATATGACATCTCAAAAGTAATCTTTCCAACCCCGTGTGTCACCAAACCAACTATCTCCACCTTGCAGGGCCCGACAAATATGACGACGCGTCAGAATATATCCGGACAAAGTTCGAGGACCTCAACAAGAAGAAGGATACTAAAGAGATTTACTCCCACTTCACCTGCGCCACAGACACAAAGAACGTGCAGTTCGTATTCGATGCAGTCACTGACGTCATCATCAAGAACAACCTGAAGGACTGCGGTCTCTTCTAAAGCAAGCCTGCTGGGGGAGGAGCCTAGGTGAGGCCCGCACTTCCGTGTCGAAGTGTACAGTCCTCGCTGCCACTAGGTGGCACAATATGAGATGGAACATTTTTAGTTGTGTTAATTACTGTTAAGATCTATTTGTGTATAAAAAGATGATCACAAGTGTATGGATTAATTATTGGAGCAAAATATTATCATAGTATTTATAATGATAAATTGAATCTTCAATGGTGAATCAGCACTCAAGGATGGACGTAGTCAAATCCATCCATCAAATCTCCATCTCTCTCCCACGTGCTTCCTATCTACTCTCCACTGTCCGATCGATAAAGAAGAGTAGAAAACCTAAACAGATCAAAGTAAATAGTACTAGCTTGCAATGATGTAACCATTCTGTCTGTGTCTCTCTTGGCGTCTCTTCCTAGATTACTCTCTGATGACCAGCTTGGTGAGGAGGGGGGGACTCGTCTTGACCAAGTGCACTGGCCAACCCCTGATTCCTGCTTCAGTTCTGCTTTTTGTAAAGACAACATGAGACTGCGCCACCGTGGGGTCCGGCCAGGCGGCATCCTTTGGCTGCCCCGTCCTCTTCTTCTCCCGCTCCAAACCTGCCCCAGCTCACCTTGATATTTAAGTTTCAAAACACAGATGGTTCCATATTTCTCCTTTTAACTCCTTGGGCTTTGACCACAAATCAACAATTGTGTTTTTTGTTTGTTTGTTTGTTTGTTTTGTTTTGTTTTCTGGGTTTTCCTGTTGTCGGTTATTAGAGAGGCAGCATAAAGCTTTTTTTATATATATATATATATATATATATAAATACATTCATTTTACTTGTTTTAAATCTGATGTGCAAATTTTATTAAACTTTTAATTGCGTAAAAGCTTTTTTTTTTTTTTTTTTTTTTTCTTTTTTTTTTAAAGGACCGCCAGCATGGATAGGGAGAATGATGGAAAAAGTAAAAAAAGCTTTTTTATAATGTTTACATGACGTCCGCATTCGTAGTCAAGCTGCATATTGTCCTGCATGACTGATAGCCAATGTATTAGCTGAATAATCTGCACAAAATAGCATAAAATTCCTTTGACAAAAAAAAATAAAAAGTGAAAAAAATGCACACAAAAAAGAGAAAAATAAAAACAATAAAAAACAAAAAACACAAAAAACAAAACAAAAAAGTTTCACACCATGGGGAAACGTGCTACATTTCTAACGGACATTTAAAGTGTGACCTGAAAGTATCTAACAATCTATTGTTTTTTTTTTATTATATGATAATAATTATTGTCCTTATTCCACATCCTTTGCGTAATGTTTGTGCCTTGAGTTTACAATGGACTTGTAGAGGTGATCTCATTCGTGTTGTCTGACTCTGACCTACTGTTCCTCTGGACGCTTGCTCTTTTTGGTCTGCACATGTGTAAGGAAAATAGTGATTAACAACAAACATTCTAATCGAGAGAAAAAAAGGGTAGCTTTGTTTTTTTTGGTAAAGATTCATTTCAAAATGCTTTGAAAGTCCTGTATAATGATTTAATTTAAATAAAAGTCCTTCCACCAGATGATGATGTTAATGATCTTGGAGTCTTCTTTAGTAATCATGAAACGCTACAGTTAAATGAATATTGCCTTAAGCTTTCCTTTAATTTTTTTCCTTCATTCTTTCTCATCACATTTCTATAAACTATGAAATCTGGTCAATTACCTTGGAATTAAATCAGATTTAGCCATCAGTGGATTATAATCACCATTATGCAATTTCTGTGTTGTCATTTTCATCACACGTCACTCATCACTTTAAATGTTAACATTGGTTGCTTTATGTTTCTGCTGGATTAGCATTTGCTACATTGATTTTGTAAAACACATTCTGGAGTTCAGAGGCACAGAAAGGCATGGCCAGTTCTAGATTGAGAGAATGAATGGATGGTTCCCGTTCTTTCTCTGTCTGTTTCTCTCCATCTCTCTCTCACTCCAGCCAACGGCGTTCTCCAGTTGCAGAGTTGAACAGATAACTTCGCCCTGAAACTTAAAAGCACACATACATGACAGGTTGGTTGTGTTTTTACTGTAAATATATTGAATTGAACATATTCAAAATCAATCAAGGTACAAACCTTTAAAAAATTACATGAATTCATAATCGTAAGATTTTCTGAATACCAAAGGAAGTTTAAGAGACCATCGCTGGCAAGTCTTTTTAACACCTGTACAGCACTCACCTGGATCTTGCGCCTTTCCATCAAACCTCTGAAAATGAACATACACACAACATGAACCTTTCCTCTGTGTTTTCAGCTGAAGAAATTACCTCTAATTTTGAAGAAACATACCATTATATCTTCTTGAATGCTGACTTTGGAAAGGCTTATGGTGCCATCTAGTGAAGCCTGTTTGAACAATAATACAACAGAAATAACAGAGCAATAACAACACAATATTATTAATATACATTAGCCTAGTGTTCTTTTAGTGGTATGTAGAAACGGGTGCATAAACATTGCCTACATGCACTCAGCTAGAAATAACAGTTTTAAACTTGAAGTCATTAGAGGGCCACCAGATCCCACTCCAACAACTTCCTTGGAAAATGTCTCCGCATTATTGAGCTCTACGTTGCATCACACTCTACCTGGTCAGAAGAGCGGGAAGAAGTCTGTTTGTCTGGACCATCTTGCTCCTCTGTCCCGACCCTGTCAGGGCTAAAGAGTAGAGTTTAGAGGGTAGACACAATCTATAGTTACAGTCAACTAAGAGCCACTCCAATGGGTCAGACCTCATTCACCTCATCTAAAGACTTTTATTTTGATGGATTGATTAGACATCTGATGAAATTGGCCTTAATTAGCCTCTATGGAAGCACCTGATGAAGTAACTATGACGCTATGTAACATTATAAAACAATTCGGGTTCTATCACATTATTTAGCTGTTTCTGATTGGACGAGAGACGTTCCACGCCATGGATTATCCTAGAACAACCCAACGCGGACTTTTCACAGCTAATAATTAGGGCTGTCAGTTTAACGCGTTATTAACGGCGTTAACGGAAGCCCATTTTAACGCCGTTAATGTTTTTATCGCGCGATTAACGCGTTATAAATTTTTTTAAAAAATAAACTTAAAAAAATAAAAAAATTATTATTTTTTTTAGATTAACGTTCTTTTTGCTCTCCCAAACTGTGTAGTAGGCTAAAGTTACATTTGAGTGAATGGTAGTAGGCTTACCTTTTATTGGTACCCTAACTGTTACGGTTAATTGTTTTTGAAATAAGAGGCCTGACTTCTATGTTCACAGCAAACTTGAAAAAAAGAAAATATTAAGCCATGGTTTAACTGCACTACAGTCCTTGTTTATCTGAAATGTGCATTTTATAATTTTATTTTGTACTGCCCTGTTTGGCAATGTTGTTTTCAATAAAACAAAACATTGCATAAAGCAGGCCATTCCACTTTTCCATGTTGATAAGAGCATTAAAAAAAATGATTGAAGGGACATTTAGAATAGATCAAAATTTGCGATTAATAAATTTACGACTAATCGCGATTAATTTTGAGTTAACTATGACAAAAATGCGATTAATCGTGATTAAATATTTTAATCGTTTAACAGCACTACTTATAATAAATCACTTCGCGATGAAATTTTCTATAGCGCATTGATGATAACCCTTAATACATAGTTCTTATAATTCCAAACCAAGACGTTGGCAATGGAACTATTTTTTTTTGCGGAAAAACAAACCATTTTTAATCAATAACTTTGTGTTGAAATGTTAATATGTTGACTGCAGAATTGTTTTATAAAAGCAATCTAGCACTTGTGGGAGTGGGGTATGTAAGGGATAATCCCACGTGTGTTGTTGCCTACGCCACTCGGCCTCGGTGGCTACGGCCGAACACCACCCGTGGGATTATCCCTTACCTACCCCACTCCCACTCGTGCTATACTGCTTAAATGTCACACAGCAGCATTATGTTTTGTTCCAATTAGACAGCAAGATGTTTGGAGTCACTTCACTCATTCAGTGTTGTAGTTTATTCAGTCCGTAGGCTGCTGAGGTGTCAGTGCTTTCATGATGGTTAATATGAATGATTGACTGAAAAATATATATGTTTTCCAATGATGTCAGCTAAAAATATATATATATCTATTGTGTGCAGATGCATGTAAATCCGATCAGGTTTGAACATATTTCTATGTGCCGATCGTTGGAATTAGAACCCTTATTAGAGGCCATGATTGTTTAAATGCAGTTCAACTTCTGTTGCCTTTCACACATCAATTTCAGAACACTGCTGTATTTTCAAGTAAACCGGCCTCTGACACAGGAGTTCAGTTGCTAGTTTCGACAAGTACACTTCAGGGCTTGAAACTCACCTTTCTTTTCTGGGCTGCTCAGTCAGTTTCTGTGTCCTACACACTGTACCACTGGTAATGTCAACAAACAAAGTCAGCTGTCATAACAAACACATTTTCAAAGATGTGCCTCTGTCTCTCCCCTGCTGCTTTCTGGTGCTCTCAGTAATATTAAACAATCATGTCATGTAACTTTAATGTCCGCCGCATGTTATGATTATGAAAAATGCAAGGCTGACCCTGATTCGACAGTGAAAGTGATTATGCTCAAGCTGTTATTCTGCCTTCGCAAGTCAACGCAACCCATTTCAAAGTGCTATTGTCTGACATTTCAAGGACCTGATGGGAGGGCCATGTAGGCTATAAACAGGCAATAATGCAGGTTTGTTTACCATTGTTGTCACCAGGGGGTTATATCATGATGCTGTTTGTAGCAGTTCAGAATTGGAAGCACTGTAACCAGTGTTGGTCATGTAATGTTAATGAAAAGCTTGGCAATGTTTAGCATGTTTGTTTTGTTGGTGTTTGTGTACCGGAAGAGCTTTAACCACAGAGGAAGAGTCAGGAGGAAGAGCAGTAAGGCACCGGTGACGGTAAGAGCCGCCACAAACCACGGTTCTGGGTCCCAGAACTCGTTAATCACCGTCACCACTTCGGGATTCTTCGTCTGGAAAAGAGACACTTCCATTGGGTATATTAAGGTTAATTTGTGAGTGTGTGTCCAAAGAAAATCTCTGGGTCTGGGTCAGCTCCCATGGTAATTGGTTGCTGTCATTACTGTAGTTGATGGTTTCATTTGTTATTCAGTATCAATAAACCAAAGCTATATTAAATGCTGATGTAAACAACTTGCTTCTGTCAAGTAATGAATTATAATTCACATTAACGATTACTTAACTTATTCACTTATTTATATTTGTTAAATCAACCATTAGCATAAACATTAAGTGATATGCAGTGCTTCAGTTCATTAAAACAACTACATTTAAGTACTGTTAAGTAAAGTGCTTCTATAAATAAGAGATGCTAACGGTGGTTGTGGTAGTGGTTGTGGGTTTGGTGGTGGTCCAGGGAATGATGTATATGTACGCCACCACGCTGGTGCTGTATTTGCCATCAGACACTGAGATGGTGATCTCATAATCGGTGTCGTCATATACTCCGTCTGGCACAAAAGAGAAGATATTCCTGGAGAACAGGGTCAAGCCTGTCATCTGGAACCGATCCACTGCAGCACCTTTTTAGATATGGACACACACACACACACACACACACACAAATCTGCATTTTAGTCAGCTGGAATGTAAAATGATTGTTCCTAGGGTGAGTATAGAAGTGGGTATTGTGGAATGGGCTGCTGTATCTGAGCTGGCAGAGCAGACAGCTAATAACAAGACAGAGATTCATTTTCTAAGAAGCACTTGGAAAGGATGCCTACTATACCTGCTCTTAACCTTAACCTTAAGACCATGACAAGGTAGTTACAAGTTTAATGCTGTAGTTTGTCTTTGTGTTGGTGCTGATGTGAGAGAAGCACTCATAGCCATGCCGTGGGGGCCTACCACTGGTGATGGTGGCCGTGAGGAGGTCGCGGTCCTGGTCTGTGCAGGTGAGCATGAGGATGGGTTTGTTTGAGGCCAGCGTGGAGAATATGGTGGACTCGTAGGACACTGGGTCACACACTGGTGCATTGTCATTCAAATTCTGATGGGAAACATTAAAGCTGCAATATGTAGTTTATAGTAATGTAATTATGGAGGCATTATTTAAAAATACAATAAAAGCAATGAATACAATGAAAAAAATACAATGCAATATATGTTCCTTTTTTCTTATTGCATCTTTCTGCGTCTTTTTTTCACATCTATGGCCTTGCAGAATATGCATTAAAGTGAACATAAATGTTGATTTCTTTTCAGAAAGACATTATTATAGTTAGACAATAAAAATATGGCAGATGTGTGTATGCGTGTATGCGTGTGTGTGTGTGTGTGTGTGTGTGTGTGTGTGTGTCCTGTACCTCCACTTGAATAGTGATTTCTGCTATGCCTGTGCGCTGCTTGGTTTTGTCCACATCCTGGTCAAAGTCCACAGCCTTCACCTTCAGCTCGTACTGCTGCTGGACCTCAAAGTCCAAATCAACCCCCAGGTAGAGCTGCCCTGCACACAAGGATGACACATTAGGTCATTTTAGAAACACATTCTTGAAATTAATACAGCATACATATGTTTTTAAAGTGTGTCTGTGTTGAAATGGATGCAGGCATTTCGACAATTATTAATGTTCAGGATCAGATGCTTTGCAACAAAATCATGATTCTTAGTGAAACAGTTCAACCTTGAACTTGAGGGGTCAAGCTGAAAAGAAGACAAACTATCCTTGTCATAGATCTTCACACATGTACCTCCAATGGGGTCAAGTGAGAACTGTCCATCACCCTCCAGGATGGAGTAACGGACAGCGTTAAAGGGCCAGTCGCGGTCCACTGCGCTGAGGGACGCGATCACCGACCCTTTCCTCGTGTCCTCACGGACACCAATCACCAGGGGCCCCAGAAAACCGGGGTCGAACTCATTCACAGGGGTCACCGTGATGAGGACACGGACTTCAGCTGAAACACAAGTGTGCCAATCCTAATGAGGGCTAACTCTGGCTGTCAGCTATACCACAGATCCAGTTCTGCCTGATCTGGTGTAATCCAACTGAGCCATCATCTGCCAATTCAATTATTTCTGTTAATATATATTATATTATATGTCTGTAAATATATATTATATTATATGTCTGTAAATATATATTATATTATATGTCTGTTAATATACAGTATATTATATTATATGTTTGTGTATCAGGAATGCATGCACCTACAAAATGGATTCTTTCTTCATCAACTGGGCATTAGCTTGTGTTTTGAGTTTGATCTTTTTATCATCAGATATTTGTACAATTTCTACACTCTTCTACTACTGTATCACAATGGAGAACTAAAGCAGACAACAGACTTGTAAGGGGAGGAGTCCCAGAGTCTGTGGCCAGGATGGTGGCTTCATACTGGAAATGTGTGACATCTGCAACATCATAGTCCAGGCTGTTATTCACCTGCAAACAAACAAGCATGGACACGACTTGATGTGAGGGGCAGACTCTGAAGAAAATAGATTACACGTCCAAAGGCATGAGTCACATGCTCACGTCAAGGGTTGTGTCGTGTGTGTCATGACAACCTGTAGCTGGCCATCTTGAAGGCGGAACTTGGAGAGTGAGAGGCTGTTCTCTACGAGTGTGAGCGTCACGTTCTGGTTACTGACGTCCACGTCAAAGCAACGGACTTGGCCCAGATTTCCTCCAACTTCGGTAGTTTCAGGAACAGTTAAACTTCAGGACATTGTAAATACAATGCGTGAACACCAAAGTATTAAATACAGCCCTATACGCTTTCTTGGCTACAATGCAGCAGGTCATAGACTAGCTTTCTCCCCTTTAAAGGACTTTTGGATGTAAATTTCTTCCAGTTAACAGCTGTCGCAATATTCAAGTCTAGCCTGAATGCCTGGTGTGTTTTTGGTCAAAGGTAACAGGTTTGATCAAGTGTCATATTATCTAATAAAATATGCAACAGATCTGAAAGATTCTTTAATGGAGGTAGGCTACTTGAGAGAGCCGGGTGAAATGAAAGCCTGATTGAACGATGATTGTGACATATTTTCACTAAACTACACTCGGGCCTTAAACTAAATCACATGTTGGAACTAAGAGAATGTATTTAATCAAAGGACAGAAATTCTGTATCTGATTCAAATGAATCCATAGGACAGCAAGATCAACCTCTCCAAGCTACACCACCTGCTGTGGACCATCGAGGACCAGTAGGCTACCAAATGTTACACTGCCCCCTAATGGCCTAATTCCATATCTCTCAGTGGCACATTTAAAGTGCACCTACATAGTCAGAGTCTGTAATAGCATTTGTAACAAAGACTCTTTCTTGTCCATACAGAAAACCTCTTAATAAACTCTGGATTATAACCGTATGACAAAGAGCCCTTTATGGCAAGGAACCACATCTGGCAGAAAAGGGCTACACATAAAGAATGCATAGAGCTTTCTGGCGTAACTAATGTCCCCTATTAGAACCTTTCAGAACTCTTTGTAACTAAAAAGGTTCTTTAAAAATAAACTTTCCTATGGGGTTTCACAGAAGAATGGTTTCCTTTACAAAGGCACAGACAGATGGCAGCCTTGGAGAGGTAGGAAGAACCACACTCACACAATCACAGGGGGGTCGCAGAGAGGCGCGTGTTCGTTGACGTCCTGCACGTAGACCGTGACTGTGGCGGTTCCACTGCGGTCCTCTGACATGCTGAATGCCCGCACCAATAGAAGATTCTTCTCCAGGGTCCGGTCTGACTCAAGGTCCAGATTATAGTTGGTTTTGATGATGCCGTCCTCTACAGCAAAGCCGGTTAGTTTAGTAATATGTATTGTATAAACATGTAGTGTAAATATGCATAGTATCATTTGCACAGACATAAATTACATTCATTACCTTGGCCAATTTTGAAAGCTGGGTATGGCTTTATGAAAGTATAGCGCACATCTGTGACATTAGGGTCAGCTGTAACCATGGTAACAATGTCCTCACTGCCTTCATTCTCCAAGATGGTGACATTCTGTGAGGGTAGACTGCAGAAGAGGTCCATGATCAACCAACTTATGTATATTTGACAGGAACTGTTTGAGGTAAAGCAGAACAATGTGCCTGGACCTATGCACTGCACAGAGTCCGAATCAATATAAAAACTAAATGTCAGCCCATGACATATTTATCCGATCGATCACTCAACTCACAGAAAACCCAGGGGCTCAGAGTAAACTTTCAGGACCTTGATGAGGACAGATCCAGTGCAGTTGTTCCCCTGTCTGTCTCTCACAACCACTGAAAGGGTAAACTGCTGCAGTAAAAAAAAGGGGAAATGTATTTAATGATCTGGATACCGTGGCAAAGACACAAAGGTAAGATGGCTTCTGTGTAATGCTCTAAACCCACCGCCCCCGTCCCCCGTCCATATAGTGTCACTTACTCTCGGTTCTTCCTGGTAATCGAAAGTCTGAATGGATGTGATGCTGCCCTTCTCATCGATGTGAAACTGTCCTGAAGAGGAAACTGGTTGCACCTTATAGATGGAAAACTGAAACATGGACCAGAATGACAAATAACTATGAAAACCTGCTCAACCAAGAGGAATGGGGAAAATAAGTAGGCCTACTACAGTTAAGGCAGACCGAGTGGATCACCACCACAAGATATGCACACTAAATACACAGAACTAAAAAAGAAACTTTAGTGTTTGTCTGTATGTGCTAGTTTGATAGATTCATGTAATTGAATGTGAAATTCGTTGACTGATTGATTGATTGGTTGATAAATGTATTGATTAACTGACTGGCTGACTGAGTGTGTGTGTGTGTGTGTGAGACAGAGAGTCAATAAGTGAGTGGTACTTCCTAACACCTAGATATTTCCACCATGGCAGCTTTAATCTACCCAAGTGTTCAGTGTGATACCATGGACTGTGATGCCATTCCTCGTCTAAGACATATCTGTCATGAATCATGAAAGCCGGCCAGTGCTACGTGCCGTTATGGTGTCGTTACAGTCTGGTTCCTTCGCCAGAACGGTGTACAGTCTCACAGGGGCTGGGCTGTCCTCTGGAACCTGAACAACAGCACCTACATAAAGATTTATAGCCATCAATCCAGAGCTGCCAACATTGTGTTTCATAAAGTAGTAGCAAGCGGAGCGGAGCGAGGCGATTTTTTTTTTAGGCGGGGGGGTCTGGGGGCCGCCGAGGCCCCCAAAAGCCAGAAAGTTCACGTGCTCTCAGATGCAATCTAGGTCATATTAGGACATGTTTTTCTGCAAAATAACTGCAGTATTTTGAGTTTATAATTTCCTCTTTTCCCTGTACTGTTGCACACAATTATACAAAGACATACACAAAAAAGTGTTTTATTAGGATACCCATGGTCACTGAGCACTGAACATTAGTCAACATAAAAAAAATATTAATGTTTATCTACTGATCTGTGCTATGTAATATCTGTAGGATTCGAACTATTTAAAGCATTTTTATAATCAAAATCGCTGAATTTGCGCATGCCCTGGTGAAACAGAGAGGAGACATGCGAGGTTAGGCAGCGACGAGCTGCGTCTCATTTCATATAATAGTTAATGTATTTCACGTCTGTGTAGAAGCTATTAAGACTTGCTGATCTGACATAAAACCGCAGTGAAAAAGCAGTATCTCTGCCTCAATGAAGGGGGCGTGCGGGAGCTTGAAAACGCGAATTTCAATCGAAATGTGAAGTGATAAATAAAGGTGGGAGACCAATGCTGGAGCTAAAAGTTTGTTTCAAAATACGGGACAGAAGATAGCTCGATCGACTACTCACATTCAAAGCCAAATTGCTATTTGGAACCCCAAGAATATATTTGGCTTTGGACGAACAGCGAAGACGCAAGGGGGAGCTTCTCACGGTCATTAGCTAACATTACATCGTTATCAGAGTAAGCCCTTGCTCCGTTGATTTCACATTATTTATCTGAGGATTGTTTAATATCTATGTAAAGCCATTTAACATCATACAAGTGTTTGTGATCACTTTGAACCCAATACTGCTTTTCATTGGTGAGCTGATTTTGAGGAATTAAACTTTCCAGCTGAAGTTGTATCCTGGTTGTTACGGTTAAATAGTTGCTATGCTAGTTTACTAGCTAGCTAAGGACACTTTTAATTACCTTCAACGATTTAAATGGAAGAGTTCAATTTGCATGAAATGATAGCTAGTTATCTAGCTGATGTTATGGTCTCCTCGATTGAACTATATACAATTATAATGGGAACTGCCTGTGCAACTTCGTATGAAACCGTACATATTCACGAGTTCATATATCCAGATATTAACACGAGTTCATCACAAGCTAGCAACTGCCAACTGTTTGTACCTTACCCAATTTGTGTGTAAAGAATGCTGATATGAAATATGAAAAACAACCAGTTGTCAATGTGCAAGCTGCCAATTGAATGGTGATTTAAGCTACTCTATTGGGTTCATATTTGTAAATCTGACACTGAAAGAGTCGGTGCCTCAGCAGCCACGAACCTCACCGCTAGTCGCTGGTCAACATTGGTAACGGCATGTAAAAAAATAAAAATAAAGTACGGCCAATTCGATTGGCGCGTTGCCGGCGCAAGGGACGATTCATAATACGGGTTATATCTGAGCTTTAGGACTGGTTGGATGTCAACCCATGCACGTGAATGCCTGCTAGAATAATGATATCTATTTGTTGGGAAATGCGTAGGGTATTCAAGTCAAGCGTAGCAGCGTAATTGGGGTCTGGAAATCGTATCTGCTACGCCAAAATGTTGGCAGCTCTGTCAATCTCACTTCCAGTGACACATTTTAGCACATAAATATATCAACCTTGACAGCCTTATTGAAAGTGATGGCTGCCTGCCACCTTTGAGACACTTAAATTCCAGGATGAAGACTGATTCTGCAACAGACATGGGTGCCACATCAGGGCCACGTCCACATCATAGGAAGCTCAGCCCAGTCCAGGTCACGACTGCTCATAAATCTGAGTCAGGGGGACCTTTAAAGGCAGTCATGGTGTAAATCAGCTGTCAGGTTGCTAACTGAGGAGAAAAGCCCTCACCTAGTTGGAACTGGGCCTCACACTGAGGGGGCTCGTTGGTGTCACTGACGCTAAGGCTGAAGGTCTGCTCCACAACACCAGAGGGTGTGACGATGCCCAGACGCACCGTCAGGAGGTTTGCAGTCTCATAATCCAGGGAGCCATTCAGAACAATCTAGGGGAACACAATACAGCAAATATATAGCAAATATAGAAGTACAAAGACTTTTAGTGAATTGTTTGCATTTTAATAAATCATTTGTATTGAACTATACTATGCATGAATTGCTTTTTTTTGTGTTGTATTACCTGCAGTCATTTACATTACCAGCTTGTTGTATCTATCCTATAGTAACCTTATTATGACTTAAATTTACAACCCTAAACATTTATGTACATTTACCAACCCATTTGTATAGGCTGCTTGTAATTTTTAAGATAGTTTGACTACATACTTGTAATTTTTAAGATAGTTTGACTACATACTTTGAATCAGACTCCACTTGCTCAGTGTACTTAAATATTCATCACTGGCACTGCTCAATGACACTAGATTATGAGTTGAGTCCATTGGATAATAACTGGCACTGACTGCAACTTTTAGTACTGTATATTCCACATAATCTCACCTGGACATTGAAGACATTAGTATCGTTTGTTGGGTTAATGATGGGATCCTCAAGCACAGGGTCATCTGGAGTGATGGAGATGATCTGGACTTTAGGGTCAGGATTGCCACTCATGATCTGGAACTCTAAGATCACTTTCCTAGGCCGGGTGCTCTCTGGGACTTCCAGAACGTCAGGAAGGTTAATAAACTCTGGGAAAGAAAACTCAGCTTTCAGCAAAGGCAGTGGTAGACATAAACACAGCTTTCAGCAAAGGCAGTGGTAGGTATAAACACAGCTTTCAGCAGAGGCAGTGGTAGGTATAAACACAGCTTTCAGCAAGGGCAGTGGTAGGTATAAACACAGCTTTCAGCAGAGGCAGTGGTAGGTATAAACACAGCTTTCAGCAAGGGCAGTGGTAGGTATAAACACAGCTTTTAGCACAGGCAGTGGTAGGTATAAACACAGCTTTCAGCAAGGGCAGTGGTAGGTATAAACACAGCTTTCAGCACAGGCAGTGGTAGGTATAAACTTTTCCTGTCAGTGAATTGGTAATGCATTGTGCTTGTGGGGTTATCCCCGAATGGCACAAACACTGACAGAATACATTTTGTCATTATTATGTAAGCTCTTTCATTCTAAAGTCTATTTATTATATATGAAGTCAGTGCGCAAAGCCATTTCACAACTCTCCAAAACAACACTGCAGAAGAGGTTCCCAGCAGAATCAGACATTGGCAGGTGATGTGTGAGGGAAGGCTGATGAAGGAGTGTAAAACATGACGTAAAAAAAAACACATCTCTCTCTCTATACTCAATGCATCTGTGCTGCTTAATTCATCTCTCTTGCAAAAACAGATCACACTTCTATTTTCTTGGCACCTGGGCTGGGAGTTGTCAGAGCAGGAGTAGACGGGGTGTCTGTAGACGCTGTGGTTGTCACTGCTGTTGTCACTGCAGATGTCTCAGATACTGAACACCGCATGAAGATTGGCATACACAAACAAATATAAAGGTATGAAGCATAGTCATTCTCTCTCTGTAACATTGTTGTTACTGAAATAACAATACAATACAGGTCCACTAATCTGACAGCGCTCTACAAGCATACATAAAAGAATTACCTTTATTTTCTGTTGTGACTTGTGTTAATGTTAATAAGATACGCATGAAAAAGGATATTACTAATTTCTTCACTAAATGCATACATTGATTTCTTTATAAAATATGTGTTTGAGGTCCTCATTTCATCCCAACAGCAGAAAAAGAGCACTGATGGTAAATATTCCAGAGGTCATGAGGACTGGTGTATTAAATATGACAGCGTTTGTGTGCAAAAGGGTATCATTTAATTATCTGTGTTGTAGTGGAAATCTGTTTCAAACTTTAATGAGTCAACATGTTTTGTTTACACTTCATGAATTATAAAGACTCATCCTGACGGCTTCAAAGCATATTATGGAATGGTTCATAGCCAATCAGAATAGCATTAATTGATTACCTAGAGTTGTTGGTGCGACTGGAAATGTTGTTGTTGTCTCTGTAAACAAAGTTCAAAACAATAAAACAGGCAGATATTATATTCTGAATTTAGTTAGGCTAGCGTTCGTGCCAAGCATGTCTATGCATGCAGGTATACATAACATTGAATGACTATAAAAGATTGGACAATAAAACAACAACATTTTTATGGAAAACCTATGTTTGTTGTATATAACATTTCTTGATACGGCACTCGCAATACAAAATATAGAAAATATGTCACTGTACAGTGAAGAAGTGTAATCAGTCATTTCATCTGTCATTTGAAGTCATGTAATCTGTAGTAAACACTGTAGTCTAGGGTTATACAGCCCCAGTGCTTGGAGAGCGTTATTGTTCTCTCAAACTTAAGTGCCTGATATAGACACCAAATCACTATGCAGAGGAAAACAACTCAAAAAGTCACATTTCAAATCTGGCTATATTTTCATACCTACATTTAGGTTCACATAGAAATCTGAACAATTCACACAAAATAGGAAACTGTCACACATTAAAAATTACTACAGATATCTTACCAATATTTTGGAATAAGCTGGCAAAGAGCAAGGCGGCAAGGAGAGAAACAGAGGCCATTTTCACTCAATTTGCACCTCTGGCCTCGGCTGTAAGGAGCCTTCAGTTTCTCATCTGAGCTACTCCTCAACGTTCATTTGTGGTGAAGTCTGTGGTCATCGTTGCCTAGGAGCCTATGATAAGCTGCTAAAATACTCTTTAGCCCTCAGTGACGTCACAGTCTCTGTCTGGTCTTGTTTTATAGCTTTATGTGCCGTGTTGATTGATCATGAGAGCTACCTTATATGCCACTGAGAAACATCTCTGTGGTGATAAAGGAGCTGAACTGAGCTGAGCTGATTGTTACAACCGCTTTGATACCCAAGTGTGGGTGTGCTGATGCATTGCATATTACCAGTTATGGGACAAGTAAGACTTAATAGCCTAAATCACTGTTGTCTCTGTCTCTCTTCCCTCTCTCCCCTCTTATCCCATCACACACCATGTACACGTAGCCATTCAACTAGCAGACGCATTACATACATGTAACCAGACATGTAACATGCGCGTACCCATACACGTAACATACACATAAAGTACACTCAAACTTTTAACCATAGATGTAACATACATATAACATACATGTAACATATATGAAACCATACATGTAACATACACATAACATACATGTAGCCATTCAAGTAGAAAACACATAACATACATGTAACATATATGTAACCATACATGTAACATACATGTAACCATTCAAGCATTCAAACACATACAGTGGGGGAAATAAGTATTTGAACCCCTACTGATTTCGCAAAGAAATGTGTGATCTAGAATTGTAATGGTAAGTGTATTTTAACAGTGAGAAACAGAATATCAACAAAAGAAAATCCAGAAAACTGCATTTTATAACATTTATGACTTTATTTGCATTTGATGCAGAAAATAAGTATTTGAACCCCCAAGCAAACAGCAAGAATTCTGGCTCCCAATGACCAGTTATGTGCCCAAGAAGCACACAGATTAGTCCTCATTAGGTCTAATAAGGTACACCTGATCTCAACTGGTGACGTTTATAAAAGATACCTATCCAAAGAATCATACTTCACACCTTCAACCTCACCACCATGGGCAAGACCAAAGAGTTGTCCAAGGACGTCAGAGATAAGACTGTAGACCTGCACAAGGCTGGAATGGGCTACAAAACCATTGGCAAGCAGCTTGGTGAGAAGCAGACAACTATTGGTGCGATTATTCGTAAATGGAACAACTGTCAATCGCTCTAGGTCTGGGGTTCCATGCAAGATATCCCCTCGTGCAGTATCAGTGATCATCCGAAAGGTGCAGAATAACCCCAGAACAGGGGGAGCTTGTGAATGATCTCAAGGCAGCTGGGACCACAGTCACCAAGAAAACCATTGGCAACACACTACGCCGTAATTCTTTGAAGTACTGCAGCACTTGCAAGGTCCCCCTGCTCAAGGAAGTACATGTACAGGGCCTTCTGAAGTTTGCCAATGCACACTTGAATGATTCTAAGGAGGATTGGGAGACAGGATGTGGTCAGATGAGACCAAAATCAAGCTCTTTGGCATCAACTCGACTTGCCTTGTTTGAAAGGGGGAAGAATGCTGAATATGAACCCAAGAACACCATACCCACAGTCAAGCATGGAGGTGGAAACATTATGCTTTGGGGATGTTTCTCTGCCAAGGGTACAGGACGACTCCACCACATCAAGGGGACTATGGATGGGGCCATGTAACGTTGAATATTGGGCCTGAACCTCATTCCCTCCCATTGAAAACACAACCTTAAGGATTTGGAGAGGATCTGCAAAGAGGAGTGGGCCAAAATCCCTCCTGAGATGTGTGTAAACCTGGTGACCAAGTACAAGAAACGTCTGACGTCTGTGCTTGCCAAAAAGGGTTACCAAGTACTAAGTCATGTATTGCCAACAGTTTCCCTTCACACCAGCAGTATGGTGGCATTTCCCATAATCCAACTGTGCCCATATTTAACCTTGAAAAGGTAAGGAAGACCAAGTAGAGAAGATAATCGAATCATTCAAACCCTAAGAGTCAAAGGACATATTTGAAATGGACCTTTGCCTGTTGTTAAAAAAGCCTACTACCCATATTTCTAACCTGTCCTTCTCTCAAGAACATGGGTGTTTTCCAGAACACTGGAAACCTGCAGTTGTAGTTCCTATCTTCAAAAATGGTGATCATCACTCAGCAGCCAATTACAGACCTATTAGTATACTTCCCATAATGTCCAAAGTTTTGGAAAAATTAGCAGTAGAGCAACTAATTAATCATATTAACTTTATTCAGCTTTTACACCCTATGCAGCATGGTTTTAGATCAAATCACTCCACCGAGACTGCAACGGTCTATTTTATTAAAAGGGTCAAGTCCCTTATGGAAAGAGGAGGAGTTGTGGGTGCAGTTATTCTAGATCTCCGGAAAGCGTTTGACACGGTCAACCACAACATACTTCAGTCTAAGTTTGATCAGTTTAACTTCTCTTCTTCTGCATCCAACTGGTTCAAATCATACTTATCAACTCGAACTCAGTGTGTTAAAATAAACAATGTATTATCCAACCTCAAAAATCTGTCTACAGGTGTTCCCCAAGGTTCAATCCTGGGTCCACTTCTTTTCAGTCTTTACATTAACGATCTTCCATCTGTCTGCCAAGATTGTGAGGTTCTGATGTACGCAGACGACACTGTGATCTTTGGGTGGGGTAAGAATAACGTAGAGGTCGCTGCTAGGCTTACAAAGGTCATGGTTGATGTGTCTGACTGGTTAAACAAATGTTGTCTTCAGCATAACAATTCCAAAACCGTTGCTATGTTTTTTTTCTAAAACCAGCAAGTCTCACACTGAACCAAAGAATCAAGATTGTGAAGGAATACAAATATCTTGGTATCTTGATTGATAATCAGCTTACTTTTAAAAAAACATGTAAGAAACATATGCAAAAATTTAAAATTCACCAACTTTAGGCATCTTAGAAATCACATGTCCACTGAGGCTGCTAAAATGTATATGTTCTCATTGATTTTATCTCAAATTAACTACTTACCCACCTGGTCTACTGCAAACTCCACTACTCTTAAACCAGTCATGTCTCTTTACAAACAGGCTCTCAAAATACTTAATTCACACCATCACTGTTCTGTCCTCCAAAAATACAGACTTTTAAGTTGGGACAATCTGATCACATTTAAGAACTGCTGTTTAATGTTCAAAATCCGGTTTAACCTTCTCCCACAGAACATTAGAGAATCAACCTCATTTAACAGCTTTAAAATAAATCTTAAAACATGGTTAATAAATAACCAAAAATGTGAGCATTAGTGGGTCAGTAGAACTTTTGTATTGGTATTTTATTTAATTTTATTTAATTTTTTAATTTTATTTATTTATTTATTTATTTTTGTCAATGTTATGTTTGTATATATATATATATATATATATATGTATATGTGTATATATATGCCTTTTTTAAAGTTGTTTAGCCATTAACACTCTGGCAGGGGGACTGCCAATGGAAACTAGCCTTTTGGCTACAATTGGGTGCATTTACATTTTAATGTTTATTAATGTACACTGTCCCTCTTCAACAAATAAACAAACTGAAACTGAAATGTTTTGCTAGGGGTTCAAATACTTATTTTCTGCATCAAATGCAAATAAAGTCATAAATGTTATAAAATGCCGTTTTCTGGATTTTGTTGATATTCTGTTTCTCACTGTTAATATACCATTACAATTATAGATCACACATTTCTTTGCAAGTGGCTAAACTTGGCTGCCAAACTTGCGGAATCGGCAGGGGTTCAAATACTTATTTTCCCCACTGTAACATACATGTAACATATATGTTACCATACACGTAACATACACATAACATGATACATGTAACCAGACACATAACATACATGTAACCAGACATGTAACATGCACGTAACCAGACATGTAACATACACAATTTAGAAAATGCAACTTTCATGCCTCCTGCAGCGCACCAACCCGAGAGCACCAAAAAACCTCACACAGACTGACTGAAATAAGTTGCAAGTTTTCATTATAATCACACATACCATAACTGCGGACAGATATGCTATCAGAGGTGGTGCTCAACTAAGGCATTAACGATACATTGAGGAAATGTTCACAGTAATACACAATAATATATTTGACACAAAAGGGAGGCACAGCAACATTCCAAAACATTAAGAACATAATTAATTTCATGTACTCAAAAAAATCTGCAAAAGCAAAGCATTATGGGGCAAAACTACTTTCTTACATACAGTGCCAATGGGTCTACAATCAGACGAAAATTGTTGGTTTTGATCGTGACAAAATAATTCTATCTCGGACTCATCTGTTTAAAGAAGGGACTTCCAGAAGGCCTTTGGTTTATCCAAGTGCTCTCGGGCAAAGTTGAAATGGGCAGTTTTGTTCTTTCTTGAGAGCAGAGGCTTCCTTCTAGCAACCCGATCATGAATGTCATGTCTATTCAATTTTCGTCTGATTGTAGACCCATGTACATTTACCCCAGATGCTGCCAGAGAGGTCTGAAACTCTTTAGAGGTGATGTGTGGGTTGACTTTTACCTGATTTATTCTTCTTCTGGTGCTTCTTGGTGATGGTCTTGATGGGCGTCCACTTCTAGGCAGAGATGCGGTCATGTTGAATGCCCTCCATTTCTAAATTATTTGTCTTGGATGGATGGATGGAGCTGGAATCTTTTGGAGATGGTCTTATAGCTTTCCCAAGACTGATGGGCTGTCAGAACCTTCTTCCTGATGTTCTCGGATATATTTAGTTTCCTTTCGGCATTGTTGATCTGTGTGGGTACACCTTGGCACTACAGTAGTTTGGTTGGTTTCCTCCCTCTTTTAATCTGTGTTGCCCAAACCTTTCCCTAAGGATGTCTCAGATGATCGGTTTGCTTAATTGACTAATTAAGCACCCAAATAAGTTTCACTGAATCTGTTACCTGCTTGACTTTACAAATTCAGCTGGGGGTTCACTTACTTTTGAAATGGACTAATTCCATGTTTCATGTAGTCTTTTGGCTACTCAAACAATTCCCTCTAAAAAAAGTACATGCAAATGATAAACATAAACCTGACATTCCTTCTATGGAAAATTGGTGATGAAAAAAATGAAAAATCATGGTAAAACAACAGAAAACTCCTAAGTGGTCAAGGGGTTCACATACTTTAAAGTGGCACTGTAAGTGCTGCTACACCCTTGCCCGTTATATGCTTTACTTTATTTTATACATTCATTACTTGCAGTCCTCCTTCCACATTCAGGCATTTGCTATTTTAAAGATAGTTTGATTACTACTGCTGTTTTCCTTTCTTTCCACTTAGGTTTATAGACGATCTGATTTAATTCACCCTCCACATCGACAGAGGGCAATGTAAACCTCTAAACATATATGAGTACAGGCCCACTCACGATAAAGTACAAAATGAAGTTGTTTGTTGCCTGGTGACGAGCCATTATATTTCCTGTGCATGCTGATGTAAACAGCTAAACGAACTTTGAAATCTTTACGTGTTAGAGACATCACGTTATTCATATATTGTGTGCTTGCGGTGATCAAACAATATGTTAAAAATCAAATAAGTCGGACGTTACATGATGGATAATTACATTTTCGTCAGGGTTGTTGGAAAAGGGAGCTATGGAGAGGTGAATCTTGTGAAGCACAAAACAGATCGAAAACAGGTAAGTTATCGCTAGCGAGCTATCGTTAGCTAGCCTTGATTGAATGATAATGTTGCTTTTGCTGTAATCGGGACGTAATGGACGTAGCCATGGAAGCAAGTTAACAAACTTGTTTGCTCTGGTAATGTAACGTAACAGCTAAAGATGGCGAAGACACCTGACAACAAACTTCTTCGATAGCTAGCGTCGTGAACTTATCAATGTAAAACAGCTAGCTAACAATATCTTGTATCTTACGTAGGATACATAACGAGTCAGCTGTCATAGCATATCAAGCAAAGACAACTGTTAAAATGGACCTAAACCAAGCATTAACGAGCTAACTTAGTTTGTTACGTTAGTTTTCTGTAAAAAAAAAAAAAAGAGAGATTTCTTATGTGTAGCTGGTTTATGGAAATCAAAGCACAAATCACAGCCAAACTTAAAAATCCAATCAACTGTGAGCCCCGTACAGACGCTGGCTGTTTGATGTCTGCACATACAAACATGATTAACTGATAACCCCATTATCGCATGCTGTGGCTTATACAAGATGAAGATTTGCTCTGCAAGTTATAAAATGAGTTATACACACCACCCTCTCTGTTGTAGTATGTCACAAAGAAGTTGAACTTGAAGACGTCCTCCAGGCGTGAGAGGAAGTCGGCTGAACAGGAGGCTCAGCTTCTCTCCCAGATTCGTCATCCCAACATAGTGACATACAGGGAATCATGGGAAGGAGATGATTGCCAGCTCTATATCGTCATGGGCTACTGTGAAGGAGGAGACTTATACCACCGACTCAAGCAACAGAAAGGAGAGCTTCTACCTGAGAGGCAGGTGGTAGAGTGGTTTGTCCAAATCGCCATGGCTCTCCAGGTACTGGTATAATTCAGTTGCAAGTATTTATAATAATGCTCATGACCTATGTGTATCTATAAGCAACTTTGATGTAATAATAAATTATGTTTCAGTGGGCAGTGAGCATCCCTTCCATTGTTGAACCTTTTTAGGACATGATCCCATTGGATTCTCTGGACTTTTGGAATTTGACACTGACTAATCTTTGTCCCACTTTCTTTGCGCTGTGGTAGTATCTGCATGAAAAACATATATTGCACAGAGACTTGAAGACTCAGAACATCTTCCTGACCAAGACAAACATAATCAAAGTAGGTGACCTGGGCATCGCCAAGGTGCTGGAGAATCAGAACGACATGGCGAGCACTCTCATAGGAACCCCGTACTACATGAGTCCAGAGCTCTTCTCCAACAAGCCTTATAACCACAAGGTAACATACATAGATCATTTTGGAATTGTAAGAACCCCTGATTGTACTGCAGGGAGAAATAAAGTATCAGAAGCAAAAGGCTTTATTTCAAAAAGGCTTTATTTTATCCCTGCAATTCGAAATGAAGTGGTTGCCAGCATGGCTTAGGTATTTGTAAAAAAAATTAAAAAAAAAAGAACTTGATGTGTGATGTTTTTTTAATCTCTCTGCAGTCAGATGTGTGGGCTCTTGGTTGCTGTGTGTATGAGATGTCCACTCTGAAGCACGCTTTCAACGCTAAAGACATGAACTCACTTGCATATCGCATTGTAGAAGGAAAGGTATGTCAGTCAAATCAAAAACTGAAACTTTTTCCTTGAAGGTAGCTGTTGTAGAATGTGATGGAATATATTTCTTTGGCTGCAAAATGTTCTGTAACTGTTGCATGTTGCTGAAGGCCACACAATGAGAATGTACTGTAAAAACATAGTTTCTTCTAGTTTGTACTTTGTTTTTCTCCAAAGTTTTTCATACAAACTATACAGATGCTCATGCTATAGTTCATCTCTTCACGCAGGTTGATTGGAATGCCTAGATCAAGATATGGTGCAAAAGCGAGAGCCCACAAAACTTGTGAGCGGAAAAAAACAGCATTTAAGACCTGTAGAGGCAGATTCAAGCAGTTTATTGACTATTGACTATGCTCCAAAAATATCCAAGGAATTAAAACGATTCGTGAGAAAATATTCTATATGCGTGCAACCCTCATTGCATGAATTTACATACTGATGTGCGAATGTGCAAATGTAGTCCGTGTCTTCACATTTTTATTGATACGGGTGTGTGAATGTTGATACGGGTGTGAGAATGTACTGTGTGAATGTACTGCAGTGAGGGTAGCAAAAATGTGAGTGCATGATTTTCTTAATTTGTGATTCGCAGGATAGGATTTGTGCACTGTTGGCCACAGTGGGTTACTTTGTTTAGATGAGAAGGTGATGTTGTGTTATTTCATTCTCCTCTTTGTTGACTCCCCAGCTTCCTCAGATGCCCTGTAAGTACAATCCTCAGCTGGGAGAGCTCATCAAGGGGATGCTGTGCAAAAGGCCAGAGGATCGACCTGACGTCAAACAGATCCTCCGGCAGCCCTACATCAAGCAGCAGATCGCCATGTTCCTGGAGGCCACCAAAGAGTAAGCTGTAGCTGCAGGCCGGTGTCCTACAGGCCATTGGTGTTGCTTGAATAACAAAGCTGTTTGTGGAGATTTTGTTTAGGTCTGACAGTCACCATACTGCTTTTTTGCAGAGGGTGCTTGAGCAGTTGTGGGGATTGTTGAAGGAGTAGTGATGTTGACGTTGTATTAGAGTGAACTGCTTGGTGCACCTACTAAAACACATGGACTCACTTATGGAAATAACATTCTTGAGGATATAATCAGATTTCGTGGTGACTTGATAGTTACAATTGTATTAATCTGGCTCTTATTTAGGAAAGCTGCCAAAACCAGAAATAAAGCCATCAAGAACAAGCCCAACAGTGCTGGGTCTCTGAGCGCAGGTCCTGCCAAAACTGATCTCCCAGCAGCACTACCCCAGACCAAGTACAACAAAAGAGGCAGAAAGGTAGGGGTCACAGTTCCCTTTGTCATGCCCATACACTGAAGAGACACATTCAAGTATTGGTATCCATTGCACTAGTTTGCCTGAAAATTCACTGTTGTGAATCTGGTAACAAAAGCTCAAAATATGTTACTCATTAAAATTATCATAAATATTACCACGGTTATATTTCTGTCACAATTCATATTGTGTAACCACAGAAGGTTTTGTACATAATTGCATATAACAGTGCTATAATGTATAGTTATACAACCTTTTTGTTGTTTGATAGAGCGAAGAGAACAACCCACCACAACACAGCTCACATGTATCCAACGGTGTACAAGAGAACGCCCCATCAAAAATGCCTTTACCACCTAAATCTCCGACACAGGATATCCTGAACACAACAGGACAGTCTCTAGCAACCATCAGTAATATTGACATTGCTATGCAACCATTGGAGGTTGAGGAGCCAAAGCCCCGCAAATTGAGGATGCCTAAGTCAGTGCCTGATCAAAAGTCTAATGATGGCCTAAACCAGAAGGCCACAGTTAGTAAGAGGACCCCGAAACACGATCCCTCTGCCCCACAGCCCCACCCACGTAAGCTGGCACAGGACCTCTCTGAGCAGCAGGAGAGGAAGATATCAAATGGACCTATATCACAATGGCCGTCCTCCAACATCATCCCAGTATCTGTAAACAGACTCAAGCCCTCAGTGGAAATACAGTCGCCTGCAACTGATATGGACAGTAGAGAGGACACTATAAAATTACTCCAGGAAGCTGCCCTGAACGTTCCAACAACAGCTCCTAGAAGAATATCAGATCTTGAGCAGCAGAAGCCTGGACCAGTAGAAGATGTCTTAGGTCAACGCAAGAGCCCCTCTCCCCCTGCCATCCAGGACATCACAGAGGACACAATGACACTTCTCAAAGAGGGTTCCCACCTCAGATGTGTTGAAGAAGTTCAAGTAAGAGATGACTTTGAGATAGGATAGAGTGTGTTCTCTACCTGTTGTGGAGGTGGTTTGTACCCTATGTCTGATTCACTTTCATACTTGGTATAGACTCAGACATGTGGCTTTGTTTGTCTTTATAGAAGAGCTTAGAATCAACAGAAAAGCTGCTAGAGGCCTTTGTTCCAGTGCCAGTAATGGTAAGAAGTTTGCTTTTGTCTGCCACTTCTGTTTCCACCATGCATGTCTGTTGCTCTACATGTTATCAACACGTTTAATATGGATGAAAAAACCTGAGGAGAAAACCTTGCATGCATTCACAGTCACCTTCAGCCATTTAGATGACGTGTTTCTTCAGATAGACATCATGCGGTGAATGCATACATTTATCAAGGCTTTTGCTTCCTTGGTGTCACATGGCCGCAGGATGTAAGTGCCGTTCTCTCCCTGTCAAGCCCGAGTAACCATGCCTGTCTGATATGGGGATAGTTACAGCATTACAGTGTCCATTGATGCTTCTCTTTGTGTGTTTGAGCAGGAGCCTCCAAACCCTGCAGCCCCTCCACCTGTCCCTGAGCGGGAGCGTCATGTTCTTCATCAGCCCACGTCTTCCTCCGAGCCCTCCAAGCCGAGGCAGCGGCGGCAGAGGATCCGGGAGACAGGGCTGGAGGGTCCGCAGAAGGTGAGGCCACAGCACCCGCTGTCGTGAAGATCTGAACAGGGATGAACAGTTGCGTCTGTGGAAGCTTTATCCACAGAACCAGGCACAGTTGCGTCATTGATAAAGTATCATAAATGGTGTTTAATTTGTGTCTGTGAGGTCCGGAAATTAGACAGCCCATGACGCTTAGAAGAGTCACATCGATTAGGGACATTCTCACTCATGACACACACAGATTACAGTTTTTTTTAAGCCAAGCGGTGTGTAAAAGCGTGTCACGGTGTACTTTGCCTTCGCCTCCACCATATTCGTATATCAGAACTCTTTGGCGCCCATTAACCCTTTCATACGAAAACAATTGAAAATTGTACTTGTACCTGTTAAATGCACCTAAAAACCAAAAAAAATGCACAAATGTGAGAAAGTCATCATCAACGCATGGGGCTCTGCTTTGGTCTACTCTGTTAGGATAAAAAAGCTCCAAGACCCCTACCACCCATACCTGTGGAGGCCTTCGGTGCTCCTTTAATGATGAAAGACAGAGGCCCACCTGAGACTGAGTCCTGCCACATGGACAGAGTCACTCCAGTCCCACAGGTAAGCTACGTCTGTAAAACTCTCTGAGACTCAACTGAATTCAATTTCGTTCATTCATATAGTGCCAATAACATTTGACACTGTCCCAAGGTGCTTAACTGGGCCCACAGCCTGAATCCCTTAGTGCCGACACTTAGGCAAGGGATGAGGGGTGTCTCAGGTGTCCAGCCGAGCCAGATTCAGTTGAATTCAATTCAAATCAATTTCATTAATATAGCGCCAAAACTATGAAATTGTTTCAAGGCACTTATAAAATTGTCTCAAGGCGCTTAGAATAGAACCAGATATACAGTACTGTGCAAAAGTTTTAGGCAGGTGTGAAAAAATGCTGTAAACTAAGAATGCTTTGAAAAATGGAAGTGTTAACAGTTTATTTTCATCAATTCTTCATAAATTAACAAAATGCAGTGAAGGAACAGAAGAAAATTCTAAATTAAATCAATATTTGGTGTGACCAGCCTTTGCCTTCAAAATAGCATCAATTCTTCCAGATACACTTGCGCACAGTTTTTGAAGGAACTCGGCTGGTAAATTGTTCTAGCATCTTGGAGAACTAACCACAGATCTTCTGTGGATGTAGGCTTCCTAAAATTCTTCTGTCTCTTCATGTAAACCCAGACAGACTGGATGATGTAGAGATCAGGGCTCTGTGGGGGTCATACCATCATTTGCAGGACTTTCTGTTCTTCTTTAAGCTGAAGATAGTTGTTAATGACATTGGCTGTATGTTTGGGGTTATGTTCCTGCTGCAGAATACATTTGGTGCCAATCATACGCCTCCCTGATGGTATTGCATGATGGATTAGTATCTGCCTGTATTTCTCAGCATTGAGGACACCATTCATCCTGACCAAATCTCCAACTCCACTTGCAGAAATGCAGCCCCAAACTGGAAAGGAACCTCAACCATGCTTCACTGTTGCCTGCAGACTCTCATTATTGTACCTCTCTCCAGCCCTTCGGCGAACAAACTGCCTTCTTCTACAGCCAAATATTTCTAATTTTGACTCATCAGTCCAGAGCACCTTCTGCCATGTTTCTGCACCCCAGTTTCTATGTTTTCGTGCTTAGTTCAGTCACTTGGCCTTGTTTCCTTGTCGGGGTAGAGCTTTTTGGCTGCAACTCTTCCATGAAGACCACTTCTGGCCAGACTTCCCCGGACAGTAAATGTCTGTACCTGGGTACCACTGGTTTCTTCCAGTTCTGAGCTGATGCCACTGCTTGAAATCTTCCGATTTCGAAGGTTAATAAGCTTGATGTGTTTTTCATCAGCTGCATTAAGTTTCCTTGGCTGACCACTGCGTCTACGATCCTCAACGTCTTCTTCTTCAAAAGACCTTGAACTGCACATTTTGAAACCCCTGTCTGCTTTGAAATCTTTGTCTGGGAGAGACCCTGCTGATGCAGTATAACTACGTTGTGTCTTGTTGCTGTGCTCAGTCTTACCATGTAAATGGATAAAAAAAAACATTTATTGTCTACATTTTTCAAAGCATTCTTAGTTCATAGCATTTTTTTCACACCTGCCTAAAACTTTTGCACAGTACTGTATATGTATATGCTTGTTGATCAAAACATATATATTTTGTTTCTTAGGATCGCCCACTGTCAGCCCGAGAGAGGAGAAGACTGAGGCAATCACAGGAACATCTGAATCTGCCAGGTATACCACACAGTTTCACTACAGGAACATCTGCATCAGCCAGGTATATTACACAGTGTCACTACAGGAACATCTGCATCAGCCAGGTATACCACACAGTTTCACTACAGGAACATCTGCATCAGCCAGGTATATTACACAGTGTCACTACAGGAACATCTGCATCAGCCAGGTATACCACACAGTTTCACTACAGGAACATCTGCATCAGCCAGGTATATTACACAGTGTCACTACAGGAACATCTGCATCAGCCAGGTATACCACACAGTTTCACTACAGGAACATCTGCATCAGCCAGGTATACCACAGTTTCACTACAGGAACATCTGCATCAGCCAGGTATATTACACAGTGTCACTACAGGAACATCTGCATCAGCCAGGTATACCACAGTTTCACTACAGGAACATCTGCATCAGCCAGGTATACCACAGTTTCACTACAGGAACATCTGCATCAGCCAGGTATACCACAGTTTCACTACAGGAACATCTGCATCAGCTAGGCATACCACAGTTTCATTACAGTGTCACCTTAAGGTGAAAGGATGCCAGTGTGTGTATTTGGATTACACCCAAATCATACAGTAGCAGAAAGTCTCAGTCTCTGTTGACTGTGAGAGGACCGTGACGTATGCATGAGAATAGTTTGCAGTCGTTCAGCAATCGGTTGCCAGGTTCGATCCCAACTCCTCCTCACCAAGTGTCAAAGTGTCCTTGAGCAAGACACTGAACCCCCAACCATTCCTGATGTGTAGGTTGGTGCCTCCCATAGTAGCCTCTGCCATTGGTGTGTGAATGGATAGATGTCTGAGGCATTAACATGTAAATCCCTTTTGAGTGCTCAGTGAGTAGTAAAGCACTATACAAATGCAGTCCATTTACAGTAAAGTAAAGCAAAGTGCAGTTGTTTGTGTAACTCTCTGGTCTTTTTTTCCCAGTTGCACCTGCAGTTAGAAGGGCTTCATATGATGTGGCTTTGCTGAGCTGTAAACAATCAGACCAACCAGACTACCACAGGGCGACCAGTGTATCCATGGAAACAAGCAAGGTACTGCTCCCTAATCCTCATTCTCTGATTCAACAGAGGTGTGGTGGAACACTGAAAGGTCATGTGCAACTTAAGACCAAAGCCACCATCCAAGTAGATCACTTAGGCATCTTTATTTATGTGACACAGCAGTTTCTCCAAGAGATCACTTATTAGTTTAACAGAAATATTTTCATCATAACTCACTGATTGAGTTGCAGACCAGTGGATCATTTTCATAGACGTATTTCAAGATGCAAATTGCGAAATGTTTAAGACGGATTGGACGCACACTTCAATGACGTGTCCTCACTAAGCACTAGAGGACCAGTGGTGGAAGAAGTACTGAAGTTTAGTACTTAAGTAAAAGTACAAGTACCCAGGAAAATGGAAGTAAAAGTAGAAGTAAAAGTACTACGTCAACAATCCTACTTAAGTCAAAAGTAAAAAGTACTCACTTTTAAATTTACTTTAAAAGTAAAAGTAAAAGTACTTACGCAATGGGTTGTCTCTCAATGTCTAGGCTTCGCCATTTTGTTTAAGAAATAGCGACTGGTAATAAATGCCTCTACAGATGTCACTACTAGTAATAATTATAAGCAACAACATTTGTTAATTGGAAAGGTTGGTGTAGCCTACCTATTGGGCCTATTGTCTGTAATACTGTTCACACTCTATCTTACAATTCTGCAGATGACAAGTTATCTACCAGGGATTATTTGCCATTAAGCCAAACCAATATTTATTTAATTGTAAACGTGTAAAAAATGGAAATATGAATCATGAAAAACAAATGGAGTTGTTAAACTGGTCAATGCAGAGTTTTATAGTCTATTGATTGCAGAAAAGGGGGAAAAAAAACATATTGAGTAACCCAAGACTAGGCATTACGTTTGCATGCCAGGCAATAACCAGTCAATAAAAAAGGCAAATCTTCACGTTAGCTTGACATTGCTAAACTACCAGCTTTATCTTACCACTACGTTAAATAATCAAGGTACAATCGTGTTAGTTTGATGCTATTGCTGTATGTCAACATGTATTTTGCTAGATAGCAGTATAAAATCATGTCAGTAACCGCATACGATATGCAAAAGTCATAGACATTAACTTAGCATAGCAAGAACTCCACATAACTCGACCTGTTTCTCCAAATTTGAAGGCAATTTTTTTTTTAGGTAGACGGGAAACGCACTGAAACCTCCACGAGTTATTCTTGGGGCCTCTGAACTTGAACATGTCCTCAGATGAGGCTGACTTTGAATCCATGCTGAAAAGTTGTTTGTTAGTCAGGCTGTTTGACGAATGTTTAAGCAAAACAGGCAAGACTACCGTAGTGCTGCTGCCAACTACACACTCTGCTGTCATTGGAGCTGATAGAGCCACCTGATTGGTTGAAACGTCCTAAAGCAACGCAATCCATATTTTCGTGTAGGCAGCATTTTGGCGAAACTGTGTTCATAAAATGTAACGAATAACGACACATATTGTAGAAATGTAGCGGAGTAAAAGTATAGATAATAGCTGCAAAATGTAACGAAGTAAAAGTAAAAAGTATGCACTATTATTTTTACTTAAGTAAAGTACAGTTACCTAAAAATGTAACGAAGTACAGTAACGAAGTAAAAATACTTCGTTACATTCCACCACTGTAGAGGACTGATGTGTCTCCCCTGAAACAGGACAGGCACTCGTGGCGGCGCTCCGACGAAGAGGAGTGCAGTTCCTCCACCAGCTCTACTGAGCGCTCTGAGGGAGACGGCAGGGAGGGGTAAGTGCTCTTACTGTTACCGCGTAAGACACGGTTAGTCCCAGTACTCACACTTCAGTTCTTAAACCACTGAAGCGCACCACTTTTACGAAGTATTAAAAGGGAGGACAGTAGTGGTGTGAGTTGAATGAGGGGAGCGAGGGGGTAAAGTGCAAGTATAGTGACTGGACCTTACAGTGGCTTACTGTACATGGAAATAATCCCTCAGCCTTTAGGGTTTAGGCCATCTGTGATTGCATAGTTCATCTTTTCAAGCATTTCTGTAGCTTTGAAAGCTTTTGGGAGAAAATGTAGTCTACAATATTGTTTAGGAGTATTACCCAGATAAGGATATTGATAACATTTCCAATTTGCACAAATACTAATAAATAAATGTTTTAATTCTTCAGGAAAAATGAATCATGTGAAATGCAGGACTTGGTTCAGATGATGACACAAACTTTACGAATGGATAGTAGAGAGGCTGCCTGTGAATCAGACGGACCTAGATCAAGCGCTAAAGCCCAGTCGGAGTTTAAGCTCAATCTGAAATATAAAGACACCCTGGTCCTCCATGGGAAAGCCATAGAGGTGCAGGATGACTTCCTACTCAACGATTTCTGTGCAGGTTGGTACATTCATTTTCATGAAGATTCTAAGGTCTTATTTTACAAAAGCCTGACATAAGATCAAGTTTTTGTCATTTTTCTCTGAAAGGTGACACATCTGGTCCGGCCAAGATTAGGAGAGCTGTGGAACAGTTGCGCACTGACGTGGTGAAAGGTCTAGGGGTGAAGCTGCTGGACAGAGTCCTGGACATCATGATGGAGGAGGACGAGGAGAGAAGAGAGGTGAGTGGACCACAGTCTGCAAAAGCCTGGGATTCAATGGCTGTCCTACCCACAGTGTGTTTGTTCATTTGTAGACCTGTGCTGGGACATTGTGTGGTTTTCAGGCAGGATAGGGTTGGACTGAATAACTAGTAATATACTAATGTGCATATTTAATGTACTAATTTAATGAACTAATTTCTCTCACCGTCGCAGCACCGTCTAATGGAAGAAATGGGAGACGAGAAATACAAGTCTTACGCCGTGATGGTTCACCAGCTGAAGTTCTTTGAGGATGTTGCATTTAAAACTTAAGATTTTGTAAGGGACAACCTCTCATCTGCTGATACAACAGGTCATTCTGACCGCAATCATTTTTCTAGTCTGTTACAGACAATCACTGTGCATGTTAGGAACACATTTCTTGTAGAGGTACAATTGTTTCTCTTTGGTGATAAGAATGTTCTTGACAGAATGCAATTTTTCATTCATATTGGATATGCAATTTCAGCACTCTGACATACTGTTGTTTTTATACACTTAATGTGAATTAATGTTTTTAGTAGATAATGATGATGGCATATATGGTGTGTAAAAAAAAAATGAAACTGTTCAATTGTAGTTACACTAAAATCTAGGAAATCCCGATAGTAATCTATCTTGTGTGTAAATAGAGTCTGTAGAGGCTGTAGATGTTATATTTAAATTGAATTTATAAATAAATCCCTTTAAAGATACATGGGAGAGCACAGTGTTCTATCAACATTTTAAAGTTCGACTAAAGTCACAAATCTGATTTCGTTTATTTCAACATCTGCGTGTGATTTTGCATACAACCCGGTATAGGCACACTTTCACAACAATATTTGCTTTTCGAGATTCACATTTTGAAAACTACAAAACTAGCGCTCGACATAGATGGGAATGTACAAACTACTTGTGCTTCTTCTTCTTCAGATTCTCTTGAGGCTTCTCGCGGTTATCTCCTGATGACTCGGGTAGAGCGGGTTGCCAGCTCAGGGGGGTTTTGCGGTACATGGGCCAAGGGGGTAGGGTAAGCTGCGAGAGATGACAGGCCGCGGTTAGGACAACACCTGGAACATTTCTGCCATCTTTACCTATTATTTGTTTAGTGTAGACATTCCTAAGACATTGGAACCATACACTACATAAAATATGAGTTTAAAACTCACCACGCAGGATACAGCGAAACCTGCCAGAACTATGTATACGGTCCATCCAAACTGTTCAATGATAAAACCGTATAGGAACCCAACCACCTGTGAAGGGGAAAAGATGATTACAATTGCAAAAAAAAAAAACTACATAATTGTTTCATAAGTCATTTGAACACAATTGAATGGCTTACCGCTGACACCAGAATGATCCCTTGAAAAATTTGTTCCGCTAATTTCTGACCCTTGTAGTCCTACAGGGGAAATAGCACAAGGTAAAGACGAGCCAACCCAAACATTATTCTCATTTTATGACACTCGATTTTGGCGGTATACGTTAATTTGCTAAAGTAACATCTTGGCTCAACATAAGCCAGCTATCACACATAAGAACGAACACCGTTTCATTATTTCCATGCAAGCATTAGCTGCAGTTCTGAAGATGTATTCAATTTTGTAACACCTAGATGCATACACTTCTTGACAAATATCACCTAACTAACTCGACAGCTGTCAGCACAGATGCTTTTAGGGAACGTTCCTCAACTTCCCATCCTTCGCTAGATGGCTACTATAGCTAGCTGGCGAGAAACCAATCTTAACCAACAACAATGCTTTTGCAAATTGTGACTTAAAACAGGCAGACCCATAATGTCTATATTAAAACTCTTACCATATGAGTTGGGATGGTTTTAAATATCGATAACATCTTTAGAGAAATATCCAGATAAATACAGCCCGCTACACAGAAAAAAAGAATCTGTTTTCCTGTTTCAAAGAGAGTACGTATAATTTCTGAGGACCCACAGACAGGACCCGGCCTACTTTTTCGGAAAAAGAGAACGTGATGGAAGTGATTTTGCCCAGCTTGTTTACAACGTGAAAGGGAACCAAGCTCATGCTTAAATGTGTGCATTATTTGCTTATAGACATTTAACGAAATAACAAGTATAAACATAGGTGGAATCAATGGAAGTTACAATATGAAGTTTATTTATATCAGGCATCTACCTAGTCAGTTTTACAGGCACAGGCCAATCAAGGTTAAGGGCGTGTTAAATAGGATCGCCTTAAAGAGAACATCTATGTCATATGGATAAGTCGTCACACTACTCCAAACACCGTACTTTGTCTATCCAATCATGTATTGCTCAATTGCACTTCGAGAGCACCCCACATCAGTCGTGAAAAAAATCCACGGTGAAGAGCTGGAAACTTGTTGACGTTGAGTTGGCATTTTGGCTTAGAAGCTGAGGTCGTTTGTCGAATACCTCGTCGTGGCCAGGTAGGCACGGCTTTCGATAATATCTCTAAACGAAACCTGTCTGTTTTTTTTCTGTTCTTTTTTTGAAATTGTAACTGAAAAATCTAAACGCGGGTCGTGGGTTTTTGCGACCACTGTCGTCTTGATTCTGATCTTGATCAGTTAACGTTACTTCGCTTGATTGATTGTTGGCTGTCCGCTTTTCGCAGTATTGTTGTGTTCGTTTCAGATGAATACAACTGAAACACTGTGTCTGTGACCGAGGGGGTGAGGTACAGTCAGGGAACAATGACAATGCGCAGAAGTAAGTAACGTTATAACCAAGAGTTCATATGATATGGATGTGTCTTTATAGTATAAAATGCCTAATAAAACACATGCTATGGCAATTGGTGCCCATAGGCACAGGCAATAATTTTGCTGTCCGCAGCTCTTGTGAACAATGCCTATGGCCATAAGAGCCCACTGCCACTTAATGTAGTTTGCAATTGAACCAGTTGGTCGTTCATTCACTGTTCCAATGATTTATATACGGACATTATGGCTAAATATGGTCAATCCCTACGAATATCAACTAAGTCACTGATTTCCAATAATTCTGTTGCTCTGCGTGTAAAAGTGTTTGTCTTGACGCAATTGCTCCATGGGCCGTATATAGTATTGGAAGTGGTCGTCTTTTAATTATATTGAAGCACCCCATTTGAATGTTTAATATATGTTTATCTGATTTTCTTTTTCAGTAAATGTTGTCATTCTCGTGCTGCTCGTTGTTGCTTTTCTAATCATATTGCAACGGAATCTCCTAAACCTCAATGACTTCTTGAGACATGAAAATCCAGGTAACCCTACTTTGAAAACTCCTGCTGTACATAGTCTATTTCTAATTTAAGAATTTGGAATGTGGAGTTGTGAATTTCATAAAATGTTTATTCTTTGGCCCTGGACAGAGACGGCACCTGGCGCACTCTTGCCCTTCGAGCCAGACTTTGCCGCCAAGCACCAAGCTGATGTGGTCAGGACAGGAGTTGAGATCCCAGTCGTAATAACTGCTGCTGAGGAGAGATTGGGAGCTGTGGTGGCTGCGATGCATAGTGTGTACCGCAACAGCAAGTCCAATGTAGTGTTCAACATAGTGACCCTCAACGATTCTGTCGACCACTTGAGGTATGACTGTCCTTTATGTGAAACATGATCTGTTTGTTTTCGCATTGCTGGTGTTTTAGTGAATGCCCTCATAGTATGCTGATATGATAGAACACTCATTTTTAATGCTGATATACTGGAAACGTGACTACATTGGGCTGTCTTTTTAGAGCATGGATGAGTAAAGCTGACCTTAAAGACATCAAACATAAAATCATAACCTTTGAGCCAAAGGTTCTTGAAGGGAAGATTTCGACTGACTCCCAGAAGAAGGATGAGGTGAAACCGGTAAGACCGCCATATTAGGAAATTCAAGAATCATTTGTATTTTATTTTATTGTATACTGTTGTTCTGCCCTGAATTTGTGTTGTATGTTAAAGAGACACTACGTTGACTGTTGAGATATATCATATATTGTTGTATGCACATAGTATTGTGGAACCTTTAGTTCTGGGAAGAACTGTGAACTAAAAAGGCATGGTTGCATCTGTATAAAGTCTAATCCAAATTAATCCATTATGTGTATCCCTGAGAAAGCAATGGCTTTTCAATCCAATTCAGTGTTGACATCATGACTTGCCTGCTGAGTATGAAGTCACTAAAGGAGCACGCTCACTCTCCTGGCTCTTGGCTGGCCGTCTATCTATGTTAACGCTTAGACTTTTGGGAAGTGCAACGCACTGAGAGAACATTCAAGCTGTGTTTGTTATTATTTTATTTTAAAACCTCACACCCTTCCTCTCAGCTGACCTTTGCCAGATACTACATGGCCATGTTTCTACCCAATGTGGAGAAGGCAATCTATCTGGATGATGATGTCATTGTACAAGGTATGGTCAGCATCATTTATGCTTATAATAAACTTAGGAAATCTGTGTAATCAAACAAAAACATGCACCTTTCATAGGAGGTTAATTTGTAGAGGATGTTTGTGGTTGACTTTTTGTATTTGGGAAACATGAGTGGTTTTAGCGTTATTGTATGTAATCTGGTCTTTACATTAAAGGTGACATCCAAGAGCTCTTTGACACTAACCTGAAAGCTGGACATGCAGCTGCTTTCTCCGATGACTGTGACTCTGCTTCCTCGAAGGGTATCGTCCGAGGAGCGGGAAACCAGGTAGATAAAAGGAATGCATTGACCATGCTAAAATCGCTTTGCTCCGTGTGTAAAGATATCAGGACTTCATGATGTCTCTGTCCCGTAGAATAACTATATAGGCTTTCTGGACTTCAAGAAGGAGGCGATCAAGAAGCTTGGCATGAGAGCCAACACGTGCTCTTTCAACCCTGGAGTTATTGTGGCCAACTTAACGGAGTGGAGGACCCAGAACATCACTAGCCAGCTTGAACAGTGGATGGAGCGCAACGTGAAGTAAGTCGCTGGGAAAGAGCAATCAACACAACAGGACAACAGGTTACTCATTTGTGTTCCATTCCTGCTCAGTCTCGAGGGCAAGCATACCGTTGTCACACGGAAACACGGGTCTTAAAAATTGGACTTGTTTTGCAGTTGTTACACTGCCATTGGAGAACATGTGACCATCATCATTCTTGCTTTGTGTGAAACATATGACTCATATTGTAGGCTGCTGTTCTGTATCTGTGGAGTGAACAAATTACTCCAACCTTAGACCTTTAATGCAGAGTAAACATTGGCAGGTATGCAAATAATGTCACTATTTGAACAGTTCCAAATGAGCTATCCATCAAGCTGTTACATTTTTGTTTGATACAGGAAATTGTAAAAATGTCAGCCTCTACAGAATCGAAAAGGTGATCATTTTTACAAGCCCTGGACCATCTTCAGTGCATCCCTCTTCTCTCACTAGTGTCCGTCTTGTAACCTGATCATGTAAACCATCAGGCTGAAGTGTATGTTTTAATGTCGCCACAGATCAACTATACAAATGTAAAGTGGCTGTCCGTTGTGTCTTTTTGACTTCTATGAAGTATCTCAGTCAGTGGTCGTCTTGATCTAGGGTGTTGATTGCTATTGTGGTGTGAACGGGTTCAATATGCAACCCTCTTCCTTGATGTACTGATAAAAAGCCTATCATTTAGTGTCTAGTATCTTCAGGGAGTTCATGTATGCTTGATTCCACCAGCATTTCTTTAAAAAGAGCAGAATGCATTGGTTAGTTCCTGGCAATATGTTGGTGGGTTGCCTGAGGCTGTGACCAGCAGAACTCTGATTTGTTTTCTGTGTATTAAGGTTTTCTATAAAAAGAGACTCTGTCATCTCCACTTCACACTGGAGGAAGAATGCTATGTGTGTATGTTTAAATCTGTATTTTTATGTGAGAAGTCATGGTGTCTTGACAAGAACGGCTCATTTATTTTTCCTCAGAGAGGACCTGTACAGCAAAACTCTGGCAGAGAGCGTAACAACCCCTCCTCTTCTTATTGTCTTCTACAAGCGCCACTCAAGCATAGACCCCTTGTGGCATGTCAGGCACCTTGGTAAGCAGACTATTTTTTAATTTAAGTTTAAGGTATTTGACAGATATTTTTATTTCCAGCATTTTACAAAAAAATTAAAAAGAATATACATCAAATTTTAAGTGAGAAATAAAGCATTATTCATAATACAACCAAATGCATATTAAAATCAAGACATAATTCCACATTGAGCCACTGTTGTGCTGTGCTAAGATTTAATTTGTGGCCTTTTCTGGCAGGTGCGACAGGAGCTGCAAATCGCTACTCTGTCCAGTTCGTGAACGCAGCCAAACTACTCCACTGGAACGGCCATTATAAACCATGGGGGAGACTTTCATCATTTTCCGAAGTTTGGGACAAGTGGTACATTCCTGACCCGTTGGATAAATTCCACCCCATTCGGAGACATTCCGAGGACAAATGAACTGAAAAAGCAGACAATGTGGTCGCCGGTTGTGTCCGTCTGCTTGTTAGTACAACCTCTCAGGAGTGGGATTTGGTTCGAGACAGTCCAGCTTGTGACCGTGTGTTGCCGACTGTCCTTCGGCTGAATACTTTGGTTCAAACTTTCCAGATTCTTTCCAGCTGCTAATTATGTGCCATTATCACTACTTGAGTGGGTTTCCACAACTCCAAGTTCTTTTACACTAATGTGCATAGAAATATACAGATTTTACCAGTTGCGTGGGGATCAAATTACTACACTGATGACAAAATTGATATTACAAATCACGGTGTACTGAAAGTGGTGCTCGCATCCTCAGACCCCAGATTTAGTCCAGTCTGAAACTTTTCCTGTGTTGCTTGCTTTCTATGCTATTGTCTTGTTCCTTGTTGACAAAGGCTGCTGTTCTAATGCAGTATTTGTTTGCTATAATAACAGTGCCCATATGAGATTGAACCACTCTTGTAAGGTTTGCAAGTTGTTACTCAGGTTCATGTGCAGTTGATGTATATTTTTTATGAACAAAGCATGTTTACTGAAGAACCCAAAGGGTATTTCAAACACAGATGTAAAAAGATTAAAAAGTCAAAGCAATAAAGCAAAAATATTTCTTAGCATTTAGTGCTTCAAGCTTCTCTTGGAAAAGGCAGTAGTTTTCAATCTTTGCTCTAAGCCCACCTGATTGAATTCACTGAACACACCTGGGGGTATTCCAATTACCAAGGTTTGTCACTAAACCATGCAAGTCAACTCAAAGTGGTAAAACTCTTAATAGGGTCCAATGGCTTCATTCTCCTTCCAAAATTAAGCCATGGGGCAATTCTAGGTTTACCATTCCAAGAACGGAGTTATTAAATCAAAAGTGAAGCTGAGGAGTACACAGGTAAACAAAATCGGGGGAGATGGAGAATGTGCAGGGATCTCAATCAGGATTTTAAAAGCACCGCTTCATGCACTTTGTTTAGACCAAAACTGACACATTTTAATAGATGAGTCATTTATTTTTACATCGGCATATTTACAGAGAATGCACAATAAATTGACAGACCTTGGACACAGTAAGGTCAACGGGCAAATGGAAGTTTACATCAAAATGTAAAAAAAAAAAAAGAAAAGAAAAGAAAAAGACCAAGCTCTTAAAGCTCACATAAAGTCTGTGCTGAAGTCATATGCATCTGTGTCATTCTGCCGTCCGGAAGAGAGGTCAACATTAAAGGTAACCCGTTTAACCTCTGCCTTGTGGGCTGCTGATGCCGCTTCACCTATAAACAATCAAAATAAATACAGGACAGATAAAGAAAATGTACTTAGGGGAAACACTATAGGAGTTGCATTTCAAACCAGATGTTTTATCTTTCAGGACTCATTTCAAAGAGATCCCTCTGAAATGTACAAACCTGTTTCTATGTTCTGTTTTGTCTCCTCCGCCTCATCTTCATGAAGGTCATCCATCTCAGCTGTCTGAAATTTGGAGTGAAAGTGGGTCAGTTACATTCAGCATGTTCACCACTTCACACCAGTTCCCACGCATGTTCTCAAAACAGACTTCTCCTACCTGACTGCCACCCACCAGCTCCTCTTCGTCTTCCTCCATGACTGCCTCCACAGCCTTCTCCTCTGGGATCTCGTCCTCGTTAAACGTCCCAGCAGTGGGACCCGTTGAGAGGAATTCCATACTGCTAGCTGGGTTTGGACACTTGACACCTATATAATTGCAGTCAACACAACACGTAGTTAAATATCAACAGTAAATAAGTAAGGTATTACTTTAACTGAGAACAGAGCTGGACTCACTGTCAATAGTTTCCTCGTTGCCACTCTTGAGCTTGACCATATCCACATCCCTCTGCATCTCTGTTACCATGGCGTCTGACAGGTATGGAGGCAGGGAGTGGTTCGTAGGGGGTTTAGAGTAGTAGCTCAGCTTCGCTCTGTGGAAGGGCAAAAAGCCAAGTGAGACCATTTACAAAAAACATAACTGAACTCTTCTGGAGATGATAGACCAGTAATGTCTGAAGGCCATTCCAACATTTCTTGACTTCAAATGCAATGCCAATTTATGTTTTTGAAAGTATCTGCAGAATATCATTTGAAGAGTAGCTAGCAAGGGTTAGTAAGAAATCAATTCCTCTGTATTGCAGTATTGAGAAGCTCACCCTGTCCAGTCATTCAAAAATGTGCTGGCAGCCAATTCAGTGTTCAGGACACCGCCTTTTATCATCAATCCACGCTTTTTGGCAAAATAGGTCAAAAATTCATTTGAATTCCTGTAGTCTGGAACATTATACTGCAGCATAATCTAAAACAGACAACAAACCCATAATGAATCAAATACATTCAAACAGACACTAGTGCCTTAATAGAAACCTCAGTCAAGGTTGAGCAGGGGTGAAAAAAACTGGGTTCATGAACCAGCCCAGCGTCAGTAAAGAAAATGAACCAATGGGTTATAAATTAGAACACCAATTTCACGAAAAAATTCAAGTTTTTACCCCTGACTCTTGTGTGAATTCAGCTGGGTTTCAATTTGGGACAGTTTTCCCAGAGAACAATAAATAAATGAGAAAATAATCTGTGTGGGTCCACAAGGGGTCTCACCTGCTGCTGGTTACACTGGTTTAGAAGAATTCTGACAGCTTCCACTGGGCTTTCCTCCTTCTCCTCTACCTGCAGACTTCTGAGCACCATGGAAACGGGAGGGTTGGAAGACGTCGCAATTATTCCAGGGCTGTCAATCATCTTGACAGATTTGGAGATGTGGACTTCCTGCATGGACCTTAAAAAAGGTGAAAGTCTGTCAGCTACAAAGCCATCAAACAAACGTCAAAACATGCACCTTAATTCAGGTAACTTCTGGGATTTTTATTAAGCTCAGTGTTGGATTGAATGTAGACTCCATGGTCTTTGTCAGATCTTCAAGTTCATCATACTTCAAAAATAACCCAGATGCTTCCTCAAAGCTTCACGACTCACTTGGTCAGTCCTCGCTGAACTCCAGCGTGGCAGGCCCTCACACCCTTCATGCTGTTGATCAGACTGCTCTTCCCTGTGCTGGGGAAGCCTGGCAAGGGGGATAATGGGTTAAAGCAGAGGTGTGAGAAGGCGGTCTTTAAAAGAACATAATAAAAAAGCAAAAACAGTATAGAACAGATGAGATCAGAGTTGGATTATTTTGTCCTCACAAAGAGTCAGTCAAGCGTGAGCTCCTCATTTCTCACCTGCCACTGCCAGCTTGTTTCCACATTAGCAAGACATACAACAGCATTCCCAAATAAAAAGGTCTACTTACCAACAACACCAACTTTAAGCATGATGTCTGTGTTGCGCGTTTTGGCAATATCTTCTAGCAGATCCAGGAAAAACGTGTCACCTAAAGCAGCAAACGCTCGGGAGTGATCCACTCGTCCACTTGCCTTCCGTCTCCTCTTCTCCTCCTGTCACATTCACATCACTATTAAGCATTTTAATCTTTACAAAATTAACCAACAGGCACTACTAAAACTGCTCACGACATGAAGGAAGAAAAACTAAAATCACAGCAAAATCTCCGAGACAGATTTGTCCAGATGTAATTTGTATTTGACTAAACTGTACCTACCACTGTTCTGTCTTGAACTTGCGTGGATGCTTTGAAGACAAATGTTGGACACTCCAGTTGAAGATACTCCAGCCATTTTTTCAGATTGTCCTTTGGTACAAGATCTGTCGAGAAACGGGTGTGCTCTTAGAACCTCACTGCAAAACTATTTGTTTGTGAAACTGACAGCAATACAAAAAATAACTATGTTCTGTAACTTTATTTTGAAGCCTGACAAAAGGTTTAATGGGTTAAAGCAGAGAAGACTGTCTTAAAAAGAACATAACTGAAAAAAACAGTAAAGAAGAGATGAGATCAGAGTTGGATTATTTTGTCCTCACAAAGAGTCAGTCAAGCGTGAGCTCCTCATTTCTCATCTGCCAATGCCATCTTGTGTTTCCATGTAAGCATCCCATACAACAGCATGAAAAGATTCTCAAATAAAAAGGAACAGCAGTGTGGTTTTGCATACCTATTTTGTTCAACAGAAACATCAGCTTCTTGCCCTCATGTTTCAAAACGGCCTCCTCAAGCTCAGGACACCGGCAACCAAGAGGGTCTCTGGCATCAAGGACTTCTACAACCACGTCAGATGCTTGAATGACCTAAAAATAACGCAAGGATTACCTTCAATTGTCAACAAAATAATTGAATTGTCACTAGAACACCTTTTACCATAACCATTTCATCTACCAAAAAAACAAAAAAATTAATGAACAAACTTCACATTCTTCAGTAAACCATTTATGTAAAGAAGAAACTCCCCTCACCTTGTTCAGTTCTCGGCAACGGAACCTCTTGGAGCTTCTGTCTGAGCCTGAAGCGGACTGTTTCTTCTTCTGTTTTGTTTTCTTATCCTGCAAAAGGAGAACGATTTAACAGGGAGTCCTACTCCTACGGTGGGCTACAATGTGTGACTGCGGCTGCTCGGCCTGATGCGATGCGTTCACCTTTTTCTGTTTTTTGGCCTTTGGCTCTGTTTCTGCTTTAGCAGCTTCCTTCTCCTGCTTCCTTTTCTGGGCCTTTACGGTTATCTTGGCAATTCGGGTCTGTTCCTTCAGCTCATCAAGCTGTTTCGGGCATAAACAACATTTTAGCCAGCACTCAGTGTACATCACGTCACATGAGTTGTGATACTACCATTAGAATTTAACCAGTGACTTAATTTACTTGCCGCTAGTTTTCTCTTCTCAGCCTCCCTCAGAATTTCCTCTTTGAAAGGCGCACTGTTCGGTACCCCAATATCCTTCTTGACACGCTTGCTTATCCCATTTTTTTTGGCCTCTTTACGTAGTTTTTTGTGATGTTGCCGGACCTAGTGTGAAGTTGAAAAAGTTAAAAACAAACACTACAAGTACAGCACAGGCATTCCAATTTCATTACCTCAATCTGTGAGAATGTCAATTGGAGTGTGTCTACCTAAACCATATACAATTACAAGATCATCAAAACAGATAATGGAATACACTGGCTTTGGAAACAACCTCTACATTCAAGTCACTGTACACAATACTCTCTGTCTATTATAGTTCCCACAGGAAATCTTCTGGAACCTGGAATTGCTTAGACATATGAACATTCAATAGGAAAGAGTATAAGGTTTATGGAGTGTATATTCCTCAACAAAGGCCTTGCCGTACTCTGCCGTACTCATCTGTATGCATCTTGATTTTGATTATCAAATCATGTAAATGCTCATTGACCCAAGAAAGTCACAGCATGTTTTACATAATTTAAAGATTTTTTTTTTAATTAAAGTCAACATTCAGGAAAAACATTATACTTGTGTACGGTTACTGTTATTCAAGCTAACTACGAACACCCGGACGCCATGCCTGCATCTACAATAGGTACGTAGATATCCAGCATGGGAAGACTAGTGCAGCAAGCTCAAACTGACATTTAGCTTACCTTTTTCTCAATTTTGAAACGCTTTGCACAAGATACGCGCTTACTTGCTTTCTTCAACTCTGTGGGCAAAAAGTTGATAACGCAAAGAATATTAGTGACTATGTAATTTTCGTTACGAATAAACCCATGAGTTAGCCACGCTAGCAGAGCATTGCTGTCTATAATGACCAACGTGGTTATGCATAACATAAGCTAACAACCTAAAACTAGTCATCTTAATTCGAAAGGACACAGCATAGAAGTTAGTGTTACAAAACTTCAAAGACTTTAAAACCTATCTTAACACTTACTCGGGCGTTTCATTTTGTTAAAATACGCAGACACACCGGAGAGTTGAGCTGTTTCGATGCACGTGGATTTCGTCCGAGGAAGTGAGCAAGCTAGTGTTTCGAGTTTCCGCTTCCGTTGTTGGTCATGATAGGGTTAATTTTTTCTCTAATAAATCAATCAACTCATCCGAATGATTTGGTATAACGCGAAGAGCCTCATTAGATACATTTTTTAAGAAACTCTGCAAAAGGTAAGTTCTGCAAACCATCACAGTGTCACTGACTTTGCATCAGCATGTTTTCCTATTCTGTGCACATCGCTAGCTAGCAAGATGGGCAATGTCTACAGAAGAATTCCCTCTTTGTTTTTTGTGTTCTTGACGCTATTGGCTACGAGGGGTTTTGGCACCTCAACCTGTCAGTTTAGCAAGCCAGCAATTGGCGACTGAACGGTTAGTTGAGCATGTATGAATGGAATTCTCTTAGCCCGCCACTTTGGCTGATAATGTCGTTGTCTCAATGAACCGTTATTTTATGTATATAATGTTAAATCAAGACGAACTGAGAAAAGGCACTGACATGTTACCCTAATCGGACCGTTATAAATTGTCATTCTTCGCGCAGGGCCCGTCACCACCCCGGGCAACGAAATAGGCACCCGCTATTTTGATGTTGATTCGATATCTGTCTGAAAAGATCACATTAGTTAGTTAGCCAGGCACATAGTCAGATGTATTTTCTGTTTTGAACTGCAAGTGTTACGTGTTACTCTACCGTTAATTGGCTAATCGAACTGACTGGTATCAAACGGTGAGAAGACAGCAGATAGACGAAAATACGAAAGATATCCAAAAAGACCAGTGTCAGATTATTTAAACAACATATGGCCGATGAAACGTTACCTACTATTGTCTAATGACTTAGGAACCACTATGGGCTCCAAACGAAGGAGAGCCACTTCTCCTTCAAGCAGCGTGAGTGGCGGGGACTTCGATGATGGTCAAACCACATCAATGCCTTCAACCAGTCGCAAGAGAAGACGAACATCAAACATCCCCACTGTTGATCCTGTAAGTGCGTCCAGGGCTATCCTGCGGGATGTTTATGTTTCTTTCCTGTTTTTTTCTGTACTTCTATTCTCTACGCTTCTGGTTGAACGTTACATTTTTCACCTGACCGATAACATCCTTCATACAGATTGCAGTGTGCCATGAACTTTACAACACTATTAGGGATTACAAAGATGACCAGGGCAGAATGCTTTGTGAACTGTTTATTCGCGCACCAAAAAGAAGGTGGGTGACGAAACCATTGTTGAGTTCAGTAGTTGAGGGATGAGAACAGAACATCTCCTCAGAATGCTGCCACTAAAAAGGTTGTTTTAATTTGATCAATCTCAAAGGAACCAGCCCGATTACTATGATGTAGTGTCCCAACCAATTGACATGATGAAAATCCAGCAGAAGTTGAAAATGGAAGAGTATGACGATGTGGAGCAGCTCACTAGCGACTTTCAGCTCTTATTCAATAATGCCAAGGCTTATTACAAGGTACAGCATCATTCTCAATTAATACAAAGTGCAATAAAGTCTTACAGAGTGCAAATAGCATGTTTGTTATTGTAACATTTCTGTTGATTGTTACATGGCATCTTCATATTAATTACCTGAAGAAATAAATTACCAAAAATGTTTGAATGTGCATTTCAGCCATTTTAAAGAAAATACGTACTATATATTTTTGGTAATAATAAGAACATTAAGAGGTGACAAAAGTGACAGTGATAGACAGAGAATCATATCTACCCTGCAACCACCTCAACCAGTTACACAATGACACTGAAATTATAACAGAGACACCAGACTCAAATAACATTGAATTCCAACTTCATTCACCTTTCCTGTATCTGCAGCCTGACGCCCCAGAGTACAGGGCAGCCTGCAAACTGTGGGACCTGTATACCCGCACAAAGAATGAATTTGTGCAGAGGGGTGACTACGATGAGGAAGATGAGGATGGCGACGATCCCCAAGAACTCCCAGGAGTCTCCAATGAGGAAGAGGTGAGAGGAGCAATGCCCTAAAATGTTACCATAGATGTAGGCTAGTAAATTAAGTCAAAATCCTTCTTGAATTAAAACAGGTACGAGGGACCGCCTTGGGAAATCACTAGCCTACAAATTAACCATTTTGAACCATTTGTGTAAATATAGCTTGTTCTTTTTTGTACATAAATCAGTCTTTAGTAACACCCTTATATACTGTGTCTAGTAAGTAGAAAAGTGTAAACTCTTGAAACCAGTCAACACAGCCTTGTTCATGGCTCTTGCTGATATTCAGTTGTTTCTTTTTTTTGGAAGTTTTCTCAGTTCAAGTTTTTGTTTGATTTCTTTTGATAGTCTGCACCCACCTGTCTGAAGGATGTCCTTGAGCAGCTTCTCGATGCTGTGGTGTCTTACACAGAACCCTCTGGAAGACTGATCAGTGAGCTCTTCCAGAGGTTGCCTTCTAAAGTGGTACGAGATGGCCCTACTTGTGGTTGTTTCTTTGTTGTAACATATCTTGCCTCTGCATTACTGTAGAGTTTGTAACTTATCTGTGTTTTATTCCTTAGCAATACCCAGATTACTATGAGATTATTAAGGATCCAATTGATCTGAAGACCATTGCTCAAAGGATACAGGTGAATGCAATTATCAATCAATGCATTGATATGCGAAGCAACAAATAAACACAATACAAACCTAATGACGTCCTACTGCTTTTAGATGTATTGTTTTGCTGAAGCAACTGCCTTCCTGCTCAAAGTTCCCACCTGTGTCCCTCAAGTGAGTGTATAGATTGTCTCTGTGTTCAGCTAACCACGTTGTTATTTATTTCCTAGATGGGCTTTTACAGAAGTCCTCATGCTATGTCAAAGGACATAGATCTCTTGGTAAAAAATGCCAAGACATATAATGAACCTGGATCACAGGTTTTCAAGGTACGATCTGTTCGTGGCGCCAGATGACATCATTCCTTTTTTAATAACATAGTTTTTCTTCAACTGTTTATTATTTTGTATTACCCATGTATAGGATGCCAACACTCTCAAGAAGGTTTTTGCCCAAAGAAGGGCAGAAATTGAGCATGCTGAGCCCGTCAAGTCCAGTATACGAATAAGGTATTTTTCCCCATCTATAGTGTATAAAAGTAATAGCTTTTTCCTTATACATCCCCAATGGTTGTGGAGGTTATGTGGAATAGAGGTTATTGCAGAGTGTTATTATGCTTGCCTTTCGTGGCAGGAACAGACGATCAGCTCAAGGAGACCGTCTCTCAGCCATAACCATGGCACTGCAGTATGGCTCCGAGGGTGAGGAGGACGCCATCCTCACTGGTAGGACTTAATGCTCTGTGCCTCCACTCGCCCTCTCCGCTGACTCTACAAAACTGAACAGCCACTGGCTAGCAAATTTGTTCCCATTCACTTACATTCGTTTCTGACACTTGGGGCCTGATTTACTAACATTGCGACCACAGCTTAATCTGCGGTTGCACATTAACGCACAGTGTTTTTGCGCATTTTCCGTGGTATTTATCAAGCCAGATCCGCGCCGGGCACTCTGTGCTTACTCTGCCCTTTAGGGCCTGATTTACTTACATTGCGACAGCAGCTTAATCTGCGCCTCTGCCAGGCGCACATTAAAGCATGGTGTTTTTCTGCATTTTCCGTGGTATTTATCAAACCAGATCCGCGCTGGGCAATCATTATTTAGCGCACCGTTAAAAGACCGGAGAAATCGCCTGCAAGTTACTGCCACCATAGAGATTCGAAGAAAAAAAACTAAGGTTCAGCGAAGAGGAGATAGATTTATTGGTTCACGTTCGCTCAATCACTGAACCTGATTAGATGGGCACGTGGTTATATTGTTGTTCTGCCCGCCATCACCTACAGCGAGATGTTTAAAAGAACACAATTATAAAGAATGCTATGTGGCATTAATGCATAAACTGTCTATTATAACAATATAGATGTGTACATGGCGAGATTAATAAGTTCTACAAGGGACATGGGTTCACTATCCCCACTGAAACAGATACATTTACCAAGTAGCCAGGCCTCTCCAAAATCACCATTGCTCAATCATGGATAGATGGCACTATTCCGGAAGATAAAACTGTCATGGACAGATCCAGGGTATTTGGCTACCACGTTAGTAATGGTCATGTTGGAATCACATATGACCTGGACATTCATTGAATATGTGTGCTTTCTGTTTCGGTAAATGTGTTCGTGTATTGAAGGTGGGACTGTTTGCATGTGGGTGCAATCAATGGCTCCAATTACGTTCGGAAAGTTTAATTTCAGCTATCAGGGTGGGGAAATGTATATTGACCAGTGCGCCGTAGCAATGCGTCTAGTACCTGGGTGAATATTTGGCTGAGTGAAGGCTGAGATATACCAACTGCAGATGCTATAAGTGTTTGAAATGATCCGGAGGCCAATATTTGCAAATGTTGCCAAAAGTTAAACAACTGATGGAATGGAATGTGATCGCCGGGTGGAGGGTTCGATGTCGTCTCTGATCTGGTCCAGTCATTTAAGTATTGCTTGGCTGGTTAACCTGTACCGTCTAATGATTTGTGGTTCGCTTAACTGAAAAAGTGTTATACGAGTTGAAAAAATTATTTCTGTGCGCTGTCTCTGTCTATGTCTTCGCCTTGCTCTTATAACTGCTGCCATATCAACGTTTTCAGACTCAATAGAAATGCGCCTCCTGGTTAAGACGTGCTATTATGAGGCGAAGATTAGCCCGCAAATTAGAGACGTTCGCTCGCCAGGCAGTTTTAGTAAATACCACGCAATACATCATTAGCGCACTTAACTTCTCTTCTTCATATATTTGCGCATCACGCCCAGGTTTCTTATATAAGCGTATAAATGCGCCTCTACTCAAATGCGCCTCCTTTGTAAATACCGTTTTATGTTTACGACCGCTATTTTACGCCTGAAATGGGCACAATCCTGTTTGTAAATCAGGCCCTTGGTATCTTTCAGTTGCACAGAAATGAATGCAAGTAAGTGACGGCTTGTCCAGTAAGCTGTTGCCTATTTATGTTATCAGTTGCTATTAGAAAGTACATACACTTTACCATTGCTCTGACTTAAGTCCATGCATACTTAAGAGCAGCTGTCCTTGCACAAGGTGAATTATTATATTTTTGCACTTATTATGACAGCAGATCAATCTAGATGTCCAAAAGCATTAAAGTTTAATGTGCCATATTGTGACTTCATGTGCCTTTTCCTTTTATCTATGTAAAGCACATTGACTATGGAATCTGCTTTATAATAATCTCACCTTGTCTCACTATGATCATCTCCAGATTACTCAACCATGCCGGTGCTTCAGACTGATAATACCACTAGTAAAGGCTACTTGACCTATTAATCCTGTTATCCTGATCCTAATGCTGATTGTAATCCTGTCATGTCAGGATCAGTCCACTATGACGAGGGTGAGTCGGAGGCTGAAAGCATACACTTCAGCATGGACGTAAGCAATCCCATCTTCCAGCTATACGAGGCGGTGCGTGGGGCCAGGAACAGCCAGGGCCAGCTCATCGCCGAGCCCTTCTTTCAGCTGCCGTCCAGGAAGGACTACCCCGATTACTACCAGCAGATTGTCCAGCCCATCTCCTTCCAGCAGATCCGGTATGAGTGCTCATGGGAAAGCAGGCCTCTTAGCAGTCTCTAATCACTATCTGCTGTAACAAAACAAAAACAACTATTATGTTTTAAAGCTGTGTTTTACTACTGCTTCAGTGAAGATGCATCAGGTACAATTGTTTTATAATGTTGGCTTATCTAACAGGGTATGCTTCTGCATCTAGTTTGATTGCCAAACAGAATAAATACTGAATGAAATGTACACCTTCATCTTTATTGACAAATGACTACATGTAAATGTGTCAGGATTCCCTCAGGTAAACACTCCAAAGATAGACGACAGTACAGTCACTGCCTGTTCTTTTTGCTCCGATTTTTAAAAAGAATATTTCATAATAAATATTAAAAATATGTTATATTATAACTTTACAAAACTATCACATTGCAAAATGAGCATCAGCACACTGTTCTCCTCCATTTCCCCCAGAATCAAAATGAAAAACACCGAATATGAGAGCATTGAGCACATAGAGGCTGATCTCATGATGATGTTTGAGAATGCCAAGCGTTACAACGTCCCCCACTCTCACATCTACAAGAGAGCCCTGAAGCTGCAACACATCCTGCAGGTCAGTGCCACGGCCATCCAATACCATTGGAAACCTTACAGTGACCTTGCAATATTTATGCTGTGCTACCCTTGTAAAGCAGAAGCTGTCTTTTGCTCTTTGGTTAGTTTAAGTTAGAGTGTAGAAAACAGCTTTATGGTTCGAGATTCAGCACATAGGATACATTGAAACTGTAGGTTTGCTTGAGGCAGCATTAGGAGAGGTATGTCTTTTTCTTCTGTATCTTTAATATTTGTTGCAACAATATCTTAATTGCAAGCTTAGCATGGTCATGTATTTATTGAACTCTTAATGAATGTGCAGACCTGTATACAGACTTGTGTGCTGTGTTTTCTATCGAGTCCAGAAAAGAGGCAAAGGCTGTTGATAAATATTGATGAGAATGAGGGGGCAGGAGGAAAGGACTTGTAAATATTAATGTGTGAGTGTGTGTGTCTGTGTGTGTGTGTGTGTATTTCGGTTGTTTTCAGCTGAAAAGAAAGGATCTTTTGAGAAGCGGGGACGAGGACAGGGACAGCATGCTCTCTTCCACCATGTCCGATGGCAGCACCGCCAAGAGGAAGAGGTACAGTTGGCTCAGCACACTCACATCTCAAGCAAACAATCGGAATTACAACACTATTCCCAGGACATGTGTGTGACCCTTCTGATGCTGCAGTGAAGCATGATCTTGGCTATGTCAGGATCATTTCCTCAGGAGCCTGATTGTTGCACACTTATTTGGTTTAGCTGTTGTCACTCGGATGTAGCTTTTCTTGAATGAAATATTGTGTTTATGACTTCATGCTTTAATACAAACCAATGCGATATCTATAAGAAAATATTCGGCGAGCGTTCTTCCTCTTGTTTAGGTGGTGGTGAGATTGTAGGCTAGATGTTGCTAATAGTGAAATTGTGTACCGTTCGACACATGATTTGGAAACTGAAGCATTTGATCTTCAGTGGCTGTGTATCTCAGTGTATTTCTTCATAATGTAAAAAAATTGCCCCCATGCCTTTACCAGCCACAAGAAGAACACTAAGAAGAACCGCATGAAGGTGCTGTTCGCCACGCTGACCGAGGCGCGAGAGATGAACACTGGCCGCAGACTTTGTGACCTGTTCATGGTCAAGCCCTCCAAGAAGGACTACCCAGACTACTACAAGATCATCCTGGAGCCTATGGACCTTCGCACCATTGACCACAACATCCGCGCAGACAAGTACATGAGCGAGGAGTCCATGATGGAGGACCTGCGACTCATGTTCCGCAATGCCAGACACTACAATGAGGAGACATCCCAGGTAGGGCTCTAAATATTCTATCATACATTTATATAATATATATTATAGATTCATAATGCAGCAATTCAGTACCTGGTGATGAGATATTCTGGTGTGAAATGGTATGGTATGCAAGACATGGCACAATTTGATACAGTAGCTCATGATGTACATAAGCTAAATACCCCAAACATAACAAACTCAACTAGAGGTATACTGATGTATCCCTTTGACCATTTATCGGTTTGTATTAGTATCAGCCTAAAATTGGTGTTGCTGATATTTGGCCGAAAGCACCTTCTTGTGTTAGTAACGTTATTTATGGCAGGTTTACTTGCATACAGAGTTTAACTAGAGCTATATATATTTAAAATATATTTAAATTTTAATTTATATAATTATTAGTTCAATTTTGTTATTAACATTTATGTCTGTAAACTCCTGGTTGGGAACTATAACTAATGCGTTTGCAGCAAATTCACTGCACCCTTTCAATGTCCCAATTTACAGTATAGTATATACTTTAACACCTTATTTTAGAAAATTCACGCAAGCACATTTTAGTGAGATTGCATATCGATAGAATGAAGCTAACGTTATAAATATAAACTTATGATAACCGCCACTGCAGTGTGGCCTTGTAGTGTGTACAGACTTCACCAATCCACATGAAACTTGGCTCAGTTGTAGCCTTACATGCTTGATACCGAAAATAAGGTTTGTGCCTGTACTGCCCTACAAAGCCAAAGAGCAGTAAGTGCAAAAACCCCAAACTGAGAAAAACAGGTTTTTGTGGTTTTTTTTACACCAAGTAAAAGTTTTAAATTATATTTAACAACAAAATGTATAATTAGATAGATTAAAGTGAGGTGAACACCACCCTTTAAGTTTTTTTTTCATTTTTGCAAAATCTGGTAATTTTATAGGCTAAACTGCGTTTTGCCTTTGTATTACTGCTTAAAATTACACACGCATACATTAAGGTATTGCATGTAGAATCAATGAAAACTGCAGTAAAGACATATACTGCACTTGGCTTGGTTTTACTCTATTTCTACTTTTCTATACACACTGCAAATTTAAATTGCAAATATTTACATTAAACAGTTTATTGATCAACATAAAATTTTCACAGATTGAAGAGCTGACCCTGCACTTTCAATTTCTGCAAAAAATAATTTTTTGAAAAAATGCACATACTGCTCTTTGCCTTTGTAGGGCAGTGTAGGTGGGCATGTCCCTTCATGCTAGCGCCCTAGTGGGGGAGTCTCAAAGCACTTTTGGGCCATACATTTACGTATAACCATCTGGCACATTTCAATGTCTCAAGAACCGCTTTAGCTTAAGTTTTGAAATTTGGTATGCTTATATATGGCTACATTTGCTCACATCTCTTGAAGTACCATTTGGATTGCTCAACAAAATGGTCACCAAAGTTCAGCAACCAATACATGCCTGTGATGTAAAGGTTCAAACTCCAACTTGGACCCCAATGATATCTGCTTGCGGCTATATTTAAAGTTATTATTATGAAAGTGTATGTCTTCTTATTTCACTTAATTCTTGCTCATTTTCTGGCCTGTTATACAGCATGGGCCTATTGGACAAAGGCCCAGGGGCCCTAAAAACCCAAACCAAGTAAGCACCACTGCTCCGCGGTTGACTCTTGAGAGACCCTAAAAGGCCCCTACAGTACACAAATGGATTCATGGGCCCCCAGCCTGAATACATGGGGGCTAGAGCAAGGCAGAATCGCGACTCATCATAATTTCAATTATAATAAAACAATTAATTATGGTAAATGAATGTCGGCCCAAAATATCAACCAGATATTGGTCATCTGCCATCCTAAGGCATTAGATATTGATATCAATCGACCCCTAAACTCCACATGAGAAAATATATGATCTTAATACCAAAACGTAATGCCTCTAATTCAATTCCTTTATTTATTTCTGCAACATAGGGTCTATAAATTTGACAAGATGTTTTCTCTTTCTGTAAACACTTTGACTTGCCATCAGCAGCGACAGACTTAGTCTGCCAGACATACCAACAGGCCTCATTTGAAATATACTTGTTTTGTACTATGTCCTTGAATGAACTTATTTACTAAATTTGAATGCTTTTGATGGATGTCTGTACTGTAGTCACATGCATGAAAACCGAACCTTAATTACATTTGATTGATCAGGTGTAATACAGTCAAGAAATAATTTACTGTGCTTTGTTGTCTATTTCTGCTTTTGCTTACTTTATATGTAAAAAGAAAATAGAATAGAATAAAAAAATATGTTAAAGCTTTACAGCATGAACATGACATGACTGCTAATTATACTTCCTGCTTTTCTTTCAGGTATATAATGATGCCAACGTCCTGGAAAAGATCCTGAAAGAGAAGCGGAGAGACATGGGGCCTATGCCTGACGAGGATGACATCGCTTCCCCAAAACTCAAAATAAGTGAGTGACTCACACAGAGCAGTTATCAAAAAAAGAGATATAAATAATAAGCCAAATACATTTTAAATATTTTGTTTCCTTTCTTGTGCTGATGTGTTTTCCAGCTTACACGTTGCCTTACTCAAACAATAGCAAGGACTGTTTTATAATGAGACTGCCTCTGTGGCGCTGTGAGATTCTCATAGGTTAATGTGGATGCTGAATGTGTGCAAAGTGTGTCCTCCATCCCAACATGTCCTGCTTTCTCTGTGTGTTGGGTGTTTGACACCTGCCAGCCAATGACACGGGTGTATTTCATGTATAATTATATTTATTTGTTGGGAGACTGACTCTGACACAGGGAGGGTATACTTTTTATAATCTTTAACACAAATGTAAGCTTCACCATTTATCACTGCTTTACACAAATTCATTACTTTTCTGATTGACAGGGAAGAGTGGCATCTCCCCGAAGAAGTCCAAGTACCTGACCCCGCTGCAGCAAAAGCTGAACGAACTCTACGAAGCGGTGAAGAACTTCACGGACAAGCGCGGCCGCCGCCTCAGCACCATCTTCCTGCGCCTGCCGTCGCGTGCCGAGCTGCCCGACTACTATGTGGCCATCAAGAAGCCCGTGGACATGGAGAAGGTCAAGAGTCACATGCTGGCCAACAAGTACCAGGACGTGGACGCGCTGGTGGAGGACCTGGTGCTTATGTTCAACAACGCCTGCACGTACAACGAGCCCGAGTCGCTCATCTACAAGGACGCCCTGGTTCTGCACAGGGTGCTCCTGGAGACGCGGCGGGACTTGGAGGGGGGCGATGACGCCCACGTGCCCGACGTGGCGCGCCTCATCCAGGACCTCGTCCGCAGCCTGTTCGTGTCCGTGCTCGGCCACCAGGACGACGAGGGCCGTTGCTATAGCGACTCGCTGGCGGAGATCCCCGCCGTTGATCCTGCCAACGCAGACAGGCACCCGCTGAACTTCGAGATCATCAGGGCGAATGTGGACACAGCGAGCTACAAGAGGCTGGACGTGTTCCAGGATCATATGTTTGAGGTTCTGGAGAAGGCACGACGCTTGCACAGGTACAACATAACAACGCAAAGCGTGCATTTAGTATGGTTTTACTCGCCTCGTATTTTGTGTTATAATTAGAACTTATTTGGTGCACGTAGCTCTTTGTCTTGTCATTAAGTTGTTATATAGGAGTCAAAACATAACAGAGAATTCATTTTAAAATATTTGTGACATATATATGTTGATTATGTTCAACCCAGCTCATGGTTTTTAGACTTTTTACAGTACTGGTTTGTGCTGATTTGTCATCTGAAGTAAATTAAAACATTGGTTCTAAATCAGTGCTAGTAACTGCAGTACCTTTACTGAAAAGACTGAGATTTTTGAGGATTTGGCAGACAATGACCATTTGACTGTTATTACTTATGCCATGCATTTGTAATGACTTCTGCAGGACAGATTCTGAAATCTTTGAGGATGCAGTGGAGCTACAGCAGTTCTTCATCCGCATCCGAGACGAGCTGTGCAAGAACGGAGAGATCCTGATGACACCCGCTCTCAGCTACACCTCCAAACACCTCCACAGTGACGTGGAGAAGGAGAAGAAGGGGAAGCTCCCCAAGGAGATGGAGGAGGACAAGCTCAAGCGAGAGGAAGAGAAAAAAGGTACTCACCTCTGTGACTCATTCCGTGGCAATTGAATTAAATTGAATTGAATTTTGTAAAGGGAGAACACACAGTACACCTCACAATTGACTTGTATCAACTACTGGCTTCTTGGACAAAAAATATGCCCCATCGCTCCATTAAGGGTACAACTGTGCTAAACTGGTCCTCAGTGACTGAACTAAAGGGAAGTTTCATGAAAGGTCTTTATTCATAATTGTACGTCAGAGGCTGAAAAGAGCGAGGACTCAGCTGGAGGAGCCTGGCAGGGCGTGCAGCGCACCTACAGTCAGGACTGCAGCTTCAAGGACAACATGTACCACGTGGGAGACTACGTCTACGTGGAACCAGCCGAGCAGAACCTGCAGCCTCACATCGTCTGCATCGAACGCCTGTGGCAGGACGACGCCGGTAAAGGGATTTCATTTACTGTATACATTTACTGTATTTGTGTTTGCATTCACTTCATTCATTCAATTCATTACTTAGTTACCTAGAACATGCTGAAGGCTGTGCTTTTTAGTGTGTGTGTGCTGTATGAAAGTGTCATGTTAATTCATCTTACCTATGTTTTGCCCAGGTGAGAAATGGCTGTATGGCTGCTGGTTTTACAGACCTAATGAAACATTTCATCTCGCTACTCGGAAGTTTCTGGAGAAGGAGGTCTTTAAGAGTGACTATTACAACAAAGTGCCTGTCAGCAAAATATTGGGGAAATGTGTGGTCATGTTTGTCAAGGTATATTTGAATTAACATCAGCATTCATCTTTAAAAATATATATATTTGTGGACTTTAAATCAATTATGGTCTTAATAAAACACTACAGGAATACTTTAAACTGCATCCAGAAGGCTTCAGGGCAGAAGATGTCTTTGTCTGCGAGTCTCGTTACTCAGCAAAGACCAAGTCCTTCAAGAAGATCAAAATGTGGACCATGCCTCTGAGCTCTGTGAAGTTTGTCCCTCGTGAGGTGCCGTTGCCAGTGGTCCGGGTTGCCTCGATGTTTGCCCCTAAGAATGATGAAAAGACCCCTGGCCCAGCTGAGGATTGTAATGATTGTAAAACAGGGCCATCCATCATAGACAAGGTGAGATAGCACAAACTACAGTGTGAGATCTTTTCAAGGTGGTTTCACTTTTGCTATTCAAATGTATTTCTAAAGCATAAACTACCAAAGATTGTATCACAATTTTTCTGTATTCAATTTCTGTCATATTCAATTGTATAGTGAGGACCGGTCATGGTCCTGTTGTATTAGCATGTAAGTGGAATCCTGCAGTTCTTGCACCAATTGGAATGTCTTTCTTGATGGTACCCAGTTCAACGTGGGGGATTTGTGTACATTCATATTTTATCATTAAAATATCCCTTCGTCATTTAATATCTGTGAGGTCATGATCTGACATGGCCAGTAAGTCCAGAGATCTTCTCTGAGTGAACAATGTTACACCACCCCTCCCCCCATCGTGTAATTCATTATTAGCTTATATGTTTTGGACGATGATTTTGATTTGGTGTAGTGTGCTCCATTGTTCAAATCTTACACTGGATACTTTTTATTCACTTGAGCTTTCCCTACTAAAACATATACTGATAGTGATTCTAATAATTTTTTCTCTTGTAGGAGAGAGAGGATGTAACTATGGACATGGCCAACGGTGAGACTGGCTGTCAGTACTTTGAGCAACTCTGCTACAATGACACATGGATGAAAGTGGGAGACTGTGTCTACATCCGCTCGCATGGACTAGTGCGCCACCGAGTGGGCAGGTGAGGTATAGCACAACTGAACACGTCAGAGAAGTTCCTTTGTGGCTGTGTTGATATTCTGGCTAGTGCACAATTGTAATGTGCTTCAATGAAAGGACATCTCATGTTTCTCGTGGCAGGATTGAGCGGATGTGGGTTCGAGATGGAGCGGCCTACTTCTTTGGGCCGATCTTCATCCACCCAGAGGAGACCGAGCATGAGCCAACTAAGATGTTCTACAAAAAGGAGGTGTTCCTTAGCAACCTGGAGGAGTCCTGCCCAATGACGTGCATCACTGGTGAGACTCAACATAGCTCTCGATAAGCCATGCACCTCCGGGAGTTGCTGAAACTAAAATCTAAAAAAATGTACCGTCATCTAGGACTTGTTTTCTTGACTCAAATGGAGATGATTCACAATAGATTTGTACCCCACAATGTAGAGAATTGGCAAGGAACACAAATACCAGTGAGGCCCTTATAAATCATAAATTGCCGTGAAGTCTGTGTTTCACATCTTTTTATATTGAAGGTTCTTTGTATAAGGTTCCTTCCTGATTAACAGGGAGTTCTTCACAGTTTCACAGGGTTGTTACACTTGCCTGATGCTTGATTGTTTTTCTATTTGAGTTTTTATTCATTTGTTTTTTGGACCACTAGGAAAGTGCGCTGTGTCCTCATTTAAGGACTACCTGTCGTGCCGCCCTACCGAAGTGCCCGAAGAGGATGTTCTGCTCTGCGAGAGCCGCTACATTGAGAGCGAGAAACAGATGAAGAAGTTTAAAGGCCTCAAACGCTTCTCCTTATCTGCCAAAGTCGTTGAGGATGAGATTTACTACTTTAGGTGAGCTGTCCAACTTGACAACTCCTCTGGTTCTCATTCATCTCACTCAAATGTGTGCATTGTAGTCCAATAAAAGATAGTAGCACTGTACTTTTAAGAAATTCGTTAAGACATACAAAAAAGTTATTAAGCGTTATGCCTTTATGTCGCTGCTTCCGCTAGGAAACTGATAGTGCCTCAGAAAGAGCCGTCTCCCCTGCTGGACAAGAAGATTGAGGAGCTGGAAGCCAAGTTTGCTGACATGACGGACGAGGAGCTGGAGGATCTGGGGGATGACGACGGAGACACGTCTGATGCCATGTCCATGCCCCAGCATCAGACACCGCTGGCCAGCGACATGGACATGATGCCATACACGCCACCCCAGGTGGGTAGACACCTGCTCATCCTCAGGCAGGGGCCTTTTTACTCTCTCTTAATAAACTTTGAGTAAAATTAGCTTTCTGGTATGACACGCTTTTTGTATTCTCTCTTTTTCATCTTCTTTCCCTTTCAATAATTTCACTTGAACTCCTCTCTACTTTTTTCTTCCCTTCACTCCACCTTTTCCTTTCCTTTCTCTCACCCTCACATTCATTGCTTCAGTCGACTCCTAAGTCCATAAAGGGCATGTCTAAGAAAGAGGGCTCGAAGAGGAAGATCAACATGAGCGGCTACATCCTGTTCAGCAGTGAGATGCGAGCCGTCATCAAGGCCCGGCACCCCGATTTCTCCTTCGGTGAGCTGAGTCGGCTTGTGGGGACCGAGTGGAGGAACCTAGAGGCCAAAAAAAAGGCAGAGTATGAAGGTATGTGGCTGTGACTGACAGACAAGGCAATGGTAACAATTCTAAGTAACTTTTTTAGCAATGGCAGCTAATATTTATTAGTATTTTTTACAATAACATAAAACATCAACAAATAAAACAATGGAAATTCATAGAACTGCGTTTCATATGAAACCATCGTTGTATTTAATTTCTACTGACTGCCAGAGGGGGTGCTTTTAGCACCAGATGACAAATTCCAACAAGCCCATGTGGAAGTCCTGTTTGGCCTGTGAAGGTGTAGGAAGGAAGGCTGTAGTTACCGGGTTATGAGAGACCACATAAACCCTATAAAACCTTGGAAATGGAAGGTTCTTGAAGTGTATAATTTGTAGTATTTGTATATAGTCATATAATGAGATAATTATGACGTAATTTGTACAGTAGAGATATGCGCAGACTCAATCCCATGCACCGTAGCAAATGATTAAATAAATGATTAACCAACTAGATCATTGGGTAAGAGAAACAATCTCCTGTTTCATTCAAACCACTTTATCAGGGTGTGTTGCATTGTAGTCGAAACTCAACAACGCATCAGTTACACAATGCAAACAAAGTCTCGGGGAACTACCCCTCTTTTCGCTTTTCAGTTTATAGTTTGCAATGCTATACTTACCCTTCAACTATCTCAACAAAGGCTTGTTATGCCAACACAAATCACAGCGAATAAATCCTGTTTCCTCTTATTAAATGCATTATGGTGAAACCCAGCATTTTGTGACTGAAAATAACAGCAGGGAATCCCTGCCCGACACTTTAATTAGTATTAGAAGTCGGTGTTAATGAGAGTAAAAGTCAGAAGTCAAGTCAAATTTATAAATAAAGCACATTTAAAAACAACTCACGTTGGCCAAAGTGCTGTACAATAAATTGAAAACAGAAACAAAACTCAACTAAGCATCTACTAGTATATACAGAGAAAGCAAGTATACAAATTATCAACTCAGATCAGGAGTATCCAAATGCTAGGAAATAAATGTTGGTTTTGAGCCTTGACTTGAAGGAGTCAATAGAGGGGGCTAATCTGATAGAGAGGGGGATGCTGTTCCACAGTCTAGGGGCCGCAACAGCAAAAGCATGGTCACCCCTGGAGTACCATCAAAATTGATCATGAACTAAAGCTTAATGCCTTTAAACTGCCAATTGCCAAATTACAGTGAACCTGCTAACAAATGATATCGCTAGCAGAGGAAATGAACTTTACCTTAATTGACAGTTGCAGTATTTGGAGGAAAAGGCTTCAACCCTGCTTCAGTTTACAAGACTATTATACTATTTTATTTCTTATTTACTAGGTCTCTATTGCTCGTGGCTTGATTGTTCTCTCCCTTGTATTTCGCTTTGGATAAAAGCGTCTGCTAAATGACTAAATGTGAGACGACTAGCGATGCCTATACACTCCTGTAACCTGCTTACCGAAGCGAACCTCCTGGGTGAACTTGCCTTTAGTTATAAAGGGCATACGTCACCCAGGTCACAGGTGACTTTGTTGAAACAAAAACTGGACCTGCACAAGCATGTTGTGGACATCCAGGTGCTTGGTCAGTAGAAATGAAATAGAACATGACATAATCGCTGCTAAATGTGCTCAGGGCCGTGGTTCTGGCTATTGCCCTTAAACGTTTCCAAGTGTCTCATTAGCCATAAGGATCCTCTTATGTCAGACATAGTATCCACTTTCATATGCTAATGATTCATTTGTGTGCGTTTGTTCATGTGTGTGTGTGTCTGCGTGTTTGTGTGTGTGTGTGTGTGTGTGTGTGTGTGTGTGTGTGTACATCCGTACCCTTCCGTCCTGTGCAGAGCGGGCAGCTAAGGTGGCTGAGCAGCAGGAGCGTGAGCGGGCGGCCCAGCAGCAGAACTCCCCGAGAGCAGGTACCCCAGTTGGGGCGCTTATGGGGGTGGTGGCGCCCCCTACCCCCTTGGGGATGCTTAGCCCCAGCATGACACCTGCGTCAGGTAACCCCTCATAGATGAGGTTGAACCTTCTTGGGGGACACTCAAAGCTGGAATACTGAAGCTCAACTGCTAACTCCGTTTTGTCTTGTGTCGTCACTTCGCCTCATGTAAAACTCCTTTATTGTTTTCAAATCCTCATCTATATTTTAATTTCCCCCTCCCACATCTGAAAGCATTTCCAGTAAATGCGTTCCCTTTTTATCACGGCACACAACAGTGTATTTCTATGGTTTCTTTAACTGCATGTGCAAAAAGGCCTGTAAACGCACTGGTGTAAAATACGAAGGGAACTCTCTTTCTTCTTTCCATACATGAGCTTGGTTTGATCTCCATAGTGCATGGTTTAATTTATTTAGCTAGCTGCATGATGCACTGATGCATGAATCTCTTTTGTTGCCACCTTCTTCCTCCTCGCTCCTCCCAAGGCATGATGGGTACCTACGGGCCACCTATGATGCCCCATCAGGGCCCAGACGGAATGGTTAGTATACCTGGCATGCCATCACATCTTATGGGTATTCCCGTCTTACCCCATCACCTTCCTCATGGTATACCTGGCTTCCCTGGCATGCCTTACCTGGGTAAGAATGGATTCTGTGCCAGTCACCCATATCACCCAATGCCATGCCCTTGCAGTTGCTTCCTATCTCCCAGACTAAGTCACTGGAGGGGCTACCTGTACCACAGGCGCAGGTGCTTCATATACTAACAAGTAGGTCATGGCCATGCCCAATGTGCCACTGTCAGGTGCAATCCTGTCATGTAGAAGGTGACCTGCCTTAACATACCTAATATCATTTTCCTTCGGCCACAAAAAAAAAAAATATGAATTACAACAAATGATATCCTCAAATCCTTTTACAGTAAGTGTCAGTGTTGTCTAGAGGATATCCAAAATGTCCATCAGAAATCTTAGTAATGTATGTTAACATGTGATCCCAATGTGCTCTTGTGTGGAGTGCTGTGGCATGTTCACATAGCCCACACTAGATGGCTCTAGTGTGATGTTTCAATGGCTTTTGTCCTCATAGGTCTGAATGGCATGAATGGAAACCCTGGTGCTGGAAATCATTATGGAACTCAGGTAAACTCACACACTGGTTTCCAGGAGCAGTAAAGGTGAGGTCTGCATTTCTGGCAAGAAGTTGTTGACATTTGAGTACAATAGCTAATCAAATAACACCACTCCCCTCTTTGCTCCTGAAGCAACATGTTGATTGGCTGATTTTATGGCTTGGTTCGTTGTTTCCCGTTTATGTAGCCAGAACTGTACAAACATCAGATTTTTTTGGAGCACACACACATCACAGACAGCAAGTGGACCATGAGGAGGAATTAATTTCATTTTGACAAAAAGTTTTGGACTAAAATCGCAGACCGTACCATTTAAGTTTTGAAATTGATGGATTAGCCCCAGAGTTGTGGTTTTGAAAACTATGTGAACGTGCTCATTTTTCTTGCAGTGGCACCCTAATAGTGTCCATTGAAAGGGCGCAGATCTCTGGAAATGCACTGTGTGCAACTTGAAATTGGCTGTTTTTCTTACAGATGGGGCATGGTGGTCAAGGGCAACAAGCTCCGCCCCCTTACCCAGGGCAGGGTCAGGGAGGGCAGCCTGCGATACAGCAGCCAACCACACCCATATTTGTGGCCCCGCCTCCCAAACCACAGCGACTCCTGCACTCGGAGGCATATTTGAAATACATAGAGGGACTCAATGCAGAGTCGAGTACGGTTAGCAAGTGGGACCAAACTCTCTCAGGTAATCATTTATAACATTATGCTATTGAAGAATTTTGAACTCTTAATTTACGACACAGAGTTCTGAATCAAAAATGAATTGAAATCTATTGGTTGGATCAGTTGACACTAAAAAACACTTGATACTTGACCAGCTTTTTTTCTATAACAGAATAAAGTAACAGCTGTAGCTTACAACTGAAATGAAACAAGGGTGAAGAGGCTATGTATGTGATGTGATGTGATCTTGTAATCCAGCTCGTAGAAAAGATATACGTCTGACCAAAGAGCAGGAGAGCCGGCTGCCATCCCATTGGCTGAAAAGTAAGGGCGCACACACCACTATGGCTGACGCCCTATGGAGACTGCGAGACCTTATGCTCCGGGACACGCTCAACATCCGTCAGACATACAACCTGCAGAACATCTAACCATTCCTACTCTTGTGTCCTCTAGCAGAGGGAAAAGCATTGTAGTTTTAATGTTGTAATACTGTGAGTTCACTTTGTCATGGTTTTGTAAAATTTGTCTCATTTAGTTGGTTGCCTTGGGTTAGTGTTCATGCTGTTTTGTATCTGCATTTTAAATGTACTGTTATGTGTTGGGAACTGTTGTTCTGTCATGGAAAACCAACATTTTCATAAAATGTTCAGAGAAACTGTGTGCTTTGTATTCCATTTGCCTTTTTGGTGTCCTTCCCTCTAAGTTCTTCCTTTGCCTTGTGTAATCAGCTGCATTTTATACACTGTTCCATGATGAAGTATATTATTTTAGATATTTAACTAAGGGCATAACTGATTTTTATTGACTGCGGTATCTCAAGTTCAAGTCTTTTATTGTCAGATGCACAGAACAACACAGAGTCAGACAAGTCACCGCACAACAACCTTACATAACATATAAGTACTCTAAACATAAATTAGACATATAATAAACTAAATAAATATACAATACAATCTGCTAAACATAATACAGATATAGTAACCTATACTAACCAAATAGACCTATACTCACCTAAAAACAAATCAAGTTTGGGAGTAACAGGTAGTGCAATATTACCGATAGTGCAAACAGTGTTTAAAGTTTCGGGACTGTCACTGTTCATTCAGAAGCCTGATGGCTCTTGGAAAGAAACTGTTCTCCAATTTACGGGTGCGAGACCGAATGCTTCGGTAACGCCTGCCAGAAGGCAACGGAGTAAAAAGTCTGAAGGATGGATGGAAGCAGTATTTTAGCACCCTGCCAGCTTTTCTGAGACAGTGTGTGGAAGATGTTTCTACAGGGCTGGGAGCTCCCTGCTGGTGATGAACTCAGCTGACCTGACCACACTGCGTAGGACCTTGCCGTATCTAGAGTGAGAGCCAAATTTACAGAAACTCCCAGTGGACGTTTAAGGAGACTACCTCTAACCCAATAGCAAATCTATATTAGTCCAATTAAAATCAATCCAAGGTTTATGCTTAAGAAGGGTTTAGATGGCAGGCATAGGGGGTAAGAAACAGCTGGATTTAAGTGTAAAGGGTTACACAATTATACATACTGCCTCTAGGTACAGTTGTTGACAGAAAAAAAACTGAACAAACAAGGCTGACTTCAGTCAGTTTTTTTATTGTGGAGCAAGAATCCTGCAAACTACTAATGCCAATACATCAGTCTGTTGCTGTATTTGGTGGGCCTGATACTAATCAGCAGCTTAACATCTCTTTAAGGACCAAGTTGTGTGAAGGTCACTATTCTGTCTCCCCTACCATGCTCTCAGGGGGATGGCTTGGAAACAGACACGTACGTATGTCTCTGAGGTGCTCATGGGAACTCTGCTCGAGCACTTACTGTTTAAGTGCCTTATCCTCCTTGTGATCACCAGCAATGCCATCGTCATCTCAATCCAGACGTCTAATCCAGCCATTACCAAGGCTAGTGTCAAACATCTGCAGCTGCTTGGGCACTAACCTTTGTGGGTTAGGCCAGGGCCTTTCAATCATATTGTATAACCAGAATTTTTTTTTTTGACAATACCATTTCCCTACTACACCTTTAATATTATATTGTGTTCTTGTCTTTTTTTCCTTTGAATAACCTGCTTAGAGGACTCAGTGCATTGATTTGCCATGGCAATATGACATTTGCTCCTGATCATTTTGCAGAAATATGAAATTGTATTTACTGTGTGTGAACACATCATCCTCACTGTTTTCACCTGGAAGATCCTGGTCAAGTGGTTCTACGGCTTCACAATTTTCTGGAGGGTACTGTGCATGTTTGTGCTCAAATCACTGCAGCTCTTAATGCACTGGATGCATGCAGTGCAAATGCGTAGAACACTTGAGAATGCCGCATTCCTTTGACTGATGAAATTTACGCAGTTTTTTAAATGTACAAAGAGTGGTAAATTGTCTCAATAACATACTTTTGCCAATTCAGACTGGCTGGAACAATCTGGATTGCCTAGTAGCAGCATGTCTGTTAGTGGGACCTATGATCTTTCCACACGGAGCAGATATCTTCAAAGTCATGAGGTTATAATCATCTAACAGTGGTTCTTCAGGGTGTTCCTGTTGTCCTCTCTGTGCAGGAAGATTCTCAGCATCATGTGGGGCAGTTGTTTGTTACTGTAAGTGCATTGTGCTGTCTTCCAGGGTGCTGCACGTAGTCCGATGTGTCAGCAGCTTCGCCACCATGCAGGGTGTGGCCATGATGATGCATGTCATCTTGCAGTCCCTTCCCGACTTGGAAAACAAGTTCTTGCTTCTCCTCATAATCATGATGGTATATACATCAACTATCCCTTCTGTCCCTCTTATACATACATCCATTCTACTTTACATGATCGCATCTTTTGTTATCATGCTCACTGCAGTTCTCAAGAGCATGGTGCTCAGTGAGTTGGCGTGTGTCATGACTGGCCGTTGTTGTGTTGGTCTTTGTTCGGTGCAGGTCTTTGCTGTGTTGGTAGTGAATTTGTTCAGTGCCTCTGTGCCATCTGCGTTTGGCGACCTCACCGCAGCCCTCTATACCCTCTTTATCTGCATCACTCAGGACGGATGGATGACTATCTATAGTGAGTTCCAGGAGTAAGTGACAATATTAATCAGGTGGGGGGTCATGTTCACTTCCTCAATGGATTGAACAGTGTGTTTGTTGGTGAAAGTGCAGTGCGAAAATGTATAGAACTATTCCACCTTTGAAAGATGTGTAATTGGCAAATGTGTAGTTATTCAACGATATGCCAAAATAAGTTATTCCGAAAAAGCTGTTCTACGACAGCATCCGTTTTGACCTCTGATTTGTATGTCTATTTACCTTTTATTGCTGATGGTTTTTCCAGGGGTGGAGACACACTGCTTTACGGTGCTTCATTGTACTTCTTCATCTTCCTCACTCTTGGACGTTCATCTTTGGCAACCTCTTCGGCGCGGTGGTGACCACCAACTTAGAGATATCCATGGCAGACATTAATGAAAAAAGTGGCAACGATAATGCCCATGCGATGGTGGGTCTCTCTGCTACACAATTCAGAGCCATATGTTGGGCGTAAAATCTGACATCTGAATCAGGAAAAGTACTAATCATGACTCTGAGCCGTTTCTTATTTTATGTTTTACACTCTGTCTTATTCTCTTTGACCCATGCCACCACTTAACAGCTCATGCTTGAAGACAGTGCCAGTATAACGGACACTAGCATGATCCATTGCAAGGAAGTTGTGGCCAGAACCAGCATGACCAGGAGGCAGAAGCCGTGGAAGGGAAGTTGCCTGGAGAACCTGAGGGTGGACACCTTTGAGGAGCTGCTATGCAGAAGAACAAGAAGGAGTACAAGGAAATACACCAGGAGCTGGATAAGTTGGTTGTCTTGCATGTTAAATATCTTTTTTGCATCAGGGAAAATGAATGTAGTCTCATGTGAGTTGAATTGACAAGCCAATTCTTCGTTTTGACGTTTTACCACTCCTCAGGAATCTTAAGCAATACAGTAGTTAGATTGAATTGTAAGGAATCCACATTCTCAAAATACACAGCTAAAAGAGGGAAAGTCTTCCCTGGTTGTGCAAACTGTACTTATTTCTACTCCCACCAGTTGCCTGTAACTTCATTCCCTGTAACAATCAATGTAGCGCAACTAGGCATTTCTTAATAATCCTCGGGTACATCTATTACATCTATTTCCCTCAACTCATTGTTGACCAGATCAAATAAACGGAGGCCTGTATTTTGGGTCATGTTTGTGGGAAGGTCATGGTTGCACAGCCTGGTCATTACAATGTGAATGATTAACTTCCTTCCTGGCCATTGACTGTAGGATTGTTGAGGAGGTGCGCAGGCGCCCCTTCAACAGAGAACAGGAAAATGCTGTGCTCATGCGTGACCAAAACGCAGCCACCAGCCACAGCTTCCTGACGAGGGAGGTCGCCACGGGACGCACTGGAGACATGCTGTCCACTCTTATAGCACTGGAGAAGGTCAGGGGCCAGTGGCGGCTGGTGGTTTTTAAAGTGAGGGAGGAAGGACTGCGCGCTGGTTGCCATTGGCCCATTTGTACTGTTGGTGGCATAAGTATGTGAGACTCAAGTTGTTTCAGGGTGTTTTGGTGAACTACAGCACAAAACAGCCGGGAGGGATAATTTTGTGAATAAAATTGATAAATTCACCAGTGGCAGCATTGTAGTTTGAAAGCTGGTGGGCAGCATGTCTTTGATGGACTAGTCCAGGCCAGAAGGAAAGGATGCAAAGGCAATTAGTCAAATCAGGACTACTCTTGATTTGTAAAACTAAATAAAAGATTCTGGGCCAATCATTGGGCCTATTTTTTCCACTCAATGACTGAAGCTATTGGTTGTAATATGTCTGATTATTTTCAGCTACAATTGTTTTAAGAAGAATGAAGACACAAGACCATAATTGATGCCATTTCAAATGCATCATGCTCTGAATCATCCACTTACATCCTTTTTCTCAAGTATTATTGGCTAGAAAAACGGCGTTCCTGAATTGTACCGTGGTCATCAACATAGCGCAAGATGACAGACAGCTGAGAATGACAGCTAATGTCTGTGGTCTCGTCAATTTGCCAGGAAAAGAAGTGTGCCCTGTTAAGTTCCTTTTCTAGCTCTGTTTCAATCGAATGGTGAATGGCTGCAATTAGATCGTTCTGGATTGTTTTTGACATGCCTGTGAGAAGACGGTGGAGCTTTCCAGATGTTCTGCCAGAACACGGTCATACTTCGCTATCACCTCCGCAAGTTCCCTGTAATTGCCCTTGTTGTCAGAATTTTCCCCTTCGTTATGCCCCCTGAAAGACAACTCTAGCATGCCTAGGTAAGCCGTTGCATCTAACAGACGTTTTACCACCTCCCTATTGCCACGCACTTTAGCGTTGTGCTGTTGAATTTGCAGCCGCACACCCTCATCCACTAACCGCTCTATAGGCATGGTGCCGCCTAGCAATGAAAGGCGGATAGCAGCACCAACGTGGTCTTGACATTTGTTGTGGCGCTTGGTTGCCCTGTCAATATTTTTTATATCAGTAAATCCATGAAAAGACCACGTTGGAGAGTTGACATTCATTAGTAAACAGGGCCAGCAATATAACCGATTGTTGGTAATGCTACCAGTCACCCACGAGTAGCCTACCTAGCAAATCATGTAGCACTCACGACACTGACTCTGCCGTTGCTTTTGGTGATTTCAATCTTTGGAATTGGTCTACCTGTTGCTTTAATGGCCAACTTGTCATTGTAACTCACCCCATGGAATGGTTTCTGTAATAAAACATGAACAATGTCCTCGGTTTCCATAGTTTACTTTATTTGCTAATTTGCTAATGTGTTCTCATTATTAAAATGATCAGATATTCTTGCTTAACTGTGTCTCTTAGACTAAGCAGATTATCTTTCGTAGCCTAGATTTGAGGGGATAACCCCACCCACCATATCCAGGGCCTCTGCTTATTGGTTTATAGCGCAGACGTGACTCCAGCCTATTCGTTAATAGATTTTAGCGCTATCCAGACCCCTAAACTAGTCACACCCTCTCAGAGGAGGATCGTTCTCCTCTCTGCCATTGAAGTCAACGCATTCCACGAGCCGCCAGCGCAGGCAGAGAAATTAATGGGAGTCAATGGAGGGTAGAGGGAGGAAGGTCCTCCGGCAGTAATTTTCGATAGCGATAGGGGGTGCTAATGTCATCTTTACCCAGGGAAACTAACATTACATATACAAAGGTATTAAAGTAGTCCTATTTAAGGGTTTTAATTAATCACAGTAGTCTGGGCAAAGTACACTTTTTATTCTCAAAATGTTAAGGAGGATCTTCCTCCCTCTCCTCAATGGAGAAGCCTCCACTGTCAGGGGCGTATGTATGTCTTTATTTGGTGTAGAAAACAGTTATACTAGACAGGATACTGTCCACATTACATTGGGAAATCAAGTTTGGTTTTGATTATTAAGGTTTATATGTTATTCTATAATCACTATGGTATTACGGCACTACTATTCAATACATGTTTAGTTTAATGGATAGAAGCATTTATATTAATCGTCTTGCCTGGTTTTGATTTGATTGGCTGACAGATTCAGATTCCGGTTCAGATGTCCTCTGATGATCTGTTTTTTTGCATTCTGTGTTCACAGGCCCATGTCATTGACTCAGGCACGGACTCCCCAGCTGCGTTCCAGAGGGGCTTGCGCCATGAAGCTATGCAGCGGATGTCTATGGACTCAACACACAGCAGCGCAGTCCTGCATTCCTCATAAACAAAGGTACACCCAAGCACAAATAAGGCACAGTTGCAAGATTTACCAAAAATCTCGTGATATCTTATGTACTTGGGTTAACAACACACATCTGTGATAGGGTGCATGGTGTGAAACAACACACACTACACTCCTTGAAGATGTTTATGTGATTCAATGTTAGTGTTGAACATTATTCATTTTACAGAGCACTGTCTATATTGAGGAACCACAATACATCTGTTTACATCTGTTGGTATTTAAAAACACGGTGTCAGGACCTGGTCTTTGTTTCACAACAAAAAAATGCAGCTAGCATGAAGTTAATGTTAAAGTGGTTTCAGTTCAATCCTCCTCCACCCTGCTAATTTTGATCAAAAACTGAAATAGTTGACACTACCTTCTGGAGATGATTTATCGTGTTGACTAGTGAGGAAAATGGGAGGTACAGTGAATAGTTTCTTGTTGTGGGGCTCAGAATTAACAGCCAATCACAATTACCAGAGCTATGGATTTTTGAGTAATGAGTTATTCTCTTCAAATAATTTAAATAAGAAATTAATATGTTATGAAGACAGATACCATTGTCATTTTCTGAACATTTTAAAGCGAAGACTTAGTAACTCATGTGTATTTAGCTGTATCACAAGAATGTGGTTATAAGCCATACCTGGGCTATTCAAGACATTGCAGTCTTCCAATTAGATTTCAATGAGAGAGGCTCATCGGCATGGCAATCAAACCAGTTATGCAACCATATGACAGCAGTCACACCCTCTCGTTCCCTCACCCTCACACCCATGCACTTCATGCACACTGGCAAATAGCCCTTAGACCAACGGTGAACTGACGGCCAAGTCTGTCAAGTAAAGGTCTCTCTCAGTTCAATTAAGTTTGAATAGTCTTGCTTTATTGACATGACCATAACAAAAAATATTGCCGAAGCATACTTGCGGAACAAACACATAGGCTATATGTAGGCTACATGTTGGCTATATAAAAAAAGATTTTTTTTTTTTTTATCCACACACTTAATCTTAACATCTAGGTACCTCCCCAACCCAACCTCCCTTCTAAAAAATAAAAAAACACATGCTCCAGAAAAACTGGACTTAGCCTACTGATATTTTCAATAGCTACATACGCTCTGTAGGTAATTTAAGACCAAATGTCCATAACGCTTAAGCTATTAACAAAGGAAACAAAACAAGCAAAACTGACATTGTTTACATGTATGCTGCACCCTCTACCTTAAAACTCCTGGACTCTGTTTACCATAGTGCTATTCACTTTGTTACAGGAGACGCTTTCAGGACCCACCACTGTAACTTATACAAGAATGTTGGTTGGTCCCCTCTCGCAGACAAGAGGGGAAAACACTGTCTTTTATTTGTTTATAAAGCCTTAGTGGGAAAACTGCCTAATTATCTCATGTCACTTTTAAAATTAAAACTAGGGATGCACCGAATCCAGTATTCGGATTCGGATTCGGCCGAATAGGCCTATTGGTCTTTTTTGAGGGGTTCGGGCTCTGCCGAACCTTGGCATTTTTTTCAACCGAACCCGAATCTATTAGAGGCTGGCGCTTGGTTTACTCATAGCAATTTATGCTCCCTGAAGGTTGCGTGTGTTGCCAAGCAATTCACCGCCAGAACAATAGGTGGAGCAAAGTTTAATTCACGTATATGAGCCTGTCATTTGCCTAGCAGATAGAAAACTGTTTCCCTAACAGAAAGTCTGAAACTTGAAGTTCTTTTCAAACCTTTGCTTGGGTAGCACTGTTAAACTGAGCAGACATGCAGAATACATTTTAGTAATCTCATCACCTAACATTCGTTTCTAAAACCGATCACATAGTATTGCATGTTTTACTGTGATAGAAAATACGTTAGCTTAATGCTAACGTATTTGGGAAATCCCGTAGACACCGCTCTAGGTATTAGCATCAATTAATTCACGTTAACGTTTTTGTATGAGCCTGACATTTGCTCGGCAGATAGATAACAGGTTCCCTAACAGAAATTCTATTGATTAATGTTCAATAACATTAATTTCAGTTAAGTCTACAAACATATTATTATTTTTTTTTTTAAGAAAAACACTTTACTTTGCAGAAAGTTGCCTATTTTTTCCCAGTGAAAATTTAATAAAACGAAAAATACACTGATGTTGACGTTGTTTACTTCATTAATGTAGGATTCGGTATTCGGATTCGGATTCGGCAGAATCTTAACCAGTGGATTCGGTATTCGGCAGAACCCTAAAAATCTGGATTCGGTGCATCCCTAATTAAAACCCATCTGTCATAACACACGGTCACGGTTGTTTAATGTGTTTTGTTTATTTATTTTGTCTGCTTTGTTTTGTTATGGTTTGTTTATTTATTGTTCTTCTGTATTCTGTAGCCTCAGTCAGGGCATTGCTGCAAAAGAGCCCTGTGCTCAGTCAATTCTCCCTGAATAAACAATGATAATGATGAACACATCATTTTATACAATGCGATAACCTGTATGTCTCTGCTTTGGGCTACTAAACCATATAAATGTCATATAAATGTATTAAACAACCTGTGGACTTCCTGGATGCTACAGTATCAACATCGACTTCCCAAATGCCATGACAAGAACACTGAATACTATTAGACTTCATACATGTAATCATTTTGCAGACGCAACTACTACAACAGTGAATTTGTTCAGAGAGCTTTGCGTATGCGCGGAGTGATGTTAGCCGTTTGCGCATGCGCATGCTTGAAGTCGCGACCGCGTAGTTGTTTGAGACATTTGAAAGCTGGGCAAACTCCTGCGCTGTCATTACTAGCCGGTTGGTCCACTGAATTGAAGAGCTGGGTAAGGTTTAACCGAGGTTTTCAGCTGCAAAGTCATTGATATTTTGCCTCTATTTCAGATTTATTGTATTTCATTGTTAATGTTGCTAATTTTCGCAATTTGACGTTCGCTTGGTAACTAACGTTATTTGATAGCGAAGTGGCTATTCCAGCTACGGTACCTCAATTAGCCACCACCTAGCTAGCTGGATTATGTACATGGCCGTGCGCTGCGGTTTGGTCATATCACCATTTTGTGAAAGTAGCCTGGAGAGACTTAACTCTCTTACTAAATATTCACCTGCAAAAACTACTTATGTTCTTGTGCTTCGCAGTAGTATGTACGATTCATCATACATGATTTGCCAATTATGTGAAGTTTATGGAAAGCTAGTTAGCATCATCTGCTGGATAACTAACGTTAGCTTCAGTTAACATTAGGTTTTCACTGTGTAGCATCCCGTTTTTTTAACATTATCGCGCATGTCATTACATCGTAAAGTTGTTGTTGGATAAGGCAGGTTAAGATATTTAGCATTTGCTAATGACATGACACACATTTCTGTAACGTTTTTAGGTTTCAAACATTAGATGGTCAGCTTGTGTTCGCTAGTTTTCAGCCCGCTAATATAAGCTAACTCATTTCTTGCGCCCATGCTTGTAAGCTATTGTGAGTAACTGGTATGAACTCGGCCAGCTAACTTCAAATAGCTATATGAATAGCACGGTCGCTAACGATATGCTTTACAAACGTGCGACGATGGTTATAAGTGAATAAGGTATGTTTTTTCTCTAGCATAGACCCGGTGCTGTATTACTTCGCTCGGCAACTTTCACCAAATAATGAGTCGAGTATGATACCATTGCTCGCTAGCAAGCCTATATGATGAGTGATTGGCTAGGCTAGCTTGCTGAAGATAACGGGCATAACAGCCGTTACCAATTGGACAAAGCAGTCGAAATTTGGCAATAGTAAATCACTTGCATCTTTTTGTCAAAGAGCGTTTGAGAGATTTGTTGTTGTTGTTGTTGTTATTATTATTAGTAGTAGCCGTAGTAGGCGAATCTGCTGCTGCTAGTCAGTTCGCGGTTGGCTTGGCAGGCACGTTACTTTTGTAAGCTAAAGAGGGGGCGGCTTGTTTTAGTAAGGACAGTCGTGACCGTGTCCATTCTCTTTATGCGATTCCAAAGTGTGCTTTCCCTGTGCAGTACACCTAAATTGATATTTAATTCGCAGGGCACCATGGATCTGAATGATGCCAATTTCAATACCTTAACTGATTTTATGAGGAAGACGCTGGATCCAGACCCCGCGGTCAGACGGCCAGGTAGGACACGCCTACGTCATTTAACGGCCGAGGTTGAATTTTGAAAACCCTAGTGGCTCACCTTTTTAAAAATAGCTGGATAAGGTTTAAGTTTTGAGTGTTTTAGTGGACGAGTTATTTTAGTATGGAATGAGTCACTAATGCATTTTTTCCAACAGCTGAGAAGTTTCTTGAATCTGTGGAGGGAAACCAGAACTACCCCATACTGCTCCTCACATTACTAGAGAAGTCCCAGGATAATGTGATTCGTGTGTGCTCTGCTGTCACCTTTAAAAATTACGTGAAGAGGAATTGGCGCATAGTGAGTTTTTTTTTTTTTTTTTTTTAATCAGTTGCTAAAAGTACACATGATTTTTGTATCCATCATGGATGTGATGGTTTGTATTTTGTTTATTTCTCTCTAGATTGAAGATGAACCTAACAAAATTTCTGATCCTGACCGGACAGCCATAAAGGCAAACATTGTAAATTTGATGCTCAGTAGCCCTGAGCAGATTCAGAAACAGGTACGCTAAACTTCTTAGAACTGAACTTGTTTTTGACTGTCATCTATCAGATTAAGCTCTTAGTTTGTGTACAGCAGTATGATGATACATTCCACACTTACTCCACTGCCACTGTCCTGTTTATTTTTGTTATGCACATGTTGCTGTACTGTAAGCTTTTTAAAAGCAGGTGAGTCTGTTATGTTGTTGATAAATTAATCTATAATGGCGCCTGCTGTGTTGTGCAGCTGAGTGATGCGATCAGCATCATCGGCCGAGAGGACTTCCCTATGAAATGGCCGGACCTGCTGACAGAGATGGTGACTCGCTTTCAGAGTGGAGATTTCCACATCATCAACGGTGTTCTACAAACGGCACACTCACTTTTCAAAAGGTGACGTTTTTGTTACCGGCTAGACATGCATTGTGTTCCCTTCAAAAATCCTGATCTTGAAATAGGCTTCAATTCACAGTGTGTTCAGTCTATACAAACCTGCATCTGCAGAATGCTGTTTTGCTGGACCTCTGTACAAACTTTTTTTGTGTTTTTTTATTTGCCCACAGATATCGTCATGAGTTTAAGTCTAATGAGCTATGGACTGAGATCAAGCTGGTACTGGACACGTTTGCACAGCCTTTAACAGAGCTCTTCAAGGTTTGTGTTGGGCTGCTGAGTCATTTGCAAAAGTTATCTTGGAACTGGCCATTTTTCTTGTGTGGGCTTTAATTGAGCTCAGACGTGCGTGTTTTTGTAACCCTGCGCTCATTTCAGAAATTTGTCCTCTTTCTATTCAAGGCCACAATTGAGCTTTGTCAAACCCACGCCACCGACATCAATGCCCTGAAGGTCCTTTTCTCTTCCCTAACACTGATCTCAAAGCTCTTTTACAGTCTTAATTTTCAGGTAGGTTTCTTATATCTCTGTTTTCATCTTCAAATATCATTACGGTTGGCCAGATTGTCTGTGCTTTCTGGAGATAAAGATGGATGTTTGGATGTGTGTGGGGTTAGAAGTGTGTGTGTGTGTGAGTGTTGTAATTGTTGTGTTATGTTCAGCCATTTAACATTTAGAAATTTTAACAGGACCTACCAGAGTTCTTTGAGGACAACATGGAGACCTGGATGTCAAATTTCCATAACCTGCTGACTTTGGATAATAAGCTTCTTCAGACAGATGTAAGTAGTATGTAGTGAGGTGTGGGCTATCTCCATACTCCCATACAGAAGTGCAGTGTCTGACATGTTGGTTTCACTGTATCTACAGGATGAGGAGGAAGCTGGACTCCTGGAGATGCTCAAGTCTCAGATCTGTGACAACGCAGCACTCTACGCTCAGAAATACGACGAGGAGTTCCAGCCCTATCTGCCACGCTTTGTCACAGCCATCTGGAACCTTCTAGTTACCACGGGCCAGGAGGTCAAGTATGATCTGGTGAGTAAGAGCACGTTCTGCTTGTCTTTGCTTTATTTTCACTGGGGAGTACAAACGTTTCCCGTTGCCCATACTGCAGAAACTCTAGTCTCCTTGAGCCCTCAACCAAATTACGTGAGTGGACATTTTTGCCAAGCGTGGGTTGCGGTCAGCCCCAACAAATTTAGCAGAGCGTTTATTTAAAGGAAACGGTTGTGTAACACGCTGTTGTCTTACTAAAGCACAGCTGAGAAGGTCATTAAATACTTTTTTTGTTGAAGGACTTTCAGAGCCTGAAGAAATCTGTTTAAATAGTGTTTTGTTGTTGTTGTTTTTTCATTTTTCGACTTTGTATTATCCTGCATTTGTAAAGGGCTTAAGTTGGATCTGTTGTTCGTACTGCCCATTTTATACGCTGGAGTTTATATATCCTTCGCTGCTGATTGGATATGTGATGCACCCATGAAACGAGAGAATTTTCCGCTAACTTGTGAAAAGCTAACTGATAAATGTATATCTTGTGTGTTTCTTAGGAAGGGAGATTTTGTCCTTTTGTTTGCCTCGATTTGGTCTCATGATGGTTTTTGTGAGGTGTATTTGATTTACAAACAACATTGGTAACAAAACTGAAGTGGATGCATTTTGCACAGAACTGATTGATTTTAATGCACCTTAATTAAACTTGCATGGTTTTGCCTTCATCGCAGCTTGTGAGCAATGCCATTCAGTTCCTGGCATCAGTCTGTGAGCGGCCACACTACAAGCATCTGTTTGAAGACCAGAACACTCTCACCAGCATTTGTGAGAAGGTCATCCTTCCCAACATGGAGTTCAGAAGTGAGTTGGACCAACATCTGAAGTCAGTTTCCGTCAGTTAAAAAATTTGGGAATGACCGACATATCTCTTTAATCAGATGGACTACATTTCTCCACTGATATTGACCACTAGACTAGAGTTTATTTGCCAAATGCAAATAAATATATCTACAATAAAAAAATAACGATTTTTTTTTTTGTCATGATATGCAGGCTAAGCAGGAATGCACCCATTATCAGCATATGTCTGCTCTCTTGTGCAGGTGCGGATGAAGAGGCCTTTGAAGATAACTCTGAGGAATACATCAGAAGAGACCTTGAAGGCTCCGGTATGGCATTATGCATTCCCTCTCCCCTTTTACCTCTTCATATAGTACTGTCCTCATGCCATAACACTGTAATGTGGCTATGCGCTCTAGATGCTATGCTAGCCTTACCCTGGAGCTCTTCTTGTTTCGAACACTGAGGTATACACACTGCTGGGCTCACTGACTAATTGACCTCTGGCACACACACGTCTTTGCCTGTGAGTGTGTATGGTGTGTGCATGTGCTGACTTTTCTTTAGAAGCCTTGTTTGCTGAAAGCACAAGAACTGTGCACAGAAACGGTACAGGCACTGACGGCATCCCAGAACTAAACGCTTATATATTTTACATACGTTTTCATTTTTTACATGCTCATTGTTCATCATTTAAATATCTACACACCCCCATACATCACTCACAGAGTATCTCAACTGTTCTCCCTGCCTTACAGATATTGATACGCGCCGAAGAGCCGCCTGTGATTTAGTGCGAGGCCTGTGTAAGTTCTTCGAGGCCCCCGTGACGGCCATCTTCTCCGGCTATGTGAACTCTATGCTGGCAGAGCATGCCAAGAATCCAGGAGCCAACTGGAAGCACAAGGATGCTGCCATTTACCTGGTGACATCATTAGCCTCCAAGGCACAGACACAGAAGGTACTACCCAATCCTTTTCTGTCTTCTTAATGTGATTGCCATGTGCTCTGCACATGTACTTTGCCTCTATGGGTGTATGATGTGGATCTCTGTTGTGTGCTTGTAGCATGGAATAACACAGGCCAATGAGTTGGTGAACCTGTCTGAGTTCTTCAGCAACCACATTCTTCCAGACCTGAAATCTCAAAATGGTAAAAACCATTTTTGACATGATCATAGTTTGCACCTCTTTTGAACGTATGCTTTGACACTTATTGCATTAAGTATGAAACACAATGTTGTATTCCTTGTCTGCAGTAAATGAGTTTCCAGTCCTTAAGGCCGATGCCATCAAGTATGTCATGATCTTCAGGAGTCAGGTGACTTGGATGCCATTTTCCCTCACATTTCAATAATAACAATACGACCAAGAGTTTGATTTGGTCACTTTCATTTGTATGTTAAGTTATACCTGTTCCACCGTACAATGGGAGTGGATGGAGAGAGAATGATTGATCTCGGGCGCTGGACTAACATTAAGCTAGAGAGGCTATATGAGTTGAGTCTATCCCTCTAATCCCTCCTGTCCTCTGGCTCTGCTTTAGCTCCCCAAGGAGCAGCTGCTGCAGGCCATCCCTCTGCTGGTGGCCCACCTGCAGGCCGAGAGCATCGTGGAGCACACCTACGCCGCACACGCCCTCGAGAGGCTCTTCACCATGAGGGGCCCCAACAACTCCACACTGTGAGTTAGTCACAACACAAATACCCTCCCGTAGACACTCGCAGTCAGGTGCTGCCTGCACTCCACAGCATTGAACTACTGGGGTATAACTGGGGTAATTGTTAAATCCTGGGGTAGTAACGTGCAGCTGGTGAGTTCAGAGCTCCTACATGGGTATAGGCAGCATACATATTAGAACTGACACTTAAATACTTTTTTGGATTTTTTGCCGTGTCTAGAACACTGTAGTCACGTCCACCCTCTTTTAGTAAGGTTTAGGGAAGTGGGTTTGCTCCTTGTGACGACTTGTCCATGTCCTGCAAATGCTGCTGCTATTCAACTCACTACAGTGTTACACTACATTTAGCAGTCTTATCGCAAGATATGATTTCTACTGTGAGGATGCAGAATTGAAGCTCCTGTTGTCTTCCCGTGTGTGCTTGCGTGTGCTGTAGCATCACTCCAGGAGAGATGGCTCCCTTCACGGAACAACTGCTCAACCACCTGTTCAAGGCCCTCGCCATTCCTGGCTCCTCGGAGAATGAGTACATCATGAAGGGTAGGACTCTCTTCTTGAGTGATCTAGTTACAGTGAGCCTCTCCAGTACTATGTGATTCCTTCCTCATTTGTGTTTTCATCTTAGATTAATTTAAAAACAATAAGGCGTTAAGGTTTATGATTTTTTTTTACACTGAAATGTTTGTTTGTTTCTTCTTTCAGCCATCATGCGCAGCTTTTCCCTACTACAGGAATCCATTGTACCCTATGTCCCCACTCTGATTGGTCAGCTCACACATAAGCTCCTCCTTGTCTGCAAGGTAGGTTGAACCAGACTGTTTTCCTCCTTCTCCTGTCTCCTGGGAAGAAGCTGTTGCGCTGCCTGAGGATAACTTTGGGAACTGCTTCATTAACCTCTGCACGCTTTCTTAGTTAACAACAATGGCAATGTTAGTGAAACTGCTTAATTTCAGGCAGCTGCAGGAAGAAATTAAAGAAATCCGTTGCACACCCAACAACTTCATGATGTCTGTGAAAAAAAGCATCTTGTGCTGCACCTGCACCTACGTGTAGGCATTTCCTGGGATGGGTGTGAAGTGTGTCTGTGTGTCTGTTCTTGTCCTCCAGAATCCCAGCAAGCCCCACTTCAACCACTACCTGTTTGAGTCCCTGTGCCTTTCCATCAGGATCACCTGCAAGGCCAACCCCACCACTGTGAGCAGCTTCGAGGACGCGCTCTTCCCCGTCTTCACGGAGATCCTGCAGACCGACGTACAGGGTGAGGGGGGGGTGTAGGGGTTAAGGGCTAATCCATTCAGAATATTACTGATTTATATTCATGATTCTGAATCATGTCTGACATTAGGTGTCCACCTTTTGTTATTGATTTGTTTTCTATGTTTTAATTGTTTTAGATCCACATCAACAGCACTGGCAGACTATTAGCTTACAACATTTTCACTTGGCCACATTGTAGCTTTGAAGTCTTTTGAAGTCAGCTTACAAATTGTATCCTCTTAGTTAAAACAAATACTATTCCAAGAACTTCATTATGCCTTCTTTTCCTTTCACCCCACGGCACAAAAAGCCCAAAACTATTCTGTTTCCCAAATGTTGAATATTAAAACACTTTCCCTGCCTCTCTCCCCCTCTCTCCACCAGAGTTTGTGCCGTATGTGTTCCAGGTGATGTCTCTGCTGCTGGAGATCCACTCCAGCTCCATCCCCGACTCCTACATGGCTCTGTTTCCACACCTGCTGCAGCCCGTGCTGTGGGAGCGCACCGGGAACATACCCCCTCTGGTGCGACTGCTCCAGGCCTACCTGCAGAAGGGAGGCGCTAGCATCGCCAGCAGCGCAGCCGACAAGATCGTAAGTCAGGCTTAAAATGAAGAAGGCCTCATCAGTGTCTCCCTGACTCCTTATTTAATGGATGTGCTGTATGAAATCATCTGATTGAGCTTGTATTTACATTTACACATTTAGTCATTTAGCAGACACTTTCATCCAAAGCCACGTACAAAGGAGAAAACAATCAAGCTACAAGCAATAGAGACCTAGTGTAACAATAAACACTACTTTACATAAGGAATACAAAGTGCAGGAAATGGGGTATTCTGGACTTGTGGATCTGATCTGTGTCGTCTGATTGAGGACTGTTTAAGGAGGAATGAGGGAAAACAAACCAGACTGCTTGTTTTTGTGCTAAAGCTCGTTTGGCCTGTTCTACCGTGTGTTGATGCAAGCTGCTGTGATTTTACTCAGAATTCTGACTCGTGTTGGCCTCCTCTTGTTTAGCCTGGGCTGCTGGGAGTTTTCCAAAAGCTGATCGCCTCAAAGGCCAACGACCACCAAGGCTTCTACCTGCTCAACAGCATCATTGAGCACATGCCACCGTAAGGGACCACTACCTTCCATTCATGCACTTGCAGATTGGCTCAGTACCCTGCTCTAGAGGCTTTCTCTGGAGCTGCATACCAATGTGAAACATAATGTCATTCATAACTGAAGAGTAAATAATGAGCCATTTTAACATCACTTTCACATCAGTGGTCGTATGTTAGTGTTTACGTGTGACTAACCATTTCCTACACCCTCAGGGAGTCCATCCTTCAGTACAGGAAGCAGATCTTCATCCTTCTCTTCCAGAGGCTGCAGAGCTCCAAAACCACCAAGTTCATCAAGAGTGAGTCCTCCTGGTGCCTAGTGTGACTAAAGAGGCCATTTTCCTCCAGGCCTCATGTTCATTTCATCTGTGGGCCTATTGGCAGTGAAGGAAGTGTGCTTTGGTTCACCCTACCTCATGTTGGTGTTTTTCGCCACAGGCTTCTTGGTTTTCATCAACCTCTACTCTGTCAAATATGGAGCCATCGCTTTGCAGGAGATATTTGATTCAATCCAGCCAAAGTAAGTCAAACCGCATTGATCATTTTCTCATTTTGTGCTTTACTCGTATGTCATTGTACCTCAGTACTTTGTGTAGCCCTTATGTCTGTTGTCATGGGCCTTGGCACCGCTGTAAACTTCATCTTTACCAGGATGTTTGGCATGGTCGTGGAGAAGATCATCATTCCAGAGGTGCAGAAGGTCTCCGGCCCGGTGGAGAAAAAGATCTGCGCTGTTGGCATTACAAAAATCCTGACGGAATGCCCTTCCATGATGGACACGGAGTACACCAAACTCTGGTAGGAATGCTAAAGCTATCTCCTGCATCTTCTCAGCTATTGTTTAATGATTAACCCACTCTGTACTTGCTTGGCATGACCTTGTCACTTAATTTAACATTTAGTGTTGCTGATGGATCACAGTTTAACTAAAAGAGTCTGATTGAAGTAAACATAGCTTTGTTTGACTGGTTTAGTAGCATCGAATATGCTGAACACTTCTTGAGACAAGTTCAAGGAATTTAGTACATTAAGACCAAATTCAGCACCTTTGTGACAAGGTTAAGGCTGGTACAAGGCCTCCCTCTTCAAGCCACTTTCATAGCACTTTCCCGGGACAGTTCTTAAAACAGGCTGGCATAAAATGGCTAGTCTGTGATTTTTTTCCCATACACTTTTTTTTACCGATTCAGTGAATTGCTCCTCAGTCTTCTAGCTGTCTATTCAGTGTTTGCACTCAAAAATACTCTGGTGTTTGTACACAGTCCTGGCTCTGTACATGGGAAACCAACATGATGGCTCAGACTGAGCCATTTACAATCCCAGCCAATCAACACAGTGCTTAAGCAAGACTGAAGGGAGGGGTGTAATTTGATTGGCTGGTAAACTCAAAATATTACAGCTATAAGTTGAGGCTGTTGCTTCTGTTCTTATGTTTCATCCAGTAGTGGTTGGTTGGTTGTCTCTAGCTGTTACTGATTTAAGCTCTCCTTTTCTTTATTAGGACGCCTCTGCTTCAGGCCCTGATTGGTCTGTTTGAGTTGCCAGAAGATGACAGTGTCCCCGACGATGAGCATTTCATCGACATCGAGGACACGCCCGGGTACCAGACGGCCTTCTCACAGCTGGCCTTTGCTGGGAAGAAGGAGCACGACCCCATCGGAGAGGCCGTCAGCAACCCCAAAATCCTGCTGGCTCAGTCCCTGCACAAGCTGTCCACCGCCTGTCCTGGACGGGTGAGTTCCACGAGAGACGAGACATGTTTGAAGGGGAAATGGTGTATTGATGATCTATGTACTTTGTGTTGGTCAGATGTAGACTTCAGGGAATGTGTGCTATTGTTTGCTCGGTGTGTCTCGAATCACTTCTGGTTTTGTCCCCCTCCTGTGGTATGAAATATTAGAAGTAACGGTCAGACACCAGTAGAGTAAGAATGTAGAGGAGGGACTTGCATGCCTACAGATGACCAAGGTTACTATTTAATCTTTAGGAACATTTTTAGTCGGCATTCAATTCTACATTGGGGTGTTGAGATTTTGATGTTGATGAGTCTCTAAATTGCCCATCTTCAGACACAGCGAATGTAATAGGGCCTGTGGATTACTTTGCTGGTATTGGAGAATACTGTAATTACCATGACTGAGTCATATGGCAGTAATATAAGATGTGCAAGCTGCTTAGAAATTGACATGTGGAGCAATTCAATTAAAAGCCTTCTCAGACAATGAAATTAAAAGCCTTCTCAGACAAGGATAAGCCAAATATAAACCTACCAAATCTACAGTGATCATGATGTTTTGGCTATGCCAGTGACATTTTCTCAAAACCAGACATCCCACTTAATTGCCCATTTTTATAACCTTAACGTCTAAGGAGGTGTGTGTGTGTGTGTGTGTGTGTGTGTGTGTGTGTGTGTGTGTGTGTGTGTGTGTACACAACAAGGCCTCCGGCACCCTGAAGTGGTCTGTGTGTCTGAATGAAGACGGTGACTGACTGTTCTATTCTCTCTCCGGCAGGTTCCCTCCATGCTGAGCTCCAACCTGAATGCAGAAGCACTCCAGTACCTGCAGGGCTACCTCCAGGCTGCTAGCGTACAGTTAGTGTGAGGGCCCGTCTGCTTGGCCCTCCACTGCCCACGGAGGGACACAGGTGTGAGGATCCGCTAGAGGCGTGGAGCACTTGTCTCCAGCGGAACGACTCGTGGAACCAAATAAATAGACAGACGGACCTGGACTGGACTTCACCCTAACGGACACATTGCTCTGACTTTTTGACATTTCATTGAATGGACACTTTGGGGAAACTGACTCTACAACAGCCCTTTGAAGAGTCAGGGAGTTTAAAGTAGTTTTAGAGGGGGGGGAAAGAAGAAGGTAAAAAAACAACAAAAGGGGAAGGAACATGAGGACCACTATTATCAGGAGTAACAGCCTTACATGAGTGGTGTGTGCTTATTTTTTTCCTTTTTCTTTTCTTTTTGGCTGGTGGCCAAGCAGCTTTCTGCTCTGCTCAGGCGGGTGGAACCAGGACCACATTGGTTACATGGAACGCTGTTATAACGTTTGTGTGTGTGTCCATCTGGTTTGTCTAACTGCTGGTTTTCGCATCAGTTGCTCTGTATTCCATCATTCATTAGGGGAAAAAAGGAATCTCTGCCCCTTTTAAAGTGTTCCCGAACCGAACTAACAGACTCATTTATGACTTAAGAATTTAACAGACCCAACTTTGCAGTTGGTTTGTGATGAGTTGGAGATCTTAACAATCATTGGGAAGCGTTTATTTTTCTCTTCTGTAGATTGCCTGTTTTTACTGTAATGGACGCTCTTTTTTTGTCTGCTCTTTTTTTCCTTTCTGTCGCATGTTTTTTTTTTTTGTCTAAATGTCAGCTCTTAGTTTCTGTTGCTTTGTTACTAAAAATGGTAATAAAGAGAAGCACTTGTGTAATACCCTTTGGTATCGTCATGGTGATTAACTTTTAAGGGAGTTCACGTGCATGTAATCTGAAACGCTACGGTGCGTCTCAAGTTAATGATGTTGACTGATCTCTAAGACTAAGCGTCCGACCAACAAATGCATCTCAAGAAGCAGCCAATCACAACTGGGTTGCTCAATTTAATCAAGGAAGACTGAACATGAATTATGCACGCTTAATAAGGTCAAATTACTTGATGTACAGTTTTTGTCATACCACAAGACGGTTGATGATGCAAGTAACTTTTGACTCCAACACTAGATCATGTAATGGAACAATAAAGACGCAACAGTAAATGGTCCCCTTTCAGAAATAAGGTGTATTTTATGACCTTTCAATAAGTAAGAAATCAAAAGGAACAAGTTTTCCTGTGTGCCTGGACATACTGGAAATCAAAATTGTAATGGGAGTCAGTAATTTCACCGAATCATAAAGACAATTAAAAGCAAAATGAACATTACAATAAGATCAGAACAAATGGTATTATTGCTGGTTTCTTGTTATCAGTTAGTTTGGCAACTAACATCCAAGTCCATGACCTGACCTCGGAGGGACACCTCCTGTCAACAGTAGAGGTGATGGTTTAAGACCCCCGCGGCTTATCGCTACTCCTTCATAGGCCTTCATGGGCCCCAACCCAACAGACTGACGTTCCAGCAGTGATGGTGAAACTTCATCCAGATTTCACATGCCCATTGGCCACATGGTCCTTCTGCTGCTGCTGTTGCTGCTGCTTGGCCTGGAGGAAGGGATACATGCATCTGTCGCTTCCCATGAAGCGGTATGTGACCACATTGGCGTCCCAAGGAAGCAATCTGTTGGACATACAAGAACATTTTTGCAAACTAAATGCTTGCTTTTCAAGTTAAGTGGGAAAATATGAGGTAATATACAGACTTTATAATATTAAGCAGTGTTTTAAACCCTCTAGTTCTTCCAATTGGAGCAGATATTCTCTGTAACTAAGAAGTCATATAAAGATTTGATGCTTTTCTCTCAGTTGGAGCTGATTTTCTCTATATGACTTGTAAGCAGGGATGGATTACCGAACGGGGGCCCCTAAGCCAGTGCCTCCGCGTGAAGTCGCTTATATGTAGGGTGACTAGACGTCCTCTTTTACCAGTAATAAACTTTGTCTCTGGGGAGGGGGCGGTGTCATTTGCATGTGACGAATATGGCAAAACATTGTCACGGGGGAGGGGGCGTGGTCGGCATGCTATACTCCTCCTTTTCACAAACTCAAATCTGCCGGAAGGGAAGGGGCCTTTAACATGTCCAGGCCCAGGGGCCTATGGTTTTATAATCCGTCCACGCTTGTAAGTAATATATGTGATGCTGTTCATCCAGTTGGATCTGATATTCTCTCTATATGACTTCTAAGTAATAGATTGATGCTTTTCAAAAAAAATTCCACTACCTTTGTCAGTTTACATGTAATCTGGATGTCTAATCCATTTCTCCCCTTTTGTAATCCACATTTTCGGAGCCCAAACAGGAGGTTTTGTGGGATGATACTCACGCCCGAGACACCATGGCTAGGTTCATGATGCTGGGGATGCACACCATCGTCTCATCCCCCAGGATGGCCCTCATGGAGCGCTGAACACAGTCCAAAGGCTCCAGTGAAGGGATCAGGCCACGGAACTCCTCTCTGCAGGGAGCATACATAAGGACCATTCCATAATACACCCTTGCCTCCTGGCACACTTCATATGCATATTGAGGTTAACATTTGAAATAGGACTAGGGTGAATAAGGATCCCTTTACATCCCTGTTATCCATCATTCTAATATGTTTTTACAGTGGGTGTCAAAAGATGCACACAGTCACCGTGTCACAGTGAGTCTATTCCTCTATGGACATTTTTAGCACCCCAGAGTCTAGGTCACATCCTTTTTACTTGCACTTGCACCATTTTAACCCTTTGAATGACTCTTAGGTGTCTTTGGTCTCTTATGTGTCTCTTATGTGGCCGTTGAATGTGTAAGTGCTAAATGCTTGGAGTTCCCACCTGATCTGGCATCCGGCAAACATGCCAGTGTTGACAATGTACGGGCAAACCAATGTGGTCTTGATGCCATTCAGATCCCCCTCAGCCAAGAGAGAGTGAGCTAGGGACTCATGAAAACCCACTGCCCCAAATTTACTGGCACAATAATCCTGCGAGAAGAGAGACAGAAGTATAAATTAGACTGGGTACTCCTGAGTGGACCTCAAATGCCATTAAAAAGGGAAAGCATGAAGGTCCAACATCAAAGGGCTCTTTTCTCTCTCCAAAATAGCTCAGTCATTTCTAATTAGCAACCCTTACCTCTACACAAGCTGTGGTGAACAGTCCAAGGGTACTGGCGACAGTGACAATGTGGCCATGGTTCGTGGCCTTCATGTGAGGAAGGAAAGCCTTTGTCATCTGTGAAAGAGGACATCAGGGTTATGTAATGTGGTGTCCCTAGAATGCAGAGATCTAATGTGAGTGTTTCCATGTCCTGGGGGTGGAGTGTCAGAAATGTCAGTGGATGAATGCTTTAGTCAAGGACGCTTTTCTGAAACAGCTTATCCACTGCAAACATGCGACTCTAGTTACAAAAAGATGATAACACTGCAAATCACATTCCAACATAATTGGTGGGGTTATGGCCATATTGAGTTGGCTATATTAGTGTCCAGTCAAGGAATTTGCTGTTACGATTTCTTTGTGCTTTCCTTTCTCTCTCCTCTCCTCTCATGACTACTCCTCTCCTCTCTTCCCTCTTTAATTAAGGGACTGATTCATTATAAAAAAAAGTACTTATACAGTACATATGGAACAGGACTGAATAGGTTTAGCAACAGTATCATTCAGGCTCTCCGTCATATGTTACATTGATGACGTCTTCATATGATGTAATGCAACACATAAGTAATACTTAGTATTGGTGCACAATAATACAATAGATGAAGGCATAGCTGCTCTTTTTAGGGGTCGCGTGTCTTACCCAAAAGAGAGCATGGCAGTTCACCAGCAGGGTCCTCTCCAGGAGCGCATCTGGACACTCCAGAAACTTTTGTCCGGCCACCACCCCGGCGTTGTTTACCAACATAGTTACATCACCCACTTCGCGTCGCACACGGTCCGCTGTCTGGTAGATGCTTTCGCGCTTGGAGAGGTCGATCGTGTACGTGTGCGCTTTGATCCCCAATTCCCGCACGAGTTTAGCCGTCTGCTCGTTTGCCTCTGCGTTGCAATCCCACAACACTAGCTCGGCTCCCTCTTTAGCAAATTCTAAAGCAAAGAGGCGCCCCAGTCCGCCCCCTGCCCCCGTGATGAGACACAGCTCTCCGTCAATGGGTTTCAGACGCGGCCGCACGACTGTGCGCACAACTGCACACAAAATAGCAATCGTAAAATCTATTAACATCAACACAAGGTCAACTATCACCAACATTTTGTTTGCTGTTGTTTTTCCTCTGAACCCTTGACCATCGATGACGGTTGTGCGTCCACAAGATGCTCTGCGAGGATGATGCGCATAGCCAACTGCAGCTGCTCAAATTGGCAACTTTATATAACCTTTGAAAGGGATTAAAGCCGGTTTGTATGTGCCGCGGCCAATAGCAGTGCATGAGATTATCGCAGGCCTGACTAACTCGTGCACACATATGCATTCAAAACATTAGAGTAATTCTGGGTGGGATTACGAGTGACGTACTCAAAAAAATAAATGATTCACATTTTTCAGTCAAAATTGACGTGCAAACCATGTACTTACTAATTGTTTTGTAGTTCAACACAATAACGCAGAGCTAGACTTCTTCTAGGGTTCTTTTTTTTTTTTAATCTACATGTACATGACCCAGACAATGGCACTAATCCTGAACAGAAAAACAGATGAAAGCGTTTGCCGATTAACTGCAATTTATGGCAAGGCTTCCAAGGCCAGCGTGCTTACAATGAGATCATAATGCTCTTTGATCACCTGACCGCCAATCAAGAATGGGTCAAGTCGTCATAACATACCACATACACAGTAAATACATCAGGTGAAACAAAAGAGAAGGCAACCTTTGGGTTTATAAACAAGTTTTATTCCACTACTTTCCTCAAGCATGATAGCAATTCACAAAAGAAATAACCCATATGAAAGTAAACATTTTGTAAATTGACATGTGCAAAGTCTTGCAAATATCAGATGAAGTTACAGTACAGGAGGCATCGCCCACCACATCAATACACTGGTGTCCAAACTCAAGGTCCCCTGGTGACTGGCATGGCCGCATCCTACAGACAGCCTGGTGGAGTCATCTACAGCCGTTCCCTGTAAGAGAAGTGAATGTGTTACACAGACGCAAACCAGGTATGTACACACAGACCTCAATCCATTTGTGTTTAGACAACATTAACATTTGTAATTAAGCCAAAGTCAACAGGGTCGGTCTGCCGGGGGAAAAAAATTGTCATCATTCAGCCACAATTTTGTTAGTGCCATCAACTCAACCACAGCTATTTCAGCTTACCATTTAGCACATAACGCCACTGTTCAACATGCCACTGGTGTTCAACGATTCTCGTCAGTAGACCATTCTAAAAACGAAAAAAGGTAGAAGTATGCATTAGATAGACGACATTACCCTTGATCATGCAAACATATTGTTAACAGGTGATTCAGACAAAATTGGCTTAGTTTCGATAAAGTCAACAGGGTCGATCTGCTGGGGAAAAAAGATTTAAGTCATCACAATCACCAAGTCTCAAAAGAACCTTCCATAATGATGAATGTACATGCTTACACATCAGGAATAAGCCTTCCAGATGACTGTATCCGCACATGCTGGGCTCGACATGCCACTGGTGGTCTACTATTCTCCCATCAGTAGACCATCCTAAAAAAACAAAAAGGTAGAAGAATGCATTAGATGTAGAACACATCACCCTTGATCTTGCAAATATATTGCTAACAGGTGATTCAGACAAAATTGGCTTAGTTTCGATAAGGTCAACAGGGTCGATCTGCTGGGGAAAAAAGATTTAAGTCATCACAATCACCAAGTCTCAAAAGAACCTTCCATAATGATGAATGTACATGCTTACACATCAGGAATAAGCCTTCCAGATGACTATCCGCACATACTGGGCTCGACATGCCACTGGTGGTCTTCCATTCTCCCATCAGTAGACCATACTAAAAAAACAAAAGGTAGAAGAATGCATTAGATGTAGAACACATCACCCTTGATCATGCAAATATATTGCTAACAGGTGATTCAGACAAAATTGGCTTAGTTTCGATAAGGTCAACAGGGTCGATCTGCTGGGGAAAAAAGATTTAAGTCATCACAATCACCAAGTCTCAAAAGAACCTTCCATAATGATGAATGAACATGCTTACATCACAAATACTCCCTCCAGATAACTATCCACACAAACTGGGTGAGACATGCCACTGGTGTTCTTCCATTCTCCCATCAGTAGGCCCTTCTACATAATAACATACAAAAAGGTAGAAGTATGCATTAGATATAGAACACGTCACCCTTGATCATGTAAATATTTATTGTTAACTAGTAATTCAGACAAAATTGGCTTAGTTTCGGTAAGGTCAACAGGGTCGATCTGCTGGGGAAAAAAGATTTAAGTCATCACAATCAGCAACTCAACCGATGCTTCAATAATGATGAATGAACATGCTTACATCACAAATAAGCCCTCCACATGACTGCATCCAATCTCAGCTGAGGTAGCCCGGCATTCTCAGCACAGCACAGGTTGTGCAACTGCCAGGTCATCAAGCAGGCCTCATATGAGGACTGGGTATACCTGAGGGAGAAGAAAAAAATGTTAATGGACAAGACCCAAATCTTGTTTGATACACATTTTACTTGACGTTTGCTGCATTGAATTCAGGAAATTTGGCTTTGTTTTTTCACAGCAGTCCACATAGTCGGTCAGCTGGGGAAAAAAGTTTTGGTCATCATCACAGGCTAAATCATGATAAGGCAAATAATTCCTGTAAAATGTTTACCCGTGATCCATGTAGCCGCTTCGTTGTTGAACTTTCCTTCCATCCACTTGAACCTGGGTTAAACATGGCTGGACCAAGGGAACACGTGCTGGGGGAAAATGCACAATACCTTTAGTCAAGTAATGCTAACTAAGAGCGGCACACTCACTTCAGAGTCCAAGTTAACATACTTCGAAACCGCACGCCAACAAGCTCAAGCAGATAATAATGGCCTGCTAGGCAGACACGCTAACGTTTACTAAACTTCATGCTAGCATTCACACATAGGCCTGGCGTTTACCCGTGTTGAATTCCTTCAAAAACAATGTTAGGTTTGGTGAGTGTAATTTACTCAGCAGACACAGTGATCACTCGCACTATACACATCTGATGTGTTCGAGTTACTAGGAATGATAGACACTAGCTAGCATTATTCCAGGCACATTAACCGAGGCGGTCTTTAAGATTTTTTAAAGTGCTAAAATGTTTCATTATTTGAAACTACATTTGAGGGTATTCAGCGGGAAGGTGACCATGCAAAGGTGTTGCAATCGATTTATTAAACATGTTACTTGCTAACGGACACGCAAGTCACTTACCACAGCGTGCCAGAGTTCGACTGAGAAAAGAGAGATGGAGAAGGGAAACCGCCTATTTAACCATGCGTTGTAGTATTTGCGCATGCGTCTTCATTCCTCACACACGGGACATGTAGTTTCCGAAGACCTTTCGGACCATGTTTCCAGAGCCAGAGCCCGTCTCTGGTGCTACTTTAAATGACGTTTTCACAGTTGTTAATGAATCAGTTGCTTAATAATAATTAAAATACACCTAATTAATAATAACATTTACCAATAATTAAGCTGTTCATACGAAATATAATTAGTGACTGGAGAATCCTGTCTCTGGAGAATTCTGTCTCCCATTCTTGCGCCCGATCTTGACTCCTGAATGTTGATTTCAGGCAGAACAGAACCCAGTCTTCCCGACTCATTTCAGCGAAAGTTTAGACATTAATGTCTGAAATCAACTAAAGTAGACTAGTAAGCTAGAGGTTTTAAACCAGATCCACTTCTCTGAATTAATCTGTGATCTGCAGCTTTTGGTACTTAGGTGTGGTATTGAAAACGTGTAAAGTTTGTTTCTCTCAAAATGTGTGTGAAGTTTTCAGCTGACAACAAATCCGGCGGTCAGAGGAAAATCAATAAAGGGAGGGACCGATGACAAAGTATCTTAACCTGCAGTCTTTAGTGTTTCCGGTAGAGGGCATTGCTGTTCAATAAACTAGCAATGCGTCACGTGTTTTGTACTTATTCAGGTTTGAGAAAGATGAACTGTGTTCAGTCAGGGAGGAGACGTTTAAATCACTATTTATACTGCTTCTAGTTCAAATCCATTGATATCTAAGAAAAAAATGTTGTATTAAGACTTGATATGCAATCAAGGGCACCTATTACAAACCAAATAAAAGTAATGGTAGACTTTTCCAGGCTGAAAAGTTTTTCTCGCTTTCTTAGCTGGTGGCATACTGTATACAATGTACTGTAATACCCTTGACTGCTGGAATCCATGGTCTTTATGGAAGAATGCAGTTTAAAATGTACAGAAAGTTTGATGTGGATTCCACCTGACTAATAGCTTGGTTCTTGGAATGAGGTCTACACTCGTACTGTGCATTACACCCACCAAACACATTTTAAGATGAGAGAGAAGGTGTGTCTGCCTGTCTGTGTGTATGTATGAGTGAGAGTTTTTTATAACTATACAAAAATATAGCCTTACATCTAAATATAGTCCTCGAGTTATTTCAGCGTTGCGGTCCAGGTTTTTAAACAGAGACATTTTCAGTACCAGTGCATTCTGAATCACCACAGAGCCCTCTGTAGTTGCGGCAACTAGCACCCAATATGGCACCACTTTTTCCAGGGGAAGCTCTGGCATACACATGGCCACTGAATACCCCCTGTGCATCACATAGCCCCATACCACTGCATTATTCATGGCATCATGGCAATGAACCACATCAACAGACTAAACGAACTCACCCACAAATTAGATGGCTAGGACTTAAACCGGAAAAAATGAGCTGTGAATGTATGGTGGAGATGGTTATATATTCTAAGGTCACAGGGTCTTGTCCCAGGATGAGCAACCTTAAGCAAGATGAATGGATTCACTGTTTCTTCAAAAATACTTTGGATAGAAGGATTTGCTATATGGTGAAATGCAAATATAAACATCCTGAAACATGCACGCCCATATGTGCTGACATATTATGCATAGCATAATTTAAATCACCCACATCAAGAGCAATCATTTCACCTCAGTTTAGAAAGTACACGGTCAACATTTGAACAGCCACTGCAAATAGCCCTTTAGGAACATGTTCACCTGTGTGCTAGGTACACCTGGTGTCACAGGTCACTGCAATCAGCGTGCAGTTAGCACCTCCCTGGTCATGTGACCCGTTGGTTAACCATGCACCCAAGGATGGCCCATTCCAGCCACGAACAACCATAAGGTCTTTGTTTGTGGGCAGTAAATTCTGTGTTTGATGAGGGCTGATCCCCCCATTAGCTCTTGATAAATGGCTGTAACAATTGTGATGTAAATGAAAACAGCTCAGATTGTGGCAATTCAACCTCGTCAAGAGATAATTTGCATGTGAGATATTGAGGGGCAAGTTTGTCAGAGACGCCAGGACTTCTCCCAAATATATGAATGAGTTTGTGGTACAAAAGGTCCTTTCCATTTAATAACTACATTTAGGTTTTTCTTTATTTCATACTTTTGGCCATTTACAGTTTGCCCTTGGTTTAAGAAAAGAGGCCTATATTGTAAAGTAATTCCAAATTAGGAAAGTAATGCCAAATCAGTAAAGTAATTCCAAATTAGTTAAGATACAATGTACCTTGTCGAATCACATCAAATTTAAAATGACAATTTTGATTTGTTATACAGATTCAGCCCTACACAGAATATTGCAAGCCCTCAGGTTCTGAGAGCAGACCTTATTCTTAAGAATGTGCCGATTGAGGTATGGGGTTTGGAAAGGTTTGAGAGGGAGAGGGATTAAGGGGGAGGGGGTGACACATGTGTCAAAGTGTTTGGGGGTGGGGGGTCAGCCTTCTGACCACAGCACTGTGAGTGATAGGATTAAGGATAATTAGAAGGCCTTTCTCCTCGACCATGTCAAAACATCCAAACAATAAAAGTTAAACTCGTCAAACAGAGGCCACGGTGTCTCGATCATGGGATCAGCCTGTGGTTGGCAGGCTGAAGGCTTCATGTTTGTTGTTCCTGGAGGTTTCACACACTTCAGGATCAATCTGATCTATCCATCAGTCTGTTTTCTGAATGCAAGCAGACCACCTCTGCTGCATAATCCCTAATTATTCAAATATTTTGACTGGTATTTTTGTTTATAGGCAATAGTTATCTCAAAGGTGACTACCATCCATCTCCTGATTCCCCAGCTCTGATTCACAATCAACCTTCACCTCTGTGCTCATGTCGGCATAGATAGTGGACACATTTTGTATCTCATGTCACCAGGAAACATTGGCTTAAGGTGGCCCATTGACCCACTTTAAAGTTTGTCATTTCCCTCTATGTCTGTTAACTCTGTCTCATTAGGGTCAATCAATCACAGTATCTAGTGGAGTTCCATAGCCTCTTAAGAGAATGATTTGCCTTTCAACTCTTTTGTTCTGGGGAGATGAACTTTTCGGACAGACTAGTCTAATTGATAGACAAATGGTGAGATGTCCGGCCACCAGTTATAGGGGCTGCTTACTTTAGCAAGCTGGTGCAGGGGTCATGGGTGATCTTGGGACAGGGACCCGAAGATGCAGCGAGACATCACAGCAGGACAGAGGGTCTTACACAACAGACTTGGGGATCATGTCGAAGTCTTATTGAAGTCTTATTGTTATGGTAGAGGAACACAGTACAGTGTCCACATGGTTGATTGGTTAGTTCCTTCGAAACTTTAATATAATTGTGGTCAGTTTATGTGCATATTTATCTATTTTTTTTATTTTGATGTAGGCTATTTCCAGAGATTCAGTAAGTAAAGGCATAAGGCATAAAACGTTAACCATTAGAAAAAGGTCCTCAGTCAAATAATTATGAATGAACTGAATTCTCACCTCCGCCCCAACCGGTGTTCAGCCACTCATTACGGCATCACTCTTCCACTGAAAGCCTTGTGCCCCACCCACACGGTAGGTTACCGACCCTCCTCTTTAAAAGTGGTCTGTCAGCACAGAAAGCTGTCCTTATACCGGTGTCCCAGGACGAGTGGCAGAAACAACCGAGGCCCAGAGAAGACTATACATGCCCAAACGCAAGGTGTATTTTAATCCACCACTTCAAATGTTTCGTGGATAACGAGGAGATTGTAAAGCAACAGGTGAAAGATAAACTCTGGCATCAGCAGCGCTGTGCGCTCTCAACAGGTCGTGGATAAATTACAGATAATAACCGGTGTCTAACAGAACATTCACAAGATGTCTCCATTATTGTGTGGATGTGCACAGTTTCTGATGGTCTTGTGGAGGTGCTGCATTGTGGTTGATGCGATATCCGGCAATTTTACGCTTGACAACGAGATTCATTCAAGTTTCATCCAGCGCCGTCTGCGGAGCCACGAGCGCAAAGAAATGCAGCGAGAGATTCTCTCCATCCTCGGGTTACCACAACGACCCCGGCCAAACCTCTACGAGAAACACACCGCTGCCCCGATGTTCATGTTGGATTTGTACAACGCGATTTCGACAGGGGAAGACGAACTTGGATTCTCGTACCCTTACAGCCCTGTTTTCACGACACCAGATCCTCCCAGACTACATCCACAAGACAGCCGCTTTCTCAACGATGCTGATATGGTGATGAGTTTTGTCAACTTGGGTAAGTTTCTGATTATCGGCAGGTTTATCATTAATCTTAATTAATTTAAATCTGTTTCTGTGAACAATCGAGTTCACCTTGTAATAACAAAACAGAAATGTCTGTTTCGAAAAACCTGGAAAAAAAATCCTTACTAACCTAATCCTATCCTAACCATTACAATGTGTAGTTTGGTATCTTGTCTCACATTTTATGCGGACTTGCATCGAACATTATATTTAGAGAAATTGCTTTGGTTCTGCTCAGAGTTGTCTTTGAGTCCTTATCTGTAATGGTTCCTTTAAGTCTCTTCAGCAGTTTTCGTCATCACCACCAAATACATTCAGAGATCTCTGTAAGCACTAAAAGGAGTGTGATAATATCTGGCCTAGGGATTTCAACATGTCCCATTATGAGATAAGAAAACCCCAGGTATAAATAAGAGATTATTACCACAGTGAATATAATGCACACACTGAGTTTGTTCGTCCTTCTTGCACCAGTTAATTGGACATGAAGGATAATTTAACTTACCTATAGTAGTAGAAAGAGTTCAAGATCTCTTAAGACTTCAAAAATATGACTTTCTCTTTTCTGTAAATTGACCTGTTCAACATTCCACGCAGCAAATGTTATGACAACAAGCCTGTATCCGATTTCTTGGGAATCCCTTCAAAGCAGGATTTAGCGTGGCTTTGCTTCGCATGACTAGGATTTGGAGAGGCATTTCTAAAGCCCTCGGAGGGCAGGACAAGCTGACCGAGAGATAGAGACACAGATACTCCATCTAAACACCCACTTTATTACTTCAGATAGCTTATTCTTGGCCTGTGTGTGTGTGTGTGTGCGCGTGAGAGGGAGAGAAAATGTGATGGGTAAAGAGAGAGTGCAAAAGTGTGTGTGTATGGGCTGCATGAGATGTAGAGAAAAGGTGGTGTGTGTGCACATAAATGACGGGCAGAGAATATGTGGAGAGAATGCAATCTCCAATGTCAAATAGTGTATTTCGGAGTGTGTGTGTGTGTATTTGGGCTGTTTGAGTGTGCTTATGTGTCCACAGGGGCGTGAGCGAACAGGGACTTCCTCGGACATTATTAGGTTTATTAAACCCAAATCCTGCCTTTGTTTCCCTTGGAAAGCACCCCCACGGGCCTGGTTTCACTCGACAGAAACCTCAAGACACCGAGGTGAGCCAGGGCTCCTTTTCCAGTGTCAGTCCCACATAGACAGCTGGCTCTCAAACAGACCCAGGCCCATATCTGGCACCGATCCTCTCTTTGAGAGACTCTTCTCCTGTACGAAGTTCTGCCCTCAGTTGCAGAGATGTTACATTCATGCTGTTTTCACTGATGGTGAACCATCAGTCAGGATAATGGCAAACTAAGTGAGGAAAAAAATCCACTGATGTGCTGTACCAGTCGTTTTGGAGAATGTGGCCTTTCTTTTGATTGACGGCCTTGTGTCAGCCATACTGAAGCCTGAGTCAGTGCTGACAGGCCTTGGAAGTGACCACACTGAATTAAGGTATTTCCTTAGCCCTCATAACTTCTAGAGGGTAACATCCAAAGACCTCTAGCTCTCTCCACTCACATGCTTTGCTTTCCTGAAATCCTGCTGTGTTTGCGCTCTTGTTTTTAGGCGTATGTCACACCCGTGTAGATCGCGGCCCACCTCGTTTGTGTTTCCTCATAACATTTTCCCCTCGAGAGGATGAGATGTTGACTTTTATGTGCACATTTGAAAGGAAGCATACTCCTTGCGCTTGCTAGGCAAAATTATCAGCGCCCACTAATAAATGGTTTCAAAAAGACATAGCTGTGGTCACTGCAGTCCACCTATCATATAACCTGGGTAGTGTGGCTTTGTGACCTGGTTTTAGCCTTTATTACATATGCAGTTTGACAGCAAAGCAGTCTATGCTGCAGTGACATAAGGGTTTAGCTTATCGTTACATTTAGTCAGTCAGTTCGGGTGCACCAGGCCATCACAGTTACTCTGTGGATTTTCGGTTCCTCTGTAGTTGTACCTGCTGCACTTGGGAAGTTGAAACAGCCTTAATAGTCATAATATCGTTCTACTCCTGAGGATATTTATTGGAAATGATGAATGAGATGAGCATATTGGGTGAAAATGTATTCCAACGTTCTTCATTTGGTTCCTAAACCCCGAAAGGAAGGCCTGTAGTCAAAGCAAACAATACGGAAATCCACCTGTTTGTGATGCTAAGCTGATTGAGCAGAGTGTAAGGAGATCTCACAAGAGATTTTCTCCTCCATTTTTTAAACCAGATTATTCCTCCAATTATTTTCACAACCTCTCGTGAGAGCGCATTTGTCCTTTTTCTCTTTCAGTGGGCTTTAATTGGTGAAATGTTGAAGTAAGAGCATACTGAGGGAGATTTACGCAAAAGGAAGTGCAAAGTTTACTATACAAGGCTTAACTTCTGGATTAAATTATTTTATGATGGTAATGTGTAATGTTGTCGAATTCCATCCAAGCATTGTCAAAATAAACGTATAAATATACAATTCCAGTGTGCATAATGCTTAGAATTAGAGCAGGGCATTTTTACCTCAGGATTTGTATACAAGGACTAAGGGACTCTGTGGTTACCAAATGTTTCCATTTCTAAAACGATTCCACGTTGTCTCAACAATACCTTTTCAATACATTCTGTTGTTTTTCACTTTTTACTATTTAAAATCCATTACACCCCAACATCATTCTCTGCTGCACAGAATCCTGAGTGATTTGTCAACTGAATCAAAAGTGTAGGCTATATAGGAAAGGTATGTAGTTCCTCTTTCTGTTACAATACATTAGTTGTAACATTAGCCCTTACAGGGTAATGGGGAGTTGAAATAACTGCATTACAGTCATTAACTGATTTTAATTCCCATTTAATCGTTCACTGAAATCAAGAAATGGCTGCTCTCAGGTGATAGCAGCTAACGATTTATTGAGGACACAGACAGACGTTTAAATTAACTTTCATCGCTTTCATTTATATGCCACCATTATCATCTACACAACCATTGCATTATTGCTCGACTCGCTGACGTAAAATGGGATTTTTTTTTTTTAAACGAGGCCATTGACCGTAGCTGAGCGATAACACCCTCCTGCATTTCCGAGCTTGGAGCTTCCAAGTCCGAGCTTGGGGTAGAAGGACATTTATTGAAATGTTGCGTCTGGATGATGTTTGCATATCTGAATGCTGATCTCTGCTTCTAATGGTCCTCAACATAAACATTCCCAATCCTTACAAGCAATTATTGCCTTCATAAAACTCCCCCTGCCTTCTTTCCAGTGTTTAATTGCGGTCAAACAAATGACTCGCGGCCTTCAGAATGCACTTAGCTCAGAGTGGTAGGTTCCCCAACCCCTGCTCCCGCCTCACTGGCAGGGTGCTCCCCGAAGCTCGGGGCAACAACAAGCTCACATCACTGGGATATGATGTCATGAGTGGCCGCTCGTGGGCAGGATGAGTGTGAGGAGGGTAATCATCGGCCCTCTCCGAACACCTCTGGTGTGGGAAGTCACCCCCGTTGCTTTGGAGACCTCGGCGCGCTTTCCAAGGACAAACAGATTGGGTAACGCTATAAAAACACCATCGCTGGAAACCTGCAGGAAACGTTTCGGGCTCCCGCCACCATCTCTGTGGAAAGTCTGAGAGCGCGAGGAGCTCCAGGTTGTTTGGAGGGGGAGGTCGCTGTGCCAGCGCTCACACTGTGCGCGGGGCGTTTGTTGAATGCTCATCTGACATCATGTTTTTATTTGTTGTTGCTTTCGCTTTGCAAACCACAAAGGATATCACTTTAGACTAGGCGTATCTGCCCTGTCCAAAACAATGTATATTTTCGGAGCACTTGCTGGGTGGTCTAGTCAATCTAAAGGCTTAACTAGATAAATACCAAGGAATATGCAGTAAAAATTGCGAAGTGAAAATGAGGCAACTGAAAACACAATGTTGGTCTTAATTTCCTTGGTGACCAGGGGAGATGCTGGGGTCTGACAGTTAAGATGTCAGCTCAGAGTTTTTCTTTCTCCAAGCACTGCCTTAAGAGCTGCAATTATGTGGAGTGCAGTTTAGGACAGAGCCAAAAACGCAAAATGTAAAGGGGGGGGGGGGGGGGGGGGCAAGCCTACTCTCTTACACACACACACACACACACACACACACACAAATGACTTCTAGTGAGTGAGCAACCCACATCATTTCACCTCGCCCACCGCAAACATAGCGATTCAATGTGTCTGTGAGCAGGGTACCAGAAGCTTCCGGGCAAGTGTTTTAATAGAGCTTTTCTTGTGGTCGCCACATGTGTGCGATTTAAGTCCAGGCCGGGTTAGAGCCCGGAGTGTGGTTTCCCCCCTCAACTAGAGCCCTACTTCATGTGGACAGGAGCCCCTGCTACTGGGATCAATCAGGCTCTTGTGGAGGCAAACATTTTTTTTTCGACACATTGATGTGGCTGCAGTAATCAGCGTCAGGGGCCTGTTAAAATGGGCAGAGCTTGACAGTTTGATGCAGTGGAATGTCTGTAAGAACGGAGATGCCATGGTACAGGGGAGACCTCCTAGAGAGAATCATAGAATAGTGTTCTGTGCTGTGACAACACCCGGTCTCTCCAGTATGTCAGCCGTGAAAAGTTTTCCTGGTGATGATTGTCTATTATATTTTCTTTTCCACATTGTTTCTCTTCCTGTATCTCTCTAGCGTTCCTCACCCTGCCCACCCGCTCACCTGATACTAGTTCTTGTATTTTTCTGCCTCCTTCTCTCCCCTTTTCTGTATCTGCATCTTAAATATTATTTAATTTTCTTTCTTTTGCTGCCCTTTTTTGTCTCTCTCATGGGTCCTCATCCTTGCTGCTTTCCTTTCTCTTTGTCCCTCTCTCTTTATTGCCTTTTCATCTTTCTTCCCCTCTCGTTCTTGGCATAGTGTGGCTCTGTTTGGAGAAGAGACGTGTGTGAGGGAGCTAATAGTAAACAATTGTAATGACTCAAAAGCAAAGTAGTCAAAAAAATTACTGAGGAGAGCTTGTTTTTGACTGATGATATGATGGATATATTTAGTTGGTTTCAAATATTGTCTTCTTATCTCTCTCTCTTCCTTGCTCTCTCCATCCTCTTCTCACCCTCTTATCTCTCTCTCTTCCTTGCTCTCTCCATCCTCTTCTCACCCTCTTATCTCTCTCTCTTCCTTGCTCTCTCCATCCTCTTCTCACCCTCTTATCTCTCTCTCTTCCTTGCTCTCTCCATCCTCTTCTCTCTCCCAGTGGAGCCAGATCTGGAGGTCCCCCCTGGCCAGAGGCACCAGAGGGAGTTCCGTTTTGACCTGTCCCGCATCCCCGAGGGTGAGTCCGTCACGGCCGCCGAGTTCCGCATATACAAGGACTTCGTCCAGGAGCGCTACGAGAACGAGACCTTCCGTGTCAGTGTCTACCAGGTGTTACAACGACACCCAGACAGGTATGATCACATAATCGTTTCATTCATTACACTTGAGCTATTTTGCCCTTTCGCACACACCTGTGCTTAGTATTGTGTTTATCATATCTTGTGTTTTTCGACATCCATTTGAAATGGTGTTTAGACCGATCGACACATGTACACATGGAGGAGGTAAAAGAGCTCAGGGCTGTTGAGCCACCCATGCTGAGTGTTTTGTCTGGAGGTGGAGAGGATGTGCGTTTAGTGACAGAAGCGGCTGACAGTGTGCGGACAGCACCGGTTACTCCCCTAGAATTCCTGCCTTTGATTTACAGTGTGGTCTCCTGCTCTCCATACGGTGAGCAGCGTTTTACAAAGTCATTACCGTCAATTACCAGGACAAAGTGCTGCCCACGCTCTCCTGCAGGCTCGGGGCTCCGCCATCTGTAAAGACTGCCCACATCTTCCTACTTCTACCCCATACTTTATCACCATTAATACTACCACACACACACACACACACACACACACACACACACACACACACACACACACACACAGAGATAGAGAGAGAGACACACACAGAGAGGTGCTCACATCCTGTTTCTCCGCCTTTTGTGTCTGTGTTCCTCAACTCTGGAACAGCGGACCCTTCTCACTCTCAGTTTTAGCACATTGCTTGGTTCATTGTAAGGGAACTTTACTAAACCTCTACTGACTTTTATTTCAGCATTTCACTGCTCTCTGTTTTTTTATGTTATATTACATATATATATATATATAACCATGTATATTTATATTAATTTACATTAGTTAATGTAGCCCCACCTCAAGATCACTCACACACTCAGCCACACAACACATATACACACAACACACACACACACCCACACACACACACACACCCTGCCATAACAGCCCAGTTCAGGTCGTCTGCCTGCCCCCACACTGACACCTTTGTCATTCAGAGACACCCATGCCCTTGTCGCAGACACCAAGGCGACGAGACGATAGGAGACAATGACCCAGTCTGAGCGCCGCAGCCCCGGGGCCTGTAATTCAACCTGTAAAACGCCTCATTGTTTGCCACATCTGCCCCTGAGGGGCTCTATCGCCCCCGAATCTGCTCTGGAATTTTAATCTGTGATAAGAGACATTGCATTTAATAAGGGCAATCTGTGTTGAGAGTAGAGCGAGTCGCTGCTTGCACACCTCCTGTGCCTGGTGCCATCTCTGTGTGTGTGTGTGTGTGTATGTGTGTTTGTGTGTGCATGTGTGTGTGTGTGTGTGTGTGTGTGTGTTTGTGTGTGTGTGTGTGTGTTTGTGTGAGAGTGTTTGTGTGTGTGTGTGTGTGTGTACGTGTGTATGTGTGTGTGTGGGTATGCTTGTGCTCCGAGTTACGTAATATTTGTCTCAGACAAACTCCCTCCAGTCTTCTCCATCTGCCAAGTTTCATCTTGATGATCTTGAGTTCACGGGTGTAATTTCCCCACACAAACCCTGTCTAATTAAACTGTAATACAGCAAGGCCGATAGCAGCAATGTGAAACCCAGTATTCACGACCACTTCTCCTGTCATCACACAGGGAGGGTGACCTCTTCCTGCTGGACTCGCGGGTGGTGTGGGCAGAAGAGGAGGGATGGCTGGTGTTCGACCTCACCGTGACCAGCAACCTCTGGGTTCTGCACCCGGGCCAGAACCTGGGCCTGCAACTGGTCCTGGAGGGGGTGGAGGGTGAGTCAGAATTGACAACTGAGCTTCATGGATCTTAAAGAAGCTGCGTAGAAGTACACAATGCCAAAATGATAATGAGTTGAGAATGTCCTTTAATTTAGTTATGTGCCATTTTGGCGTGTGTCATTAAACCAATAGTTTCATAGTTTCTACCATGGTAAAAACATTTGAAAAACAAGAAATGAAAAAGAACACAAAAAAGCTGATAGATTTGAGCTCTAGCCTGATTAGTCTGCTCTTGTCAGAACAGTGTGACTGACCATGAAGCCTCACTGTCTCCCCATGCAGGCCAAAGTGTGAACCTGCGCAGCGCAGGACTGGTGGGCAGCAGCGGACCCCGTAACAAGCAGCCCTTCATGGTGGCTTTCTTCAAGGCCACAACGGTGCACCTCCGGGGTGTGCGCTCCACCTCAGGCCACAAGCAGCGCCACGGCAACCGCTCCAAGGGCCACAAGGGCTCGGCCGCCGGCTCAAGCTCCAGGGCCGGCTCCAGCTCCGCTGACGGTGGCGGTGGCAGCCAGGAGGCTCTTAAACTCGCAGAGGCTGCAGCAGCAGGTTCGTCCAAATAACATTCATATTTATGTCAAAATATTAAGCCATGAGTCAAGACAAGCTTGACAGGTTTTTCAAACTGACATTCATGCCTTATACAGTATGTATGAAATGTTACAGTATATAATTGTTATACAATAATTTTAAGCATCTATGGGAATGCCTTAATTTTTCCATATATTTTGAATACATGCTGATATCTGTACAGGTGTCATATACTGCCCTCACAAGGTCAGTTGCTACACCAAAAACCCCAAAGCCTAACGTAGGCTAGTTACATTCTGAATGATATACTGAAGTGTTTTATTCATGAGATAAAAAGTTCTTCTGACTGTCCAAGCACACAGTGAGACACACACAGAGGCCATGAGAAGAGCGGTGTTTTTCTCAGTACCTGTCTCAGTTGATATAAATACTGCAAAGCAGCTGGTGTCAATAAACCCCTAAAGCATTTTCCCACTGTAGTCCTCCACACATCACCACGTAGTGAAGTAGACACGGTACCTGTTTTTCATCCAGGTTTTAATAATGCTCTCTTCTCCCGCTACGCAGAGACCCTTAGCCCTGATCAGAAACAGGGCTGTAAGAAGCACGAGCTCTACGTCAGCTTCAGAGACCTAGGATGGCAGGTGAGAAGACTCTTCATTTCTGACACCAATTAACATCAACAACATGCTATAATTATTACTTCCAATTATTTCTGGTATAAGATGGATCTTGTTTAGTACAAATAAAGCAAGTAACTCATTCATAGTGCTGTAATTTCACCTTATTCTATGCACTGTAATGGTAGGGGCTAATAGTGGTGGGTAAATAACAATAACATGTCACACAGGACTGGATCATCGCCCCAGAGGGCTACGCGGCGTACTACTGTGACGGAGAGTGCGCTTTCCCTCTCAACTCCTACATGAACGCCACCAACCATGCCATTGTGCAGACACTGGTGAGAACCACTGAGACGTTTGATTCTGTTATTCATTCGTCCCCGGTGCGTTGGCAAGCAAACTCTGGCAGATGGAATAATAACAGATCCTATAGGCTTACTGAGCTCCTGACTGTTTTAATCATATAAATTAATTATAATACAGAGCTCACTTTCCCGACATGGATTTAGATAGGTGCTATCTTTATTTCTTAAAGTAAATAAATAAATAGTGAATTAAAACTATCTGTTTCAATATTCAGTTATGTCCATGATCTTTAACATTTGTTTATTGTCTCTCTCTGTTTTAGGTTCACTTTATAAACCCAGACACCGTGCCCAAGCCCTGCTGCGCCCCCACCCAACTCCATGGCATCTCTGTGCTCTACTTTGATGACAGCTCCAACGTCATTCTCAAGAAGTATCGCAACATGGTGGTCAGGGCCTGCGGATGCCACTGACACCCCCTCCTCGTCCTCATTCCCATGATGCATCTGTGCCAGGTAGGTGGCAAGAGGGACCCTTGGATCTTTGATGAACTCCTTGTAGATACAAAAAAAAAAAAAAAAACATGCTGCACATCAGGAAGCAGCATGCTGCGGAGAGAAAAACACACAGATTGAACCAGATTAGCCTCGTGCCATGGTTTCCACAGAAGGACAGTGTCTGTCTGTTGTTTTACGCTGGACGTGGACTTAATGGCACTCAAGACATTTCTTTGGACTGTGGTCAGTATGGAGCAGCGGCCTTCTTCTGCTTGACCCTTGTGTACACTCCTGTTGATGCGCCAGGACAGCACTGAAAGGGAATCTCTCCTCCCAAAAGGAACAGCTGTCCCTGATTATTAGTGGAGGCTTGTTTGGGCCATGGACTGGAAAGGCTGAGGTTGGGGGGGGGGGGGGGGGGGGCTGGTTGTGGAGGGGTCTGTGTGTGTGTTCGTGTGAGGGGGGGGGGGGTTATATTATAAGCAGGAGGGTGGGACTGCTGCTTCTTGTTAGTTTGCTTAAAGTTGTTTTGAAAGGAATGTCGATAATTAAACAACACATCCTGTTGCACACACACACAGAAAGAAAACCACACAATTAAAAGTGTTGTAATTTTCACTGTGCGTCAAGCGGGGGTCATGTGATCACCAACACGAGCCAACCGACGCAAAGCACTGTTGGCTTTGAAACTCAGGCAAGCTGTGTGAACTAAACCGCACAAGGGAACTCCATGAGGGAAGGCCTGGCGCTGAAAGTACCTGGAGAACCAATAAGAACAGTGGATATATGTCCACATGTATTTGTAGCAGTTTCTCCTGGAGAGGGGTGGCTGGCAGACCCTCTACTAGCAGTCTAAGCACGGTGCCAGCTCCCTGTGTTCTGACCAGGTGAGGACTCAGTCAGTCCGCTTCTGATCCGACTCCAGAACAGCAGGTGGTGGCGGAGTGGACGGAACGTTTGGTTGTGATCCGGAATGTCCGGGGAAAAAAACGAAAGAAATAGAAAGCAGGAATGGATAGAGAGAAGATGTCTAACAGTTAGCAGGTGCCGTAGATCGAAATTGATTAGTCTATAGTCGAGAGAAGCTTTACAACTCCCAAGTCAAAACAGTGAAACAATCCCGTCTGGAAGGACAGGATAATGAGAGGTAGCTGTGGCAAACGCCACCATGGGGGCACTCTGTGCGGTCATGCCATTGTACATTAACTGTGTTCAGTCATCACACAATAAAGGAGTCAGACTACCAAAGGGTAACTTGAAATGTATTCTCCTGCAAATATAAAAATGTCACATAATCTTGTGTGAACCATTAATTATGCATACTTTTATATGAGGTAACATGCTTTATACATAGACCATGTCTTAAATTGTGTTGAAATTGTATTGTACTGTATATAATGTAATTGCCGAACAATGCACTGTGTATAAAATCATTTGAATTCACATAAAACTTTCTGTTGGTGTACATGCTGCAATGATATTCTAGTCCTTCCTTGGTATTGTACAGATATTGAGGTACCTCTGTAATAATGAATGGCTTATTTTTGCACAAGAAACCCGTAAAATGATATATCCCCTTAATCCATATGTGATCCAATATGAGAATATTTGCACACATTTGTCTTGAAACATTGTTATGCCTGTTTTTTTCTGAACTTCTTCTGAAAATATATGCTCTAGCTGTCATAGAAGCCATTCTATAATACTTCATCAGAACCATCATTTTGGAGAGAGTCCATCTAAACTGGGCTTTGAGTCTCAGTAAAAAGCTGTTATGGGTTGCATACACTCAAACTCACAGGTTATATCTTTATTCTACGTTTCTATTCATGTCTTTCTATTCTAATCATCAAGACCATACAGTAATCTGTGCAATAACATGTCAAAACATTTGTTTCTCTAAACATTACATAGTAACTGTCATTTAAACACAAAGTGACCAAAGTTTCAAGCCACACATCAGCTCCCTCACCCTGCATCAAAGTTTGGTCTGCTCTTCCAGGGGTGGGCAACCCTTTTAATCAGCTCTGATCTTGAAGCGGAACTCTGACCTTTCTGAAGTCTCACATAACAGAACTGCCTCAGAAGGACCAGTTAGACACCAAAAGTTTCAGAACACGCACAGTTCCTTATACCAGCCGTTAGAATGACCTGATTGATGACCACCCCGGGTTAGTTAGAAATGTTCTATGTTCTGTAGTTCTTCTGTTCCTGAGAAGGGTTCCAGTGTCTCCACGGGCCATGCCAAAGAACCGTACAGTGGACTCCCTGTGGAAAGATGGTTAGGGAGGGTTCCTGAGGTGAACTAGAGCATGTCCACAAAACAGGGTGCAGACTGGTTAGGACTGTAGCTCTAAGTCAAAGTCATATAGGAGAGAGAGGAGAGGGAGAGTCGAGGAGAGAGATAGCAAAGGGAGAGGGGCATATAGAGAGAGAGAGTGAAGGAGAGAGAGTGAAGGAGAGAGATGACGAAAGGAGAAGGGAATATAGACAGAGAGAGTAAAGGAGAGAGCTGACGAAAGGAGAGGGGCTTATTGACAGAGAGAGTGGAGGAGGCGTTCTCAGGGGCCAGAGGCGG